>NC_138663.1:174943029-175331972 GCF_964273445.1 Streptopelia decaocto | reverse complement strand
ATTCCCAGTGATCTGCACAATTAAGGCAACAACATTTTTGTATTTTCTCCTGCGCTGACAGAGAATGCTGTATCAGTTGTTTCATTAGTATGCATTGTTGTATGAACTGATTCCCTATTGAAGCTGTAGACTGTCACTGTCAGCCACAGGAGGCCCAGGAAATTATACAGTATGGATCACAGAATGATTTTTAATTATTCTGGCAATTAACAAGAAATCTGTGGTTCGTTTTGATTGATTTACATTACAGTGATATCATTCTATTGATAATGCAATGCAACTTTAATTCAAATTTCAAAAATTTTTTGTCCACTAATTCGGATTTACAGCTTCTGAAATATCTACTAAAGCAGTTTATATCTATTTAGCTCTATCTGAATTTCCCACTGTTAGAGGTTCATTCTCCTACAAATCAAAAAGCCTGTGGTTTCTCTGCATTTGTGACATTCCTATGGGAATGTTCTTGAAAACTGCATGTTCTGTGCATGCCTGAATCTATTTATTTTGCTTGTAACATTATCCTTCATGACATAGTCTTTTGATTCATTCCTGTGGCATTTGTTTTTGAAAATTTGTTAACAAATACAAATATAAGTCATCTAGGAAAGAAGAAAAATCCACATGACATGTAAAATACACAAATAGAGGAACAACTTTTACAGGCATATTTTAGTACCTTATGCTGTATACTGCCTGTTGAATGTTATTTTTAATCAAATAGTTAAGAATTTTGTCTTAGGTTTTGATGACAGCACTAACCTAAGCCATGGTTAATGTGGTAAACTTCTCTTTTCAGGACATTTTGTTCAGATATATGTAGATAAATACATCATACAATACTGTAACGGTTTGGGTTGAAATGGACCTTAAAGATCACCCAGTTCCAACCCCCCTGCCATGGGTAGGGACACCTTCCCTTTCACCAGACCAGGTTGCTCAAAGCCCCATCCAGCCTGGCCTTGAACACTTTCAGGGATGGGGCACTCACAACTTCTCTGGGCCTCACCACCCTCATAGTGAAGAATATATACATAGATAAATGTATGTATCAGTATATCTTAAAGGAAAATAATTTTAAAGGACTGTCTTATTCCTACTCAAATTAATTATGAAACTTTCATTTTGTCATTATGTTTCAGCAGGAGGAGCCATAGGGCCTCAGATTGACTTCCTCGCAATTTAAAATGAACCATTCTACTTTTAGGAGCTGAGGTATAAACATACCTTTGACTTTTCTGCTCTCATCCCATTGATTTTCCAGATACAAATTGATTATGCAAATCAAGTATTTCAGTTTATTAGTTTATATCAGTATGTTTCTTTTAATTACTCCTAGCAACATATAAAGCAATATTTTATGAAACAGCAGAGAAAACTGTCACTGTACCTTCATCATCCTTAATTTTCCATACATTCAGTGTTACTGAAATAGTAATGTACTGCTTCCCATGATTGATCTTTCACATGGTAATGCGTCCTACTGTGATCATGCATCTACACTCTATGATAAAACAATGTCAAGAATTCCACTACAGTGTCTTCTGTCAATTAGTATCTGTCAATCTGGCAGCTGAAACTTGAAACATGACTGAATGCGCTCTGTTGTGTGGGTCTGTAAAATGCATTAGCAATAGTTTACATTCAGTATTTGCAGCATTCTCAGTCATTACAATGTATGTTGTGAATGTATAATAAGAATAATGTATTATGCTCAGCTAATTTTTTACATACTGGTTGATGTGTTCCCTACCCTCAAACATCTTCTAAAAGCTTCTGCCTTTTCTTTCTCCAACACAAGATACAAAACGCCACAACTTATGTTCACAAAATGTTACAGGTCTGATGTAGAGTCTGCAAAGCTGTATACTGTCTGTGTTGCTAAAGGGTTTTGTAACAAGAATACCAAGCCTTAAGCTGGCAGTAGTCGCCTTAATTTATTACCATCTGAAGGACACATGGTAGTCCATGCAAATTGGTTGGTAGCTTCAGTCCTGTTCTGAGGAGACAAGATATCCACATCCTAAAACTGCCTCTGCAGTTATTACTGGGTGTGTAGTTCTTACATGTATAGTGTTGAGAAAAGTGATATTCTGTGAGCAACTCTGAAAGTGAATGGCTTCAACATCCTCCTGGAAGTGGTCCCATTATAACAGATTTGAGACACATTGAAGAAAAGCAGGGAAGCATTCATCCCCCTGTACTTGTCTGAGCCTCTTTCTGCAGCTACCAATTCACACAGTTGAGTACATCCATTTTGATAAAACAAGAGATGCTGGGAACATGCTCAAGTGCTTGGATCCTGATTGTCCATGCTGCTCATTCCTGATTGTCCATGCTGCGCATTCCTTCACTCTGCTGTGGACTCCCTTTGCCACCTTCATCCAGGTCAAATCTGCTTTTGAGAAGGTGGGGAGATAGGTTAGCCCTGAACAAAAGACATATGCACTTTCTTGTGGCACACAGCTGTGTGGCCAGAAACCAAATATTATTGGTTAAAAACAAACAAAAAGCCACTGGCACTTCAATTACACTCTTCTTAAATGCAACTTTCCCATTTCTCTGTAATCTTTTACAGAGGCTGAATCTGCTTTCCACATAGGTACTGTGAACTCCACACAAGTCCTAAGGTCCTTCCATCTTGTTAGTGCTGATAAAGATGATCATCAGTCCAAGAGGATGAAGCTAGAACAGCAGCTCTCTGAGGCCTTGGGGACTTTTTCCCCATCTCTTCCACTCATGCACTTCATGTGACTTCAGAGCTGGGAGTAAGCTTGAATTCCCTGCCCAATGCTGATGAGTCTAGATACCTTGTTTTGACTGAATTTTCACTATTCTGCTTGGCTAGTTTTAGTTTTTCAATTTCTTACCGCCTGTCATTCCTTTATTTCTGGTCTCTGAGTCCATTACTATCCCTTGTCCCATAACATGGGACACTGTAGGATTTTTCTGGTGGGCTCAACCCAATAGTCCTACATGTCTTGCTTGTGGCAGCTTGTTGTCTGTATTAAGTTCTAATAATTTATCTACAGGTGACACCTGTCACTAATAGTGGAGTTTTCTTGTGCTGTTGAGCATCAGATAATGTGCATAGCTCTCAATTGTGCCCTGGGAACCTGGAAGGACCAGAGAAAGAACAATAGCAGATTGTTCAAAAGCATAAAAAGAGATTACAATATCTGCTATTACTACTTCTAATCTTCCAGGAAAAGCCAGTCTATTTACCCATTTTGTATTAATAGATAGCATAGTTTCTAGATATAGTGTCATAAGGGTAAAAAAGATAACATATTTACTGAACAGATTTTCATTACTTGGTGAGTTTAGGTTAAAACATAATTATTTGTGTGAATTTTTAACTAATTTAGTTCAGTGAAATCAGCTTTATGGTGGTCATGGTCATTGTGACTGCTGCTGTCTTTAATTGTATTTACCGTGCATAGCTTATTAATTTTGGTATTATCAGATGACAGTGAAAGACACAGTGTATTGTTACCTAATTCAGGTGGTACTCATGTTGATTTTTATGAGCTGTGGACATTCTTGTTAAAGGACAGAATGGTGAAAGGAAAGACATAATCTGAATGTAGATGATGATTATATGTAAATTCTATTCCTGGCAAACAAAACATTTTTTCTACTTTTTCCTGCTTCCTCTGTTGCATCGGTGTTATGGTAGATCCAGAAAATTATTGGTGGCTTAAGCAAGGCTTTTAGAATGAAGGAGCACAGATGTAAAATTGTTTACCAGAGACTCACAGTTTCTGTCTACTTTACAGCCTGTTGTCAGGTACTACCTCACAATATACGTAGTCATTATATGCCATCCTTTCTTTAAATTTATTTTAAGATTTACCAGATTTCTTGCATCATCATGCTCTATTTATAGCATTTTGTTGTATAGCTCCTACCTTAGAGCCAGAAACTAGACATTCCTGTTACGTCCTCCAAAGGGCTAGACCTATTATTCATATCTTGAGGATGCCTGACACATTTTCCTTTCTTTGCAAAAATCAGACATTCACTCCTCAGTTTGGAAAGGAGAAAAAAGTAATCAATCTTTCCTATAACAGTCTAGTGATTACCTCACTCATCCCAGAGATGGGAGAGCTTGCTTTGGTTGCTATGTCTACCTGAAAAACTTCCTCACCAGAATGGTTCCACAGGTTGTATGCTCAGTTGCAAGGGAACCTTTCCCCACTTTGTGCTGGTTCTGTGTGATTACGCAAAAATCAAATCCTCTGTTGTGTTCCTTACTTACAGATCTCCCTGACCTGCAAAGCCTCTCTCTTAAAGGTATTATGCAATCCTTGCAAGACTGCAGTTTAAAATGCAGTGTTCTTTGAAACACACTGACTAAACAATAGCAAAATTACTCTAGTTCCTGATGAGACAGGTCCTACATACTTTTCAATATTCAGGTTTAAAACTGAGCCCACATTACTGATTGGTTATGGGTATGGATCTTCCCCAGTTAAATGAACCGTGGCCAGAGAAGCTGTTATATTGACTACCAAGTGTGAGTTTGGTGGTTTAGTGAGTTGTCTTCTGAATGAGAAATATATATGAAAATTGAGTAGCAGTGTCCAAAAGATATGACAGCACTTGATTATTGTGAAATACATGAATAAAGACCATAATAAGTGAAAGTATGTCTAATATTTGTGAACTCTCTTTGAATACTATTTATTTCAAAGTTATATTACCGATTTCAAAAAACAAAAAATACTCTCGTGTTTTGAACCAGCTTCATTTCTGTCCTTCAGTTCTAAGAAAAAAGCTAACATACACAAAAAAAGAAAATTAGCATTTGGAGTGGTAACCAAGTAATGTTTGTGGTGTCTCTGGTTTTGGAAAGAATTTATGACCAGTTTCATTAGCCTCAAAACAAAAAGTGTCCTGGGAAGTCTGTGTGACAACAAGTTGATTACTCTCTAGCTAGCTTATTAACAACATGAAAAGAGGTGGTAGTGTCCTCCTTATGGAGATCAGTCCAGTAATTAAATAAATGTTTATATATCCTGTATAGAATTTCACCAGGATATTGAATCAAATTAGATCTCATTGGAAAAATGGCCATAAACATGTAATGTGCTAGCAGTTTCTTCTCGTGACACTGGAACAGTGTTCTATTTCCCCTCCTCGTAGTTTTCTAACTGTGATGAGCTATTATCTGTCATGTTCCTGGTGAGTTTCTACTCAGTGTTCCTCAGCTTGTAATGAAAATGAATGTATAGCTAACCTGAGACATACCTATCAGGCTCTAGTACTTTTTATTTTTGGTTTACATAAGTTTATTGATATTGATTTATCTATGTCTGCCTCAGTAGACAGATTGACCATTTGAGCACGAGGTCCCATTCACTCTGGAACTGACCTCATTACTTGGAAAATCTTCAGGAGCAGTCACTACAGTAAATGGCGTGGGATGGGGAGAGGTGGTGAAAAGATCTGCAATTCACCTGAAAAAATGATAACAAGGCTACATAAACATGGTCATGCATACTTGAGAAGTACAGTATGTTAAAGTTAGCAGTAATGTGTTTTCTATAGGACAGCTTTATGTACGTAAGGAGGCTTACTAAATTTAGTAAGGTAGAGCTGAAACAAACATAGAGCTTGCAGGGACTTTTATCAAGTTAGCCAAATATTAATGCAAATATTTATTGCTCTGCTATTAGTAAACTTCATTTACCTTCTTCAGTTTTGTGTGTTTTTGTGTGTGTGTGTTTCGTTGTTGTTGGTTGGTTGGGTTTTTTTTTGCCTTTTTTTTTTTTTAATTTTTTTTTTTCCCCAGGGTAATTGTATGTCCTCGTTTCATATAATCACAGAATGTTTGAGGTGGAAAGGAACCTCTGGAGGTCATTTTGTCCAGCCCTTCTCCTCAAGCAACACCACCTAGATCTGGTAGCCCAGGACTGTGTATAGACAGCTTTTAAATATCTCTAAGGATGGAGACTCCATGACCTCCCTGGGCAACCTGTTCCAGTGCTTGCCTGTTGCCTTCTCTGATTTTACTATTTGTAATAACCCAACCTTCCTTTTTTCATTACTTAGAATCATAGAATTGTTTGGGTTGGAAAAGATCTCTAGGACCATCAAGTCCATCTGTAAACCTAACACTGTCAAGTCCACCACTGAATCATGTCCCTGAGTGCCACGTCTATGCATCTTTTAAATATCTTCAGGGATGGTGACTCAACCGCTTCCCTGGGAAGCCTGTTCCAATGCTTGATCTCCCTTCTGGTGAAGAAATTTTTCCTAATATCCAATCTAAACCTTCCCTGGTGCAACGTGAGGCCATTTCCTCTCGTCTTATCAGTTGTTACTTGGGAGAAGTTACTGACACCCAACTTGCTACAACCTCCTTTCAGACAATTGTAGAGAGCAATAAAGTGTCCCCTCAGCCTCCTTTTCTCCAGAATAAACAACCCCAGATCCCTCAGCCACTCCTCGTAAGAGTTGTTCTCTAGACCCTTCACCAGCTTTGTTGTTGTTCTTTGGACATGCAAGAACACTTTGGGCGTTTAGTGCACTGCACTCTGGTAAAGCTGTTTGGACTGGGGCTTTTGAATCTTCTCAAAACCAAACAGTAGTTGGGACAGGTCTATGAATAGACTACTTGCAATGAAACAGGAAAATTACAAGAGTGAGAGATGATACATATGGAGACATCAGACAGATAAAGGTTGAATGTGCCATGTTTAAATATTAGTGGTACTTCTGAGTAAAGGAACATTCAAATCTTATCTGGCTGTTTCCATATATACAGGGGAGTCTGTGTATTCATTAGATCGTTCCTACATCAAACCACTAGCTTCTTTCTCTGATTCTCTGACTAATTGGGAACATACCCTGTTATATTAATTTTTTTCAGTTTCCATTCATCATTGGCTACGGCAGTTTCAAGCTTTTTTGGAAAAATTCTGCTCTCTCTCACAATTTGATTGTACTGAAGGTTTATTCGTAAATTCAGTTCCCATATTTTCAATTGAGTAACATCTCTTCAGAGTTTTCTTAGCACTAAGTACTGCTGAGATTCAATGCACATATCTTCAGGTGCTTTGCTTTTAATTAACAGCTCATTTCAAATTGTTCTGCCTTTCTTATGGGTGAATTGCATTGTGGCTTGCTGAGTCAATCATTAAGGGGTTCTGGACCATTAAATACATCTTGTTTCTCACTTTATGGGATGTTGGATTTTGTAGCTGGGAGGGCATATGACAGATGGCTCTAACTTAGTTAAAATCATAGCATTGCATGAGTGACTATATCCTATCCACTATGTTATCTTTTCTGATTATATTACTTCCCTGTCAATTATTTTTGTTATCCAGTCAGTCAGTATGACTTTTGTCTGACGTTGTAGATTAGGTACTATTAAAAGAGGTCAGTATATTGTTCCATTACACTAACTTGATTGAAGACCTTACACTAAAATTTATTTATATTGTGGTTCTCTTTTGTAGCACTGATCCTTAAGCAGTCTTAGGAACTCTGTAAGCCCTATCCTCAACCTATATGCATGATGTGACTTTTATTTTTTTGAATTTTTGATAGTAGAAAATAATTCCCCCAATAAATCATATGTAAGGAAAACAAAAGTAATCAAATTGCTTTTGCACGTTTCATAAATGAAGTCAAGGTTTATCTGCATTCTTCACATCAGTGGACCCCTGCAAGCACCATTGTCAGCACTGCTGTGCTGACAATGTTAAGTGTTGTCAATAGTCATGACTCCCTACCAGGGTATGGTTCACATCTTAAAGGAAAAATTAGGTTGAATATTAAGTATTGGAATGCTCAGTTAATAATTTTTTGGAATTTAACTATTGAAAGAGATTAGATGGATTGTAAACCTTGTTGAAGGTAGAAATGTAACATTTCTGTACAATTCTGAATTGCAGTCTTTCTTAATGAGCCATTCATATTATTCTTTTATCAAATACCTCTCCGGAAGTTACTTCCACCACAGTTTTCCTTGGCTAGCATTATGAGCTGGAAAAAGGGGAAAAAAAAAATTATGAAACTGAAGACTCTGAAGATGTTGCTAGGTGGTAGGGTGTCCACAGATACATTATTCCTGTTCTTCCACATAGATATCTTCAGTCATCTTCAGATATTATGTAATTATCAGAATGGTGATTGCACTTGGTAATGCCAAATTTTAATAATACCAGCTTTATATAGTTGAAGAGCGAGAAATGTGAGTTAATGAGCTATATAATAGGATGATAGGATTTTAGTTTGTTGCAAGATGCTAGAATAGCAGAAATCTTTCTGACTCAGCCTGATGTGTAGTCATGTGGGGTTTATTAGCAGGTACAGAAGAGGAATTGGAGTGTTACTGTTTAGTAAAGGGAGTTAGGAAAGGGAAAAACAGGTTCCTGTAAGAAAAACAATAATGAATAACTAAGCTCAGGAAAAAACTTACATGGAGATTTATATTGCAGTCATTTAAGTTAGCCATAAGGCAAACCCTAGGAATTCTGGGAAGTTTCTGTTAGTTTCTACGTTAGAAACAGGGTCAAAGCAACATCTGCTCAGAGCTACACAGAGCTTAGTAGGGAAGAAGTTTGTGGTTTTGGCCTAAAGCATGTAAAACCAATCAAATCCAATCTACAAGGAATGGAGGAGTGCCTGTGGACTAATATTTGAAGATCCACTTGCACAAAAATTTGTGTAGTATATTATCAGTCAAATGGGCAGATGGAAGAGCAAGCAAGCCACCCTGCCCCTTCCTCTACAGATTTTCAGTATGTTAGGAGTTTTTTTCTGTTCAGTTCACAGGCAAACTCTTTATTATAATGTTCTCTTGAAAAATAATGAAAAAAGAGAAGATAGTTATTGAAATGTATCTGACCTGAATAAATACATGGATGATCTTTTTTTCTGTGATCATTCTCATTAATTCACAGGGAACGAAAATCTTGTGTGGTGAGTACAGTGACAAAAACCAGGCACCTAGTTATAATGGTAGAGTGATCCTGTGGAATGAGCAAACGGGGTCATCCCTATGGTAAAAGGCCAGCACTGGGTCTGGCTGAGGATGCCTCTAATTAAAAGTTGTCTTCCCATATTGAGGGGTCTGCAGAATAATCTTGCATTAAGCACTTCAGGGAAGGGGCACTTGGCTCAAACTGGGTAAAATCTGTGGAAAATGTTAACTGAATCAGAAAAAAACGTGACAGATTTAACATGCAAGTTTCAGCTTTGAGTAGAATTAATTGTGCACTCAAGTATCTGTGGCCCTGAGGATTTAACAGAAGTTTTCAGCTGTCTGTAGCTTGCATAACTGCCAGCTACTGCAGAGATCAAAGTGTGGAATGGAAGGACATTATGTAGATGAGTCATCCTAGATTACTTGGCCTTATAATCTACAGTGAGGCATCAGTATAACTTTATAATTTGCAACAGATGCATCAGTCAAGTACTGGTTGAGCACTGTTTAATTTATAAAAATATGTATCAATTTTACTCAGACTCAACGTTCTTAAATTTCAGAAGAAATAAGTACTTTCTAAAATTCATGTAGTGATTGATTTGGCATCTTTTTAGTAAAGGTAATGTGTTTCACATGAGCAAAAAGTGTAGTCATTGTTCTTTATAGTTGTGTTTTTTTTTTTTTCTTTCTGTCCTCCAAGAGCTATATCCTGAGTGAATACGTAAATCAGAAGTTGTTTGAAGAAAATATGTGATTGAGCTATGATATTATTTGGAATAGATTTTTTTTTTTAATTTCTCTTAGAAATAGAAGGTGTCAGAAACTTTTTTTTACTATATTGCAAACACCTCTTTTTTTTTTTTTTTTTCTTTTTATGAAGAGCTCTTCTGTTTGATACAGCCTAGGTAATTTACCATAGTCAAAGATCTATATGAACCATGTCTTTCAGAGTGAAGAGAAATTATTTTTCCCGCTCCACACAGTGTTTCCACAGTCAATGAAGAATCAATCTGCAGCAGTCTTCACAGTTCAGTGGGATTTTCCAAGAGTAGAGAAAATTCCACGAAGTTCACAAAGTATATTTGGAGCCTCTTATGCACTATTATCATTTGACCTTTTGGTATATCTGCTACAGATTTGAGGGAAGATGTATTGGAGGGAAGGTGTGAGGAAAATAGATATTGTAGCACTCAAGAATGTTTCTACAAGTGGTTCTTCAAAGAAGAGCAGGTGTACTGGAAAAAAAATGGGTGTGTCTGATTCTATGACTTTATGGTTAAGTATTTTGGAAAAGCAAACTTTAAATCTTTCTTCCGTATTTAGTAAAGGACTGTGTAATAGTAAGGTATGTGCCCTTAGGAGCAAAAGCAAATTTGCAGAAGCATTATTAAAATGCAGACTACACAAACCAGGTTGTTTTGAGATTATTTTGCAGTGAGGTGAACATTTGCATGGACGACTAATGTTTTTTGTCCAGTCCATTGGTGCATCTAGAAAAAGAGATGCTTCTGTGAAGAGATTCTTTACCCATTGACCTTTTTTCCATTCCTAATAAAATGTTATCTCTCCATAGGAATCTTATATAGTTCATCATGATTTCAATAGCATTAAATCAAGGAAATATCCATATAGAACTGCATTAGAAATACAGCTTATGAACATTGACTTTATGAACGTTGACACACAAAATGAGAGTAGTTTCAGATTATATCAATTCTGTGAGTGTATTCAGAAATTCAGGGGATCAGCTGTATGAGAAAACTTTCATTGTTTACATACTCAACTATTAGTATTTTTCTATAAGTTGCATTAAAAAAAAAGGAAAAAGTACTGTCAAGTACTTTCTGTGTTTGCTATTAACTGTATGCACTGAGATTTTCTCTTCTTATGACATTTCATCCAGTATGACAGATGTCGGTCACTACCTCTCATTGATGAAGCATGTGGCTTGTTCTCTTATTTTCTACAACCTTGATTGCTGAGGGCAAGGTTTTGATTAAATTTAGATTCGTCATGGGGCTTGTAACTATCACTGTGCTCCTTGCTGTCTTACCAGGGAAGGATTCTCATGTATTTAGAGATCTAAGGACTAGAAGTGAACAGTGAACTGACTCGAATGGATGAGTAATAATTGGTTTCAATCTAATATGTGATGGACAGCTCCGTTACTATAAATATAATCTCCCCCTTTGCTACCAGTTCAACCTGCAGGATACATTAAGCTTGAACTTGTAGGAATTACAAGCCATTCCTTCTATTGTAGGTGCTGTTTTCCTGAATATCTATGAATGTTGTAGCTGTATAGAACAGCTTTTAGCTATTTTTAGGTGGAGGAATTTGGGGGAAGAAGCAGAGGTGAAGAAGGACTCAGTGAGATTTTTCAGGAAAAAAGTGTTCTGTAAAACAAGTCGCTACTGAAAACCCTTATAAAAAAGAGGAAAAAAAAACCCACTTTAAATGGCACATTTGAATTCTGCAATCAAACGGGAAGAGATCAGATCAGATCCTCCCTTGAAAGTCTATTCTAAGCAGCTGTTTTTGTGAAAGTTGGGGATGGAGCAGCCCTGCTTGGTAAGTCATGTCACATTGTTCTGTAAAGAGTTTGTGAAACCATAGCACTCAAAATAGTATTTTGAAAGACATATTTGACATCACAGTTGAACAGATTTTGCATCATGTGTGAGACTGTTATCTTGTTTTCTAAAATCTCCAGTGCATTTCCTCTGTTTTCTTCCTACAAGGTTTTTGTCTCAGCCCTCCCTACATTTTTTAACTGCTGAACAGGATGATAAGCTATCAGTGTTCTTGGACAGAAAATCAAGAACCACAGAGTAACACATCCATCAAATATGTTAATTATACATGTATTTTCCTAGTGATTTTTCATCCTTGTTTATAATTAGGAAAAAAAGGAAGAGGACAAGAATAATTCATTTTGTTCTTAAGTCCTAATGCAACATGGGGCTTAACAGGAATTGGACAGAAATGGATCTGGAAAGCTTTTGTTGACAACTATTGGCAGCCGTTAAATGAGGAAAATAATAAAAGTTTTAAAACTTTTTATTCAACTATCAAAGCCCTTTTTTGACTAGATTAAACACCTGGCTTACACAGATTTGCCAAGGCAACATCTCTGAGAAGTGCTCTTTGGCTTTGGCTTTATAACTTCAGAACTGAACACTTCAGCCTCCGGGTTCTGGCATCTCCCTCCTTCTGTTTCTGGGAGGTGGATTTCACTTGCCTCCTTATCTTTTCTGTTCAGTTCCCCTTGTACATCTCTGTTGCCTTACCTCTATTTGCTATTCTCTTTATGCCAGTGTTCACAATCAACAGATGCTTTTGTTTAAATACAGTGGTTCAGAAGTGGCATACTGTATGACTTTGCTTGATTAGATGCCTTGTGGGACAAAATTCATGATTGGAGGAGTTAGAGATGAAGGTAGTAGGTGTGTTGTGTATACCTAAACTAGAGAGCAGGACGTATCAAAATTGGATGGATGCAGTGCAAACAAAAGATGAAGCAGAGGGATGGGTGCCACGATGGAAGGCTGTGCTGCCAGGGCACACTCTCATCTGCTAAGACATTTATTTTCCAAGCATAAATTGGCTCCATATCTAGTAAGATTTTAAATTCAAGTCAACACTAAACCCAAACCTGCATCTTTTGTACTTAGGCAGTGCACTGAGGAAATAAAATACTACACATTATTAATTAATTTATTTATAAGTCGTTGGATCACGGGGCTGTTAGTTCCTTGCTAAACTGAAGTTATAAGAAAGAATTCAGATAAAAGTCTATAGTAAGATGAAAAAGTTGTTGCTGTTGTTTGTTTTCAGATTAAAATATTTGGTTGTTTTTTTGTGGCAATGATTCTTTGTGTAAAAGTATCAAACTTTTACACAGAAATTTAGTCCCCCCCCCCTCCTCCAAGGAGCTGAAAACATTAAAATCTATTTATTACTCATATGCACTGACATTCATTAATAATTTTATGTCCCATTTTATTGCTCTCTTCAAGGCAAAACTAACATTCATTTGTTGATTCGTGATATACCGTCAACACAAGGTGTGTGGCTCCTGATGAAATAACAAGCACATTAGGATTTTTTTTTTTTTTTTTTTTTTTAATGGGTGTTGACAGTAGCTTCTGCTTGACAGTCAGTTTAAGGCAGTTTGCTTGCTGCCCTGCTGAACAAGCATTTCTCAGGGTTAACTTTCAGCCAACAGCACTCACTCCGTGATTGGAATTTAACAATGTGGAGGTTTTTCCCCAGTCTTGACAATAAAATCTGAGTTGCACATTTATTCCACCATGGCATGGCATCTTTGTTAGAAGTGAGATCGTGTCTCCCAGGGGCTGAGGAGAAGAAAGAGAGTGAGAGAGATGACTGCAGAGGGCAGTTCAGGTCTTACATGTGAGTGATTTGTTTCCTGGAGATGCTCGTTGTCCTCCATGGGTCAAAGAAGTTTGTCAAAGTTGGCTGGAATGGTTATAGCGCCTACTTTATGTGCTTCAGATACTGAAAATGAAACAGGATGAAGACTCTGTTTCTGAGTCTCTCTACCAAAGAGCTCAGAACACAAATGTTGTAATAGTGTGTCTGCACCATGTCATTGGGTGAGATACCTGAATGGGCCAAGGCAGCTCTGAACATGGGTTAGGACAACTCTCTTTCCAGCAAGGCTGCTAGGTCAGCCACAGCCCTGCACCACTCTGCCTTACCACCTTCCAGCGCTAGGAGAACTTTCCTAGGAGCCTGAAGTGCCTGTTGGCACATACTCCACACTATCATATAGACCTTATAGAGAATGTCCCTCTCACAACTGAAAAAACAGGTGGCATGGACTTCTTCGGGTCTTTGACTAAGCCCATCTGTATTGACACTTTATGCCAGTTTGTCTTGTTACCTCAGTGGCATCATCAAGACAGCATCCACTTGGCTTTATGATCTTTTGTGCTATTAAACATTTATATGAGATTGAAAAGATATTAAAACCAGATATTAAATTTGCGGAAATTCATTGCATACTTTGCTAAAGCATGTAACTGGCTCCCACACCAGGATTTTATGGTTTGGGTTTTTTTGTTTGTGTTTTGTTTTGTTTTGTTTTGTTTGATTGCCTTTTATTGTTTAAATCTGTATGTAATGGTCAAAAGTAGGAACCAGAATGGTTGCCACAATTTCAAAAATTTACACAAACTCTGAATAATTTGTTTGCACCAATCCTTGTTTCACGCTTGCAAATGCACTTATGCATTTGTGAGGCTTTGGAGATAAGGTTATGTGTGATACAGTGGAGGTGATTCTTCTGAAGGTGAGGCACAGAATAACTATAGGAGACTGAAGTGTCATTCCCATGTGCCATTTTATACCAGAGACTGGTGTTTGGTTCAGGTTTGTATTAACTAGGTGTAATATCATATATGCAGACTTCCATGGCAGATCTAGACTGTCTTTTGGTGGCACATACAAGTTCAAATATCTGTTTAGATGTGGCCTGTTTTCCTCTCCCCAATTAACATACGTTATTTACTTAAAATGGACTCACTATAGTGAATGGATTTACCTCTGATACTCCTTTTGTTAAAACAGGAACATCTTTTCTGGGAGGCATATTTATGCCCTCAAAGAGTAGTATTTCAATGTTTACACTTATCTATTGTGTGTTTCACTGCTCCTGCTGGTCAAGAGGAATGATGAACTATGCATCTCTCATAATCTTTATTGATCTCTTTGGAGATGATTTAAAAAACTATCAATACTTTATTCTGGGCTCCACATAAGACAAAATGCTGTGTCTCCTCTCTACTTGCAATTCTTATTATGGAATGAAATCCTCTCACAATTCTTTATACTCTCTTTAGCAATATTTCATAAATATCTATTTATTCTAACGGTTAATCAATTAATAGAAAATTACTGCATTACTGCATCAGATTTAGTTTTTTTTGTGTGTGTGTGCATTTTGTTGTTGTTGGTTGGTTGGTTTTGTTTTTTTTTTGTTTGGTTTGGTTTGGCTTTTTCCTGGTGTTAACTTCATTGTTATTGTCCAAGTTCTCTTGTGTGTAGTTTCTCTACAACTTGTTTTTCTGGAGTATAGCTTATGATGGATTAATTATGATCTAGCTTTTTAATGTAAAGATTAACTTTTATCATTATGTTTCAAACACCTAACATTCAATTAGCTCCCAATTTTCTTTACTATTAATTTGGAAATCTGGCCTGGATGGCTGCATTGATCAGTGCATTATGTAAACAGTGTAAATTCCTGCAATAGCAAAAGAGTCTTGACCTTCAGCTCTGACTCAGCAGCTCCACGGATACTTAGTTTCCTTCATTGTTCTGTACAGGATATTGTTCACTTGGATATGTTTTCACTGTTTTGGAATCTTTTTTCGTGTAATTGATTAAAGCCCCTCCATATAAACTGTATTTCCCATGTGGACTTTTCAAAGCCTCTGGAACCTGATAAGCTTTTGTAACAGAAGAACAAATGTTTCATGTGGCTTGAAATCCTCCTTGCATAAAGGAGCATTTCATCAGCCACTGTCTGCTCTGCTAAGCTCTGCTGGCACAGTGACACCTGAATCCCACAGCCTAACTCTAACTAGCTTTTTTGTCCTTGCCTCAGGGTAAGAGATTCAAGAAAGTTGTTTTGCTGTTCAGCAACAGAAGATACTGCTGAGCCAATGCGTTAAAATAACATAAAAGTTCCTCAGTTCTTGGAGAGAACTTTGCATAAGCTATAAAGAGTTTGCCACTCTGTGGGGATCTTTGGATACAGTTGTTTAAAAAACTTGAAGTAGCTAAGAAACTATTGAGAATCTAAGAATCTAAATCTAACAAAATAGGGGGAGCTGAAGAAGTATTAAACACATCTCATATTAAATTAAAAGTAAAACTCAAGAGAAAGAAAAGCTTCAAGCTTTTTGGCAAACAAGCTACAATCTCCTGAGTGGTTTAGTGTTCCCAGTGAGAGTGACAATCAACAGGCAAGAATGAAAGCAAACGTGTATGAAACCAGAACATTTCCCACCCCTGTCACTTTAAAATATGCCCATTTCTGCATCTGATCTGCAGCCATGAAGTAGTAGGTGTGCATATATTAGAGTAGCAGAAAAGAACTGTAATTATTTTCTTTTAGGAGCTGTGGACATTATGTTTTTCTTTTCTTCCCGGACTTTCTTAAACATTCTCAACTACCATAGCAAAACTTAGTCAAAGGAAACTCTCCTGACCCCATTATTTTATTTAAAACCTGAGACAACTGAGGAAAAGACGTGGAAAAGTTACAGCTGCAGGTTCATTTTACATTTCTTCTAATTTGTGAATGTAAGACATGCTTGATTCTTTAGAATGAAGCTAGCAGTTCCAAAGACTTAGAAACGATGATTAGTTCATCACACAGAGATATGTGATATACAGATGTCACTGATGGATTAACTGAGAACCAAACACATTTTACCCAGTGTCAGAAGAAAGACCATAGCTTGATACGGAATGATAAAAATTTAAACTTTCTTAAACTTGTCTTGGTGGTCTTCCGTATCTTACACACTAAATAGGCTTGAGCCAGTTCAATACCTGGTTGGGAGCCAAATGGCTACATGTCGGTTTTCCTGTACTGGTCAATAAATACAGCTCTCTCAGTTAGTGTTAGCCAGTTTGACAACATGCTTTTAGAGCACATTTCAGTGCTGGGAGTATCGTTGATGGAGCCATCTTTTAGGTACATTGTGGAAAAGGACAACAAAACCTGTGCAGGTTCTCCTCTGTCCAGTTTATAGAAAGGTTGCCAAAGGCTTGGGTAGAGCACTTATTTAAGCTTTCAGCAGAGAGTTTTCAAAAGATTTGCCTGCTTGTGCTTTGACAGGTTAAAGAGAGGGAAAGCTGCAGACCAAATGTACAGCCAAGTATTTGTCTCACCCATTTTGGGATAGTATTCCCAAAGCTGGTGGCTAAATTAAATCAAAAGCTGCTTCATATCAACTTGAGCCCTCAACCAGCTGCATAGTCTTTGCAGTAAGGATTTCTTCTAGTGTTGAAAAGTAACCAAGCATGTTTCCATTGGGCAACTGACTTAAAATAGTTGTTTCTTAATCATTAATTCAATCCTATTTTTGTATTAAAAAAATATAAATAAAAAGGAAAAAAAGAGGGACTTTAGGTTCTAACTTCAACTCATTTAAGCAAACCATCCCTTCCTGGCCCTGGAAAACTGCACAAAGCACAACCCAAAATGAAAGTGAGTGGGGTAAATGTTGAAGGCGGGGAATGACTTTGAAGGCACGTGAAATTTAGAGGCATGGTCAGTGTGAAAAAGTGTGAGATCACAAGAGAATTCAGAGGACATTTTCCCACCATGCAACAGGCATCCTCAAAGCACAGCAGAAGAGCATGTATTCTTTTCCTGTTTTACCACACAGGACAAAAGCAATTCTTCAGTTTAGAGGCCATGCCCTATTGATAATAATTTTAACTGAAACCATCTAAAATGCCTAAGTCTGTTCTGGGAATCAGAGTCGATGCTACAGGGTCCTCCATTAGCTTCTCTTGCTATGACTTAAATGCATGCTTCACGTCATGGCTCCACTTTTTTCCCCTGTTATTTATTTTACCTCCTCAGTACAAATTACTGTGCAGCAGGAATAGTCAATGATATACTTACTCGTGAACCTACCAAGCAGTAAAATCTACTATTTCACAGTTGTTCAGATAGGGAGGAGATGAGAAAAAGAAAAAAACCATTATGCACAATATATTTGTACACATACTGAACATAAGCCAAGAGAAAAATGCACATAAGCCAAGAGAAAAACACATCAACTATGTTCATGGAATGTCTAGATTCAGTGCAAGATGAGAAGAATATTTTTTGCTGAGCCATCTGGGTAGTATGACACTGTATGATGAAGTTAATTCCTCTGTTATTGCCGTCATTCAGCAACAGTGTATGGCTTCATTGCTTCAGTTACTGGGTTACTTGTTTGGTGAGGCAAGTTGTCTTTCATGCAAGAAATTGATTTAATATTTTGTGTACTTTTTTTTAAATATTGCTTTAAATAGCCTTAATTGGTTTTTGCAAGTCTAATTTGACTTGTCTTTAAATTCACCTGCTTTTTCTTAAGATGTCAGTGAGAAAAGAGCAGCAACCTAAAAAGACTTGTCTCACAGCACACAGTTTGTGAATCTATTACTCATCTCAGTTGATATAAATAAAAATTCAGGGTAGCTTTCATCATAACTGTACTTCCATGTGCTTTTCCATGGTGAGATGCATCCCAAGTTGTGAATCAAGACAGTACTCACATATCTCCAGCCAACTGATAGAGATGAAATTGGCTGAACACCTTCTAATACCTCTTAATTTCACTCCATAGAAAATACCACCTTTGAAGCATTTTTTTTTTTTTTCCCCACAGGGTGCAAGAATAATCCTAGGTAAACCTGGCATCTTGAAGCCTGAGGAGAAAGGTTGATCTTTCCCTGATCTCCAGTGAGATGGAAGCCTGTGGAAGGCTTTAAGGATCTGCTAGGAAAACAGGCCAGAATGGTCCAAAGGGCACACTGAAATAGGTTGATTTATGGGCCTTGAAACAGCTGGAGGCATTTCTGTTAAAGCCAATTAGTTAAAAAGTTGGAGAAAATACGAGACTTTATGTTGGAGAAATGCAGGCAATCTAGCTGCAAGGAAAGTAGTTGGTAGCAGGAGCTAGCAGCAAGCTGAGATGGTGAGGGATTTCCTGGCTAATTGAAGTCACAGCTGATACAACAAACACAGGTGAGTTATTCAGCCTGGCCAGGGGGGAAGAATAGGTGGTACAACACACAGTTGAACTGAGCAGACCCTAGTGGGACCTCTTAACTTGATAGCATGAACCCAGAGTATATTATATTTAATGTCATTAACACAGTGTCTTTCAGGCTCCTGAGAGGCTGAGATTCACCAGTGGGTCACAACGAGAGCAGTTACATACAGCTAAAGGAGAAGGGGTTGTTTGGGAGTATTCCCCGTGTGTTTTGAAAGTATTTTGCTTTTCAGAGAATATTAATATTTCCCAAAATGTCATGTCATTTTGCTTTCTTCCCCCCTTCAATAAACATATTTAAATATTTTTGTTTGTTTGTTTAGGATTTTTTTAGCTTATTGTTTGTGAAGTACAAAGATATTGTTTACTGGGTGGCCGGACAATGTAGATGCTGTTTCTGGCTTTCTGGAGAGGGACTAGGGCACTAGTTCTAGAAAAACTGGAATAACGTGTTGTGTCAGTAAGTGCCTGGCAGAAAAATTATCTTTCAAAGATATATTTACTTTGTGGAAAAAAAAAAATACAGCTGTATATGTGTTCATATAATCTAGACAGCAATAATAATTTGTTGAGTGAATCACCTATCTTTTGAAATAAAAATGACTGTCAGTTTCTAGCTAGTAGGTAAAAAATTCAGTTATTGCAAGTAAGTACCTTGCAATGCACACACAAAAGTTCAGTGTTATTATTTTGATGGCCAAGTTGCACTTCATTATGAAATGGTAAAAAAAATGTGCTGCATTACGAGATTTTTCTTGCTAAGGTCTTTGACAAATGCTCATGTGTCACTAGGAATGTTCATTATTATTAGTTGTTGTTGTTGTGGTCTTATTAAACTGTTCTTATTTCAAGCCATGAGTTTCTCCCTTCAGTTTCGGTTCTCTCCTCTCTCTCACTTGGGGGGTGATGAAGAGTTAGCAAGTGGCTACTGTGGTCCTAGTTGTGGGCTGGGGTTAAACCACAACACTGTTATGCACTATAATCAAGATTTATACGAAAAGAAGAATGAAAGAAAATTTTTGCTTTTTGGCAGTAGTTCAACTCTGACATATGTATGTATTTTTTGTTCAACTAATGGTTTATCAAACCTGTCAAACCTGTTTTCTACAATTCAAGAGAAGTTGCTGTTTCTAAGAAATAAAGCTCATGCTTTAGTTTTGTGGTAGGTATGCATGTTCATTGTGTGAATCTGGTGGTTAATTCATTTGTTTGACAGAGATAGATGTCTTAAAATATCTTTTTTTTTTTTTTTTTTTTTTTTTTAATTTTGACCCTTAAACATTTGATCCTATTGAAATCTTTGATCCTATTGATATATTCTATAGTCATACACAGAAACCAGGATTAATTATTAATAGTTTAGTTCTCACAGAATCACTTGTTTTAAAGCTACTATGAACTTAACTTTGTTACCAAGGTTGGCCTTTGAGGAACTATGTTAACAGCTTTCAACTAACTAATATTTGAACTGTTCCTCAAGACTGCTCCACATTTTAAGAGTTATCAGTGAGTACTTGACTGCCACATAACATGGGAAATAATTTAATGTGAACGAGTAAATCCTTTTCTGCTGTTCTAGCTCTTCATTATATTTCTATGGAAACCTTCTACTGCACTTTAGGTGCAACTAGCTGGCTTCAGTGGAAGTTTGAGTTGAACAGGATGCTTGCTTTAGGGTTTAAACATTTGGATGATGTAAAGCTTGGTATAATTGATCTAAATATTTTCAGTAGTCACCAGTTATTTTCTAGACTTTTTGAACTGATAGAGTAGTGTATTTAGATAAGATTTTTAAGTAATTCCTTGAAAATCTCATATAACATACTGCAGCAGTCACAATTAGCAAGAACAGAACTATAGAGAGTAACCTCTGTGGAAGAAATAGTTCCATTATCTTTCCTGAATCTCAGAGGCACAAAGATGAAGGCATTTTCCCCTGTAATTTTTAATCTTCTAAGCTTTAGGGTAAAAATGGGAGATAGAGGTCTATATTTTATGAATGAAAAAAAAAATACAAAATTCAATGACTTTTTTTTTTTTTAATAAATGCATGTAAGTTTATTGACATTAATCTGTCATTGCAGCAAATTTTTAGCTACAGTACTATAAGTCCTCTGTGACTGGAAGTCTTCACTGGTTTGTTCATGAATGTGATGGATTTGGGAAGAAAAAAAATCCCTAAGTGGAAAAAAAGGTGAAAACTTTTGTTTGTTTAAGTCAAAAAGGGTGTGACAGAAACATGTGGAAAGTGATTTACAGAAGCTTACAAGTGGAGCTGTTCTGTTTTTTATTCTGTATGTCTTTTTGCATCTGGTGTTGACCCTATATCTATCAGTAGTTTTAATCAGTGGTCCCAATGTAAGAATACAAAGTAATATCACACCACTAAAAATTGATATGATTTATCATACCACAGAGATCTCTAGAGGGATGAGGGACTCTGGTGAAAGGCTGTTATTCTGCAAAATTCTGAGAAACAATCTTTTAGAAGTCAGAGAAATTGCAAGGGTCACTTCTGCAAAATCAGCGTTATACATTGAAAGCTGCAGAGGCATCTATTGGTTGCTGAAATCTCTCAGTTGCATGGACACCCAGATAAAAATCTCCAATGACCGAATTCCAAGTGGAAACTGGCAATGGCAGGTGAAAGCTATTTGAAATTAAGATGCACTTAAGTATGTTTGTATAAAGATACAGTCAGTCATGTTTGCAAATTTGTCCTTAAATACGTATCACTGAAAAAGTCCATCATTATTTAAAGGCATACTTTTGAAAAATACTTAAAAGTGCATCTTAAACAGGATTGTCTATTTTGTATTAAAGAGACTTTGGAGTAGGCAGATGTTGTAGCTATGATTTCTATTAAATTATATTCAGCAGAAAAAAATCTTAGCTCCCTCTCTCACACAAAATCTAAGCCAACCCTTTAAAAACAGGCAGGAACAGACAGCAGATTATGGTGCTTTGTTTTTCAAATCTTTTTCATTTTAAAATAATTGATGGATATGAATGGCTTAAGAAGCTCATCAGTGAGGAAAAAAATGTATCTTTACAGCAGTCTGGGGTTCTGGGGGTTTTGTTGTTTCTTTGTTTTCCCCCTCAGAAGTGGTTTGCTTGTAGGAATGTGTAATAAGTATACCTGGTATCTATGCACTATAGACACAGGTGACAAAGGTACAGCCATGATGTGATTGTTGAGATACAGAGTCATTTGCAAGTCATGAATTCATCTACATAAGATTGTTCCTATAGCACATGGGCAGAGTTAAGTGTCCATTTTGCCCGTCATGGAGATGAATCATAGTCTGAAGATACCTGTCTCTTCCCTGTTGTTTAAATGATCATTTATACCAGATTATACTGTCTAGACAGCAAAGGTTAGGTGAGATAAATCTTCCTGCAAACAGCTCGAAAGAACAGTCAGCAGATAATGAACTCTTCTGGAGTGGAGCACTTGTAAAGTTAAAGGAGTAAAGCAAATGGTTTTTAAAGAAAAGTGGAACAGAATATGATAAAAAGCAATGACACTTTTTTTTTTTTTTTTTTTTTTTTTTTTTTTTTTTAAATCTAGAGCAACTTTACTAAGTCTGTGCTCATCCTGGCCACTTTTGACTACCTAACAGCTAGGTGGGAGTATCGTTACTGTTCGATCTTCTGCACCCTAAGGAAGAAGACAAGCTTTGCCAGACTGATTCATCTCATGCTTTCTGAATGATTAAAAAACCAGACAGCTATTTTACAACAAGTTTGTTAATGGTGTAATGGTGCCAACTGTGACGCTGATATATAATTCCTACACAGGCAAGTGTATATTTTACTTCCTCCTTATTTACAATATGTTTCCCAGACCACTATTAATATCCCAGGTATAGCTGACAAATAGTAGACTGGATTTGGCTGGAAAGCTCTCTGTAAATTGTCAAATGAAACTCATCACTTAAATTTCACTTAAACACAAGAAAGCGCTGTGTTTTCTAAATGCAAAATTACAATGTAGCAGTTCTTGAGGGTAACTGTTCATGAAAGGGACAACACATGGTGCAGATGTATTTGAAACACTGAATGCTTTACAGTCATCTTTTATAGCTTCTTGAAGACTCTTGTCAGCTCTCACGACTACATCAGTACACATTCATTTTGAGGGAGATTTGTGATATTTCCATGTTGATTAAGGACAAATGTTGTTGTCATAGGGATGCTGTCCTCAAAAATGACATGGATTAAAGAACTTTTTGATGTAGCCTTTCTTCTACATGGATGTTTCATCAGTGCCTAGGCAGTCTAGTGTGCCCTGCCTCAACTTACTTGAACAACACTGGGATAGAGAACCCTCAGCTAAGTGGCCTTTAGGTGGCCACAAGGCATCATGGCTGTGCTGATTTTCATACAGGATCTCTGTGGGTGACGTGAGTTACAGGAGCATGGTGTGAGTTAACAGTAAGTTGTGTTGGTCTTGTTAGGTATGGGTGGGTGATGTTACGGCATGTATCTTGCCTCCTAAGTTCTTGCACTGAAGAAAGGCCATTTGGAAATGATCTTTTCTTTTCTTCTCTTTTCTTCTCTTTTCTTCTCTTTTCTTCTCTTTTCTTCTCTTTTCTTCTCTTTTCTTCTCTTTTCTTCTCTTTTCTTCTCTTTTCTCTTTTCTCTTTTCCTGGGCAAATGGATAGGTAACTTGTAATGATTTTGATTTCAAAGCATTAAGGCCAAGCTATTTGCGTTCATCTTTGATAAAGGCAAAATAGCATTTGTCAACAAGTCATAAAAAGAGCAACCAATTAGTGTCATCACATAATACCTGGGGCTATGCCCTACAATAACAATTTATGATGAGATAATACAAATAGAAAACAGTCTATGAGGAAAACTAAACTCTGTGGAATGGTAGTAATAAGGATTTGATTATTAGAAGGAAAGCAATTTACTAAAAGACATAGAAAACAGAACTTTGAATGTACTCAGTGACATGGTGTCAAAAGCACTATCTGTAAGAAGTGAATAAAAGAGCTGAGACTTTTACAGAGTCTTAATAAAAATGACAACCAACCTAGAGAGAGAAAAAATGTAATTTGAAGAGAAGGAAACTGTGATTAAATGAAAGTAAACAAACTGGAACAAGGAGGAAAGGTCTTTCTATAAATTGCTTTAGTTTGGGAGTATGTCCTGAACAAATTATGTGGTTACATAAGACTGTCAAAAGGCACCATTAAACCTATCACTGACAGACTGCTCAGCTACCATATAATCAAAGTGTGTTAAAGGATTCCTTTTGATAGCACTGACATTCAAAGATATCATCAGACTCAACTGTTATTATCTTTAACAGAACCACAAGTAACCTGAGGTGAAATGTGCTCACTAAGATCAAGGTGTTGCTCATCATTCCTGAGGTTTGTTCTGTAATGTTGCTTTTAAACAGACTGTTTATTTGATTTAATAGTCACAAGGAAGCTCTGGTTTATCCTCCAAATAGCTGACAGATAACATAGAATTACTTCAGTCTTTCATCTCTCAGCTCTTTTTTTTCCATCTTTTTGTTAATATGTCAGTGAATAAAGTAATTAAAAAATCCTAATTCAAATGCAGCTCAAATCCAACATTAAGTGCATTAAGAAGCTGTCATTTACTTCCACTAAGCATATAAAGCACTGTATCAAATTGGTTTCATTGTTTACAATCTCTAGAAGAAACTGGAAGTTAAAAAAAAAAAAAATGAACAAAAACCAAGAGGCTCTCATTGCAAGGTTGAGGTTATATTCATCTGTATTCTTTTGAGTGAATTGTGAAAAGTGAATCCATAGCAATTAGCAATGAAGCATCAAAGTAGTACAAGAATTTAATACAAACTGAAGGTCTTGAAATGGAATTATAGCGATCTTTCAAGTGAATTGGTGCAAATAACACCATAATGGTAGATCTCAGAAGATAAATGACTGTCAAGAACAGTGGGTGATAAGTAATTGATTTTTAGTTTTGTAATCAAATAATTAGTCTTATTGAAAGCAAACAATTTCTTCAAGGACCACAAAGTTGGTGAAGGATTTGGAGGGGAGGTTGTATGAGGAGCAGCTAAAGTCACTTGGTTTGTTCAGCCTGGAGAAGAGGAGACTGAGGGGAGACCTCATGGCAACTACAGCTTCCTCACAAGGGGAGGAGGAAGGGCAGATGCCAAACTCTTCTCTTGAGTGACCAATGACAGAACCTGAGGGAATGGCAGGAAGATGTGCCAGAGCAGGTTTAGGTTGGACATTAGGACGAGGTTCTTCACCCATAGGGTGGTGGAGCACTGAAACAGGCTCCCCAGGGAGGTGTCACAGCTCAAAGCCTGACAATATTCAAGAAACAATTGGACAACACCCTTAGACATATGGTGTGAACTGTGGGGTTTTACTATGTGGGGACAGGAGTTGGACTTGATGTTCCTTGTGGATCTCTTCTACCTTGGGACGTTCTTGGTTCTTTGATTCTCTCTCTTTTTTTTTTTTTTTTTTTTTTTTTACAAAAGTGTAAAGATTAACAGATTTCTGGTAGAATACAATGGTTTCTTTTTTTCTTATTATATTGAGGATCTATTTTAAAACATCGTAAAATAAAACTGTGTCTACTTTAACTAGCTCTGAACCACAGTATAGGTTTGTTTTCTATATTGGCTATAACTTCCTCTGACTTAAATGGAAACTTAAATTCCTAGTTCATATATTGATGTATATATTTAGACAATGAATTATAGGTGAACTGTATACTGTATTTTCATCATACAGAGTTAAATCTAGCTGGATGAACTGCATCACATTTGTACTTTAAGACAGGATGAATTGCTCTGTGAAGGTTCCCCCATTTAGTTCTGTGGCAAGATGTTAAGTGAGATCTCACATCAAAGGAATCTATAGACTAGACATTCCCCTATCAGGACAAGCATTGCATTAATTTTCCTGCTCCAGGCTACATGTAATTACTATTGACACAATTTCTTTTTGTACATGATAGAAATTGAACATGGCCCTTTGCAGAATGTTCCAAAAACATTTATCTGAAGAGTGGGTGCAAATGTTATGAAGCAAGGAAAGATCCTGAACCTCGATCTTGCATATCCTGGGTGAATACTTTGGTTATTGGGTAACTATGCAAAAGACTGGAACCATCATATCAGTATCTTTAATATATAATTTTGAAAAAAAACAAACAAAAATACAAACTCTTGACATTTTTCAGTGAATTCAACCTCCTTCCCCCAAATATCTAGATGATCAAACAAAAATTTTTGACTGAAGAAAATGTTATTATAAAAAAAAACTGATATCAGTCAGAAATATTGCAATATTTAATCAGAATAGACTACCTATTGGCTCATTGTTCCTCCATGTAATCAAAATTTTTGCAGATGATAACTTGCCACTCAAGTCTTCTTTATTCTATTGCTTTTGAAAAGTGATTCTACTGTGCATTAGCAAAATATTTCATAAATTCAGCTCACCAAAAAGTATTACCATTATTTTTTTGCATGATTTTTATTCATTTGATCCTATGGCACAAGAACAGTTTGATCAGAACTGATTTGAACTAGTGCCTACTTTAAAAGACATGAACATTTACATAGGCAGAGTATAATCAGCAAAGCTGGTGCTAAGATAAGCCTCTTGCTTTGAACAAGTTCTCAGAAACCAATTTGTGCTTCATATACTGATGAAAATTTGCAAGCAGTCACCCCTTTTACTACATTTGGATGACTGCTCAAAGAAAAATACCATGTTGTGGATTGCTAACATCACTTCCACAGTAGCTATGGGCTCCTTGGAGTTATTTTGGCCAAGTACCAAACTAGCTCATCTCTGCTCTGTTTGTGACATGTTGTTTGATCACATCATGAAGTGGTAAGGCTGTGGAATGTATACATAGCAGGATACACTAATAAACTGTTTATCCTCTAATGTCTCCCAGATGCTTGCCTATAGCTTTTTTTTCCAGTAGTAAAGAGAATGTGTTGGCCTGAGGTGATCTTGTGTTTATATTGTCTGTTGGACCTGTCTGATAAGTCACTCTCCTTCCTTACTTTTGTAGAATCAGTAAAGCAAGTTTTATCTTAAAAACCTTTTCCTCTATGTGTAACACATACTAGTTCCATTAAATAACGAGGATCAAATGGTAATAAAAGAAGTTAGAAGAACAACCTTGAGGGAAAAGCAGTTATTGATTTCTGTGTTACATAAAATCATAAAATTCCGTGGGACTAATGATGTGTAACTCCTGAGAGTTCTGGAGTAATTAGAATGAACAGAAGATTTCCCAAATTTAGGAGAACACTCAAGGCTCAGCATGTTTATTCTGCCATTCAGAAGGTGTATGATGCTTTGGTTCTGACTCTTTAATCCTTACCGTTTAGTGCTGCTATTTGTGGTAGTTGAGGCAGGGGCAAACAGCCAGTGTTGTGACTGTCTTTTTACTAACATTTTGCACAGCTGTAAATCACCAGCTGAATCAGCAGCAACTGCTGTGGGGCAGTAGATAAATGAAACCCTGGCTTTTTTTACCTAGGTAGGTGTGTCTGTTGAACTAAGGCTGAAAATCAATCAAGAAAAATCAATTGGAGTACTCTAACAAGTTATTAAAATGAAAATGTAATGTTGTCGGTTTTTCTTCGTTTGCTCTGTGGTGAGATACCAGGTAAAAATTTTGAAAAAGTTTAAATGCCTTTCAAGCACAAGTACTCTTTCAATACCAATACAGACATTTAGGCCTAGACTATTCATGCTTGTCAAAGCACTTCACAGTGTATGTGATTCATTCTGTGTCTGTTATAAAAACATCTGCCAGAACAGTGATTATCATCATGAACGTGATCTTTGGTTGACAGCAGAAGCTTCCATTATACAAACAGTTTCACTGTTAAAATGGAGCTTTTGCTGAATTAGCTTATTTTATGTGAAAGGACTGGAAGAGATCACATTAGTGGATGTTATGACTTGTCAGGATGATACAGAATACCATTGGGACTGAATTTTTCCTAGTCCAAGCATAGCTTTAGTTCTGCACATCCTATTTTTCCAAAGGGTAGAACTGCTAAAGCTCGCTGTGCCGGATCCAGCAGAGGACTGTGGGTCTTCAGGTTTATCTCTGGAATACCTGGGTGTTGTGGATGTGGTCCTATGGAGTCCTGCATCCCATGATACCATGGCTCCCTGTGCAGACAATGTGAGGCACTTTGGAAGGGAATCCACACAGCCAGCACCCTGAAAAGGGAGTAGCCTGAAGTCAGTCTGCTGATGGGAGAGCTGTCCTGAGAGAGACACTAAACACCACCAAGCACAGGGACAAACCCCTAATGCCACCCACTACATCTCTCAGTAACAATCCTGGAAGATAGTTTTGTCCACAGGTAGATGATGATGACACAAAGCTCATGGTTTTCTTTAAAAACCCCCACATTCTTGGTGGCAGGAACAGTACCATTCTGCTGCTCTAACAAATACCTGATGAGAACACACACCAAGGGAACAGAAGACTGATTCATTTCTCTGTGGTACCTGAGGGGATCAAATCAACCCCTTCTACCTTTCAGGGGGGGTGCTATAGATGCTTTTCACCCATCACACTGAAGCTGTGTAAGGATAATGTCCCTTTGATGAAGAGCATAGCAATCATCTAATGGTCAGGATTGTTAGCTACAAAGGAGATAGAAAGATCATGAGCTCTGTTTTCATGTGAAATACCTGCATGGGACAGTTATTGAATAAAATATTTAACTGCTGAAACAATTAATGAGACATTCAAAAGGGGAAATAGTTGTTAATGTCAACCCCAAATGATGACATATAAATTAGGTCTTGTCTTCTGAAATTTGTAGCTACATGGACAAAATATAGTTAGAGCTCTGTAAAACTATTAACTTAATATTATTGGCATGCTGATTAAATGAACATAATTATTCAGAACCAGCAAATACATCTTATGTGGATTCTGAGGTTTAATAAATACAGTTGTCAGTGGGAAAAGGTCATTGAAAGGAACTGTTTTAATTACTTCACTGACTAATAACAGAACCAGTGTTTTCAACAATTCTATTAATAATTTGAAAGGAAATATTAAAGTCCCACTGATATGTTTTGTAGAATTAACTACCAGAGTAGAAAATAGTGCTCAAAACACAGAAATCAGACAGTTTTGGATTCTTATCTGTGGTGTCTCCAACATCAAATAACTTGGTACAGACACGTACAAAGGCAGCCCTTTCAAAATGACAAATTCAGAGTTTATCTAAAGTCTGGGAACTGCACTTTAGAAAGGTTTCCAATGTAACCTTTTAAAAGGTCTTCCAGTAATCATAATAAATAAAAAACTGAGTTTGAGGTCCCATTATGAAGCTGTGGAGAGAAAAGCCAATAATCCTGGGACACTATGAGTTAGGGATTTTTACTTCTGTCTATGGTTTTCATGCCTCTGTCTGAGACAGATAAATAGAAGGGGGACAGTCATGATACCTGTGCCCTGGGGTCACAGGTAGGCTAATTAGTTCACATCCATGATGCTCAGGATCTTCTCTGTAGCAGGTTTGTCCTGAAAAGAGCTGTTTGGAGCAGAAGAAAGCAAAGGCAGGAAAGGAATTAGCCATCAGGGTGGATGATTCGTGTTCAAGCTCATTTCTTGGCCCTCTTTTCTATAATGTAGTGTATATATGCACCTTACAAGTGAGACCTTAGTTAGAATAGTGAGATAATTTTAGAGCACGTATTTTCAAAAAGGTGCAGGATAATTCTAGAGAGTTCAAAAAAAGTGGCAAGTAGTTGGAGAGCCAGAAATAATACAAATCAGTGGAACTCTTGAGAAAATTGTCTTAGGTGGCTTTTTAAAAAGGAGGGTGAGAAAATAATGTGATTATAATGCATAAACACCCATACAGAGAAAGTAGTCTGGTATAAAAGAATTCGCAAACAAGTGAAAAAAGACACAGCAGAACGAGTTGCTGGAGGTAAAGCCAAACTACTCAGATTTTAAGTAAAATACTGATTATTGCTAGTAAGCTGGTGAAACAAGGAGTAGATTGATATTCTACCAGAGGAGGTAGTGGATTTTTAGCATTTTTATAGCTTCAGATCAAGACTTTTCAAGAAAATATGCTGTACTCATATTCAAGCTTTTTGTTCAGTTAGGAAAGGACTAGCTGAAATTTAATCACCATTTGTATGCAGGCAGTCAGTTTAAATTTCCTAACAGATCCCTTTTGGCCTTTATTTCTGTGTATCCATATGCCCAAACATTAATATTAATTGGAAATTATCAGGTGGAGTGAATAAATTGTATAAGATTTACTTTGCAGTGTCCTAGATGGCAATTAAATACAGGTGAAACAGATTTATATACATGAAGCTTTTAATTTTATAAAGTAAACAATGCATTATTTGCATGATGACTGTGTTATTCTTAAAACTCTGGGTGTGGATTTATTTTAAAAGATATTTAATGTTTTTGAAAGCACTGCCTTCACAGTAATGAAAAAGAGGATTTTTTTTCTACACTGAAAATACAGACAAAGCTATGATTAGCTGGGTTTTATTTAACATATATTCTATGCTTGATCTGGAGATGAGAGACTGCTGAATTAAGTGCTTAATTTTTGGCTTGTATGCTGAATCTAGTAGAAGAAGCATGCTTTGAAATGTTGATTTATGGCATATGAATGTTCCATAGCATGGAATTGGATTGGTAGCCCCTATTCACTGCAGTTAACATATTAGTTTAAAAAAATAATATACATGCACTCTTTTTTGGGTCATTATTTCTCAAGACTATGTTTAAATCAATGAGCTAGTGTTCAAAAGACAGTATTCTTAAGATCTGTCAAACAATCACTAGCAATCAGGTGACCTATTTCTTTTATTAAAAGCAGTAGCAACTTTCTTAGTCTGGCCAGAAATAGGATTGCACTAGGTGCATGCATACTGTCAAGTTGGTTTGCTTCTTATTTTACTTCAGGAACATAGCTCTGCCTATAAGCTGCACAGTGCACACGTTAACTCAGTCGTGGATTCCAAGTAGTGAACTGAGCAGTAGAAATCTGGGTATGGAAGAAAGATTTATTTTATTTCAGGCTTTGCATTATACAAAGGGCATTGATATGAGCCAGGGCTGAAACTTGTCCTAGTAACCTGGGTTAAATCTGTGCCATCAATAACAAGATCGGTATAGACAGACTTCAGGCAGTTAAAATTCAGTCAATAGGGACTGTATTAACTGTATTTAGACAATGCAGCTGTAATTAGATCTATGGTGAAACAGAGTGTGGGATAAAACTACCACATCAATTTAATTTATAAAAATAAAAAAAAGACCATGAACTTCAAATATTTTAAGGTCAGAAGTCACTGTTTGATGTCATGGTTTATATAGGTCATTGGACTTTCATGAATTAATCAGCATTGACTGCTGTGGGACCAAGACCTTTACTGTTTGGCTTTTCCCTGTTACATGTAAATACTGAAGTCAACAGATCAGAAATAAATTTAAGATATTTTTCAGTTCATTCACTTTGAACTTTTCAATGTTATTTGCAGTCTACTGCATCAATCTCATATGCTGCTATAAAGTGAGATCATGTGCCCTTTCTCATCTAGGCTTTGCAAGAGCATAATTCATATTAGCTCCTGGTAACTATGAAACTATGTGAAAATAAAAGTGATAGCAAGGTGATATTTCCACAGAGAAAGAAGAGTGAGGAAAAGGAATGAGATAGAAGGGGAATGATATGAATGTATTTGCTCGTTCTGGATCAGTTTGCTGACTAATGAGCTAAATAGGTGAGAAACAAACATCTGTTTTAAATGGCAATTACAATGGATATCTCACTACTTATTTTTAAAAATTACTCTTCCTTCACGTTTTTAAAGGAAAATAAACTCTTCAGTATCCAAAAGTGAAAAGAGTCTTGTATAAAAATGTAGCCAAAAGCAGTTACCTATGTAACCATATATGAATGTTACCTGGGAGTTTTTCTCCCGAGGTGTATTCCTTTTGCCTCCACAGGTCTGTAAATATAGGGAAATCTGTACTGGTCAAGTTGCCTTTGGATTTACTAGCCATTATTGGATTTATTTTTCTTCTATGTTTTTTTTATATTATTTTGTGAACAAATGTAAAGTTTGCATTCCACAACAACCTGTAGCAACCTATCCCACATGTTAAGTATATGCTACATGAAAGGACTCCTATTTTGTTTTGAATCATTTACTTGATCATTAAACTTGATGGCCTAATTTAGTTGGTCATTTCTTATACAGAAGCCTTTTCTTTTTTAATTGGATGTGATTGGGATAGAGTTAATTTTCTTCATAGCAGCCTGTATGTTGCTGTGGTTTGGATTTGTAATCAAAACAGTGTTGATAACACACCAAGGCTTTAGCGATTGCTGAGCAGTGCTTGCACAGCTTCAAGGCCTTTCTGTTTCTGAAGCTGCCCACCAATGAGTAGTCTGGAGGGAGGAAAGAAATTGGAAGGGGACACAGACAGGACAGCAGACCCCAACTGACCAAGGGGACATCCCATGCCATATGATGTCATATTCAGCAAGAAAAGTTTGGGGAAATAAGGAGTAAAGGGGGATGTTCATAGTTTTGGTGTTTGTCTTCTCAGGTAACAATTAAGCGCGTAGTTCTGCTTTCCTGGAGAAGGCTGAACACCTGCCTGCCTCTGGATAAATTCCTTATTTTGCTTTGTTTGTGTGTGCAGTTTTGCTTCACTTTTTAAACTGTCTTTACCTTGACCCATGAGTTTTCAGCTTTTGCTCTTCTGATTTTCTCCCTCATCCCACTGGGAGGTGGTGAGTGAGTGACTGGGTGAGTGCTTAGCTGCTGACTGGGGCAACCCACCACGCTTATCTTTGATGAAGTTTACCACCTTTCTTCATGAATCTTCTAGGGCTACTTCTTTCTGAGATGCAAGAACTGGAACTGCACAAGTTTTCAAAATGCAGATGTACCACAGAGTTGCATGGTGGAATAATTTCATCCCCAGTTGTGTTAATCTACTCCTTTCCTAACTATTTTGAGCATTTTGCTTTCCTGTCTGACAGCTACTGCTAGTTTTTTAGATTATCCATTATAGCTCAAAGATATTTTTTTTCCTCAGTGGTAATTAACTAGTTCATAGCTCACCACTCTACATGCAATTCAGGATTGTTTTTCCTTCATGGGTGTGATTTTGCATTTTTCAAGACAGAATTTAATTTGTTATTTACAGTATCTACGGTATCCTTTTATACTCGCTCTAAAGTGTCAGTGGACCAAATACTAACTATAGAGTACTCCTGAGACTTGCTATTCCATACCAACCAAGGTGATAAATACAACAGAGGATAAAGTGCACCAGGAGGTTGAACTAGATTTTCCAGAAGGCTATGACAAGGATTTTTTGTGCATAATTATTCTCAGGCAAAACCTTATATAAGTCACAGTGATTTGTACTGACACAAGAATGTTCCACTTCGTGACTTCAAAACATGTGACTATTATCTCAAGATATTAAAAAAGAAGCTTTGTATTAGCTGATTCTCTTTCTACTTTAATCATCTAAAAATGAGTGGACAGCCATGTGACATTAATGAGTAATGTTACATGTCTTTGACTTCAGAGGTATGGTCACTTAGAGCTATATTTTCCTGACACTAATGCCTGAGTTCAAAGACATAACTTAACACAGATTAGAATGGAAATATACAGCGGATCATATGTCTGAATCACTTGCTTAGGTAAAATAGAAAGGAACTGAATTTCTCCTTGAAAACATTGGGAAATTCATTATTAACCTAGTGTGTCAGACCTAAGAAATATGCTGCTACTAACGCATGTGAGTACATTTATTTGAAAATATTTCAAATTTAAATTCAAGTACATTTAAATTGAAGTTGTTTCAACCATTTGTCATTACTTTGTCATTCTCGCAAAAAAAAATTACTTATTCTGTTTCCAGAATGGAGTAAAATATCAAGTCACAGTTAAAGACTGGATCAGTCAAGAACTCAACTCAAACCTGTAACTCAGTAAGTATGATGGTAATAGCTGAGGAGAGCACCTATCTGTAAGATAGTGACCTAGGAATCTTTCAGATCGCATTTCCTGCTTTTATTATGAAAAGCAAAAGGTCAAACAAAGAGCCTTGGAAGAGGAGAAAATATGCATGGAGTAAGTCTTTATTTGAGATCCTAGAGTAACATATTAAGTGTAGTTCTTTTTCTCATCTTTTTTTCTCATCAATTTTTTACTAATCTGTGGCTGCTGACACTGCTTCAGGTCCCAGGAGCCATTTTGTTAAACAGCACACAACTCAATGGCTGAAGAGGAGGCACAAGATGAGGGTAAAAATAACACTTATTCACAGATCGTCATGCTCTTCCCAAACATGTACTCTTAGCCCCATTTTTTTTTCCCTGTCTCTCACAATGCATTAAGTCTTTTAAAACAATATGCTGTACATGCCTCAGCATGTGAAATAAATAAAACAAAGACATAATAGACAAAGACATATCAAGGACATAATGTTCACAGCAAAGTAGGATTTGATCACATGTATGGAGAATCCATATATTTTCTTTCACCTTTTCAGTATAAAACATTAAATGTGCATTTAGCACTGCCATGCCTGTCCACTATAAATGGTAAACTGTGGCAGTTTTTCCATCATGCTTCCTCCATTTTGCTTCCCTACAAAAACTCTGGCTGCAACCCAGACACTGCTAAATAAGCCTGTTCCTTCTTGCAATACTCAGCATAAAGTGCATGTCAAAGATGGAGAAGAAAAAGTAACAGGCATGCTGCGTAGGTTGGCAATACTCAGCTGGTGGCAGCCTGTTGGGATAATTTTCAGCTTGTTGCCAGAATTGCCTCCAGGCTTTGCTATGATGCACATTTGGGGCTTGGCCCAGGAACAGAGTCAGGATGCTGTGAAGTTTGTCTTTGATGCCTGTTACTGACTGTGCCCACTGCAAGGCAGGCACAGCACAGAGGAGGATCTGACAGCTTCTCCACTTCCAGGCAAGTAGCTGATCAGCTTTCCGAGACATCTTTCTGGTCTCCCTCTGATGAAACTGTGCCTGCCTGGCACCTGCAATTCACTCTGCAATTTACCTTTTAAGGAGACTTCTTTTTCCTCTATGATTGTCTAAAATAAAGTAGTTGTGAGACTTGGAAGCAATGTTGCTTTCTGTTTGCCTATTTTTTTTTTTCCCCAGGACTAGCACATGCGGTTATACGAGGCTTAGAGCTGACAGCAGACAGTGACAGTCCTCACAAAGGGCGATTTGGAGTAAGCTTCTGTAAGGCTCCTCTGCAACTCCAGGTTGCTGAATTTCCTGTGTAAGATTTCTTGACTGGGAGTTTGCTGTGCTTTCTTTCTAGTTTTTATCTTATCTGGGAGAGTATAGCCCTTCCCCAGTCGAATTTATGCTGTGATAGTTTAAAATGAAGGTTTTTAGCTTCAAAGTGCTTGACTGCTGAGCTAAAGGACTGTGGTTGAAAGCTCTCATCAAGAGCACAAAGCATGTCTAACCATGTCGTATTCAACATTTTACAGTACTACTCCACTTGGTCTATACTTAAACACTGTTAGGGAAATAAAGACTTGATCTCATTTTATCTCCTAGGTTAAATCCTCAGAGAGCTCCAGATTAGCTGATTTCCACTTTGAATCAGATGACAATGCTACAATTAACTCTGTGGGTTTTAAGAAAGAAGACACAGGATCGTTATGTGACCTTCCTCTCAAAACTTCATTGCATCTTAGAGAACAGAGGAAATGTTTACAACATGGCTCTGCCATTTCATAGTTGTGATTGACAGACTGTAGTTATAGGCAGCCAGATTTGAGCTAGGTATCCTGTTTTCTTTACATTAACTATCTTACAGTTAATGTGAAGAAATAAGTACTTCTAGGGCACAGTTCATCTCATTCTAAAGTGGCTGTCTAAAATGCACCAAGGGAATGGCTCTGTAAGAATACCAAGAGACCCTAGGGTGAATAGCTCATCTGTTGACATCTAAATAGCATAAATTTAAAATTAAGTGAGGTGAAGCCTACTCTAATGTGTTGCTTAAATGTCAGTTGGCTTCCATACTATAGCATTTTAATGTAGTAGATTGCTAACAAATGGATCTTGATTCTTTTTTGAAGACATTTGCTAGACAAGACAAAATAGGGGGTTCAGTTCCAGGTTAAGATTTCTGATTATAAGGTCTCTGCAGTGCAGATATCTATATGTGAGCTATAAATCTAAAATCTCATATAGTCAAGGGAGATATCATTAATACATTCAGCATTTAGATGCTGGGGAGGTGTAAGCGCTACACAGTTTTGCATCCTTTTGTGACATACACACCACTCTATGAACTATTTTTGCTTGACAAAGGAATTTATGTACTTTTCTCTGACTCTCAGTTGAATCTTCAGCTATGATACTGTCACAGTTTAGGCAAAAATGCTGTGTGAGAGTTAAAAAAGTTGAATAGTATAGATATAGGCTACGGATTTTGATGGAGCAGAGGGGGAATGGAATTAATTCCCAGCTTGAGAACTTCAAGAGTTTCTGCAATAAATACATATCAATGAGAAAGAAAAAAAACTGAGCTGGAAGCACATTTATTGTTAGTTCCACTATACTGCTGGTTCGTGAGTTGCAATAGGTCATGTTAACTCCTCATAAAAGAGCTACATGGCTCATAAGTACACAACTTATGTGAATGTATAACTCAGTCAAGATCTATTGATCTTTAGAGTGTCAGGGCTGGGTGACCTTACAAATAGATAAAAGCTTAAAGCTTATGGAGTTTAGAGTACCTTCTGAAATCAGTATTTGGCTTCTAAAATTTCTAAGCATGCATTTGTATTTTTGGACATACTCTGCTGCATATAGAACTTGGGACCTGATTAAGACCTGGAGAAGCTTGAAACATGGGCCCCTGTGAACCTCATGAGATTCAACAAGTCCAAGTGCAAAGTCCTACCTAGGCTGGGGCAACTGCTGCTATTAATACAGACTGGGGGATGAAGGGATTGTGATAGTCTCTGTGGAGAAGAACTTGGGGATACAGATGTATGAAAAGCTGGACATGAGCTGGCAATGCATGCTTGTAGCCCAGAAGGCCAACCGCTTCCTGGGCTGCATCAAAATAAACTGGGCCAACAGGTCAAGGGAGATGACTCTGTCCCTCTACTCTGCTCTGCTGAGGCCCCACCTGGAATACTGTGTCCAGCTCTGGGTTACTCAGTGCAGGAAAGACATGAACCTGTTGGAGATAGTCCAGAGGAGGGCCACAAAAGTGATCAGAGGGCTGGAACACCTCTTCTATGAGGAAAGGCTGAGAGAGTTGAGGTGGTTCAGCTTGGAGAAGAAAAGGCTCCAGGGAGAACTTATTGCAGGATTTCAGTACCTAAAGGGGCTTAGAAGAAAAATGAGGACAGACTTTTTAGCAGGGTCTGTAGTGATAGGACAAGGGGTAAGAGTTTCAGGCTAAAAGAGGGGAGATTTGGACTGCACATAAAGAAGAAATTTTTTACAATGAGGGTGGTGAAACACTGGCACAGGCCACCCAGAGAGGTGGTAGATATCCCATCCCTGCAAACATTCAAGGTCAGTCTGAATCGGGCTCTGAGCAACCTGATCTAGTTGAAGATATCCCTGCTTGTTGCAGAAGGGGTTGGACTAGATGACCTTTGAAGGTGTCTTCCAACCCAACCCAAACTATATCTGGGTACTTCACCTGTAGGATTTTCCATGTCTTTAAGTGGTGCGTCTTAAATTCAAGTATCTCCTTGATTGAATTGTAAATGCTTAGCCATTTGCTTCCAAAGCTCATCATCAGGATCATGTTACTCAGTACATTGCAAATAGTCACCCATATCTGTGATTTCCCTGTGAATAAATCCATGCCTTCATTTGTGCCATGGAGGTCTATTGGTTCGAGCTCATATTATACTTTCTGGTCCAATTTTCTACAACCAGACTGGAAATGTGATATTACTGTCCTATGTAGATGCCACGTCCTGTTCAATAATTTTCAAAAAGTTAAACTAGAATCTTGAATTTTGTGAGCAGAGCAAATGAGAGAGGTCTCAGACAGGCCTGGGAATTTTGGTATTGTGCAAGGTGAGGTGTACACTTGGATTTTTTTTTCCCTATGATAGATTTTTTTTTTCTGCTTGCAACTTAGTTTAGGAGACACCTAAATTTGTTGTTTTTCTTGACTTATATTTACACAGGTAGGAAAGTTCTTGGCAATGATGGCAGTCTGCCATGACCTAATGATGTCATTTATTATTTTTGATATTTCATTTCTAGCTACAGTGCTAAAATGAAAAGAAAAACAAGCTGAAATATTACCTTAAAGATGCTTAAAACCCCACTGGTTTGTTGTTTTTTTTTTTATGACATGAAAACTGTACTTTAGAAATACTTCTTATTTCCTGCTTATGAACTCTACTCATGACAGTGTAGTTTTAAATTCAAAACACTATGAAATGACTGCCTAGAAACACTTACTCAATTCTGTACTGAGTTTGGATGATTACTTGTTTTCTATTTTCTCTCAGACATTTGCTAACTGTTGAGAGACCAATTTATCTAAACATTGTGTAGGAGGCCTAAAAATTAGAAAAGTTAATTTTTGTTATAGAATGTACTTTCAGGTTTTAGAAAATGTAAATCAACTATGTTTTTTATGCATGACAGTTTTTGAATAGAGATAATTAAGCTTCTGTAATAAAATCAGTTTTGGTTGCTTTACATTGAAATGTCTTTCTATGTATAGTAAGAGTCAGCTTGCAAAATTGAAATAAAGTCTAGGAGTCCAGTTATTCAGGTCACTATGATTTCACTGTCTTCAACAGAAATATTCTTGACTTACCATGATGGTCTGGTTCTAGCTTTCATGGATAAAAATTGGGACAAAATAAGGGTATTAATCTGACATGAAGAAAAATGTATGAAGTTCCCTGAACAGAAAATATTGTTGATACATATAATATTAAAGCATAAACAGCTGTAAAACACTGAATAAAGAACCCATTTAAGAATGCACCCTATCCCAAAATAAATTTTCACTGAAGCAATTTCAAAATCATTGATACCTGAGAAGTCATGGAGAAAGAAAAGAAATGGGGTAAATGTAGTGTCAGTGCTCAAAAAAAGGAAATTAAGACTGACAAGCATACGAGTTAATCTTGCGCTGTGGAAAATTCTGTAACAAATCATCAATTATTTCAAGACATCTGGAACACAACTAAAAGGATAAATAATACTGGGAGAAATCTGTCAAAAGTTAATATTTCCAAATCAAACTAATATTCCAAAGTAATATAATGGGCGTTGTGAACAGGGGAAAGGGAAAGGACAGCTTCTGTTTTGAACTAAACAAGAGCTTTGGACACTGTCTATCATGACATTCTCACAGGGAAACGTGCTCTTGTCATACATACTGGATGCATGCAAAATAGATTAGAGAAGTTTAATAAGAGTGTAATTTGTAATCGATCTAAATAAAATGGAAAGGTGTATTGAGACTGTTTTGGAAGGAATTTTTCCCAGGCTTATTTCTGTTTAAAATTTTCCTTATGGTCTGGATGAGAGATCCCTACATGCTAGAGGAATGAGCCAATGGGAACTTTATGAAGGTCAAGCAAGGCAAGTGAAGTCCTGTACCTGAGTAGCTAGGGAATAAAACTATTCTGTAAAAAGAGACCTGAGGATCCCAAGAGACAGGAAGTTTGAGATGAGTCAGCAGTGTGCCCTTGCAACAAAAAAGGACAACATCATATTAGGCAGCAAGAGTAGGCAACAGGTCAAGGCAAGTGATTACTTCCATCTATTCAACACTTGTGAAACTACATTTCAGTATGGTGTCCAATTTTGGGCTTTCCAGTACAAGAAAGACACTGACAAACTGAGGTCACCAACTACATGACCTAAAAAGGTCTCTTTCAACCCAAACTATTATATGAATCTATGATTGTATGACTGCAGAACTTGAAGTGCAAGGAGGAACTGAGAGCTGGACATATTCAGCCTTGAGAAGAACAGGCCAAGGGGAGACCCTATTGTTACCTGTAACTTCCTAATAGGGAGGAATGGAGAATATGGAGTCAGGCTCTTCTTAGAGGTGCACAGCAGAAGAATAAGGGTGAATGGACACAAACTGGAACACAGAAAAATCTTACTAGATAGAAGTAAAATTTCTCATTGTGAAGGTGGTCGAACACTAGGGCAGGTTGCACAAAGGGGTTGTGGATTCTCCATCTATGAAGATACTCAAAACCTCACTGAATATGGCCCTGAGCCACCTGCTTAAGTTGCCCCACTTTGAGTAGGAGGGGGATGGCTTCTAGAAGATCCTTTCCAATATAAGGTAGATTATACTTTTGTGATTCTATAGGAGAGAAATATAAAATTGGATAGGGAGTACTATATTCTAAAACATGCTCTGAATGAAAAAAAACCCCATATGTTTTATTTAAACTAGTGCTATGTTTGTTCCTTGGTTATACAAATGATTTAAGAAACTGTTCATAGTAGAGAAATCAATAGGTGGTATCTTAGCCAAACATTAACTCAATGAATTCATTACCCATTGTGTAGGGCCACACAGTTCATGTTGCAGGGTCACCTACAGTAGGAAGGGTCATCTGAAGCATCTGAAAGGTCAGACATGCATACAAGACACAAGACAATTAATCAGCAATTCCAACCTGCTTTTAGCGTGCACTTCTTTCTTTTCCTCCAGTTTTCTGTTAAATCTCACAATTCTTTCAGGACTTCTCCCTAATTTCCCATTCTCCCATTAATTCCTCAGACCACCATTAGTCTGAATCATCAGTCTGTGCCTAGTTTTGTCTTGCTTCATTCATTCTTTGGAGTAGATATGGACTCACTATGTTGAATATTACTGGATTTATGAAAGAAAGAAATCTGGTCCAAGGTATATAAGTATGTGTTCGTAAAACACCATGTAAATGTTTAACGGTAGCTCTGATTAACACTAATAATATTACTGTTGTCATGGTTAATAATAAATCTGATCAATATCAATATAAATATAATTTGTCACTAGTGCTGCAGTTGTTCAACTAACATGGTTTTGGTAATAACAAACACTGTCAACAAATAATATTTTCTTGATTAAAGAGGAGGCATTCTATGAATTTGCCTTTCTCATAATTCACCTGCTGTAGGTAAAATAGGAAATGGATCAGTAGTTATTAATGTACATTGAGCTGCTCATTTAATGAGAGGAATAACTACTGCTTGCTTCCATTCTTCAATCATTTTGCATTGCTGTGTGGAAATGTACATTTCCAAATAGCACAGAAGGGCCCACTGAGCCCTTGGGGTTTTATTTTCAGTTTTTAAAAAATATGTAGTTTTTCTTAAAGAGAGCCACAAGAATGAATGTCCTGATTGTGATCTAAAAGGTGATAAATGCCTACGTTCATTTTATAATGTCAAAAATAACTGGAGCATTAGAAAGAAGTATTATACATTTTTAATGTTGTTATTTTTCCCAGGGTATCAGTTTGTGGCTATCACGGAAAGCAGGGTCCTGTGCTAGATGGACTTTTGATCTACCCGGTGCAGCCATTCATATGAGCATGGGTAGCATGAGGTCATTTTGGACAAACACCCTAGAAACCATCCAGCAGCTGTACCTGGGTGGAACATAATGAGAAAAGTATGGAAAACATCCTAACTCAGAATACCTCACGGGTTTATGTGTTGATCTTTCTTTCTGGTAGAATGGAGCTATGGATATGAATCTTCTCAAAGAGAAGGTGCTTAAAACTTTGACCTCTTTCACCTAGTGTGTGCACTCTTTACACTGTTTTGAAATGAAGTCGTGGCCACTATGTCCTTATTGTGATGCTAACTGCAAATCAATGCAGAGGACACCTGGTCTGCATGACCAGGCTGGAGGAAGAATGAAGTTTTTGAATCCTTCTGGAGTACAGTCCTGAGATAACTGTTCAGCAGCTCCGCTGTATCTAGACATTTATAAGAAATAGGACTTTGTGCACCTGGGAAGCATTAATATTAGTCAGCCAAGATCTTGCCAGGAATAGAACCTTGAATTCTACTTTTGTCTGATGAGTTTCTTTTCACTGCTAGTCTCAAGAGTTTTGACTCACTCATCGATGTTATTAATTATAATTAGTTAACTACTTAAATAAAAACAACCTAAATGTATTTTATAATGTATGAAACAAAAATTATTTTCAAATACTATTTTATAAAATATTTGTAAACAATTATAATAGAAGAACTAATAAAATCAGTGAAATTTAATATTTTTTTAAATGGTCCTATTTGCTTAATTTATTGTTTAATTATATTTGGTCTGTTATGAAGTTCTAGCTTCTGGAGTTATAATGTTCTCAGTTTACATTCTATAAAGGAAATTTGTGCAATTTTTGGTATTCATTATAGTTGCAGAGAAACATACAAAATATAATTGCAGTAGAAACTTAAGGACAGTTATAAGGTAAACCTTTTTTTTTTTTTGTTACGTTTTAAGTCTGGCGTATTTTTTTTAGGGGATTTGAGGTCTGGGTTTTCCAAATGGTTATTTTCGAATGACGGAAGTTGATAACATTGCTTCTATCAGAGAGCTGGATTCTGAAATAGAATTACAGCTAAAGAACAGAACTTTTAAAAGCAGCAAAATAAAATATTACAGTATAAAGTTACTTTAATTAGAGTTAACAAGTACATCATGTTCTACAAATAAATATAAAAGGTTAAAATTCAGTTTGAAATTCTTAGTGAAGGAACAGAATAATCCTCTGGAAGCGAATTTAAAAATTTAAAAGCACAGCTTCACTCCAAAGACAAGATAAACCCAAACATCTGGGAAGTCCTTGAATTGTGAATTAGCAGAACAAAGAAGGTTTTCTTTTTCTTTGAGCTTGACTTCCTTTGTGTTCTTAAAATGAAAAAAGCCTTTTGTGAGACTTTGGAACTTTTATGCCTGGGTAAGAAAAACAGAGGCTTAAGGGAGGCATATGTGCCCAGAGACTTGGGAACGATGGGCAGTAACTGGTAGCTACAATTAAACATTAATTAGATATTCACTCTGCTTTATTTTGAATGTTTGTGCCAACTCAGAATTCTCAATTTGCTATGGTAAGTAGGTAGACTTTCTGCATAAATAAGGCTATATTAAGACAGTTTATGCTGATAATAATTTGTTCATACATTTGATTTTCCTCTTTCATGATCACTGGATTTTAATTAATGACTTATTTTTATATGAGTGATAGGAGGATCTTACAGTTGCTTTCCCACAACATGTACTTGCAGGACTTCTGTTGAAGTGTTTTTAAATAACAGAGGTAAGTTAATGCTTGGCAGACTGAATTTATATACTAAGTAGTGTTTTTATGTGCATGTGTTAAAAAAAAACTTTTTTTTTTTTTTTAAATATGATTCACAAATGTTCCCAAAGGGAAGAAATCTGTTATTCCCTCGTATCCTCTTTCTTATACATGATAATCATTGTATGTACAAACATGCAGAAAAAGAAATCCTGTCTCTTGGATTAGGAGCAGTAATTATCTTTGCTTAATATATCTGTCATGGTGTTAGTAATCACCTGGTAAGAAATGCTTGTACTTTCTTGCATACATTAAGGCTTTCAGTAATTTTTTTGAATACTTAAGAAAATTCAGTAAAGTTCAGCTGTGAGTGAAATGCTGGCAAGCCCTACAAAATCTGCTTAATTATATCAGTCAACACTGCATCAGAAATTTGCAATTTGTCCATTGCAGATGAATAGTTTGTGTACTCCCAAACTGAAGCAGGCCATGACTTGTACTCCTCTCCGCTAAAATTTGGTATTTTCATTTTAGTTTTCAGTCTATAATAAGCATCATATAATGAGAATAATTTTTATTCTGGGAACACTTGTTATGAACTTGATACTGCAGACCTGAGGAGAGGCACAGGATGGAGCTTCTCTCTGAAGCTGTGGTTTGCCAGGCTGTCTGGGAGCAAGTTCTGCTGATACCCAGAGTTCATCTGCAAAGACGTGACATGAAGGAGGCATCTGAAGGCATTAAGGTTAAGATCCCCAGAGGAATTTGTGATAGCAAAACATAGCTTTTAGGCACATTGCATGGCTGCCTGAGAAATTCTCAGAAATTAGATGCATAAGCGTGGGAGCCTCACTTCACCCAGTGAGATGCTTCCTAATTAACCACGAGAAAACAGAGAAAAAATGCTTGAGATTGAAATAATTATCTTCATTTCTAAGAAACAAAGCATGTTTTCTGAGACTGCCAGAGGGGTCTCTCATCAACTGGGACTTACTGCTTGGAGTCCCTTTTAAAGGGACGCTAGAGACTTGAGGATTGTACCAAGGTATGTTCTTAAAATGCCACTGGGAAGAGTGTCCTTTTTTTCCACTAGTTCAGTGATTACATTGCTTCCTTGACATGAGGAAGAATCTTGTTTAATACCTGTCACCATGTAAGTAGTTCTCAGAGTGCTCTACAGGCAGACTTTAGTCATCTGAAGAAATACAATGGCAAAAGCCTTCAGCATAGGTTGGTGTTAACTGATCCAGGACCCTGAGGATCTACCAGCTTTTTGAGAATGCCAACACCTCTAGGGTAAGATGAGAAGGGGTTAATGCTTCACTGGCAGAATATGAAAAGTATCAGGCACATTCGCCATGGAAGGACTTCTACAATTTCAAAATGTAGACAGATTGTAGATCTGTGGGATTTTTGTCTTGTTTCTTATTGTATTTTATAGAATCATAGAATCATAGAATGTCCTGAGCTGGAAGGGACCCACAAGGATCATCGAGTCCAACTCCTGTCCTGCATATGACAGCCCCACAGTTCACATCCTGTGTCTGAGGGTCTTGTCCAGTCTTTTCTTGAACACTTTTAGGCTTGGAGCTGTGACGCCTCCCTGGGGAGCCTATTCCAGTGCTCCACCACCCTCTGGGTAAGGAACCTTTTCCTATATGTACAACCTAAACCTCACCTGGCCCATCTTCCTGCCATTCCCTCAGGTTCTGTCATTGGTCACTAAAGAGAAGAGTTTGGCACCTACCCTTCCTCCTCCCCTTGTGAGGCAGCTGTAGACTGCAATGAGGTCTCCTCTCAGTCTCCTTTTCTCCAGGCTGAACAAACCCAGTGACTTTAACTGCTCCTCATATGGCTTCCTCTCCAAAGCCTTCACCAACTTTGTAGCCCTCTTCTGGACACTATCCAGTAGCTTAATGTCTTTTTTATCCTGTGGCATCCAGAACTGCACACAGTGCTCTTGGTGAGGCCGCACCAGTGCAGAGCAGAGTGGGACAATCACCTCCCTCACCTGGCTGGCAATGCTGTGCTTGATGCATCCCAGGACACGGTTGGCTCTCTTGGCTTCCAGGGCACACTGTTGGCTCATGTTCAACTTGCCATTGACCAGAGTCCCGAGATCCCTCTCTGCAGAGTTGCTTTGCAGCATCTATCTCCCAGTCTGTATGTACAGCGAGGGTTGCCATGTTCCAGATGCAAAATCTGGCACTTGCTCTTGTTGACCTTCACATGGTTGGTTTTTGCCCAGTTCTCCAGTTTGTTCAGATCCCTCTGCAGGGCCTCCCTGCCTTCGAGAGTGTAGACAGTGTCCCTCAATTTTGTGTCATCAGCAAACTTGCTGAGCAATCCCTGAAGTCCAGCTAGTCTGGCTATTTTTTGATCTGTTGAGATCAATAAGTCTACAGGAGGGATTAGGAGGGGAGAAAAAAGTAATTAATCTCCTAATGGTCCTTATGTTCAGAAAGCACTTGGGGACCGAACATACATGAGGAATTAATGAAAATATTCAGCTCAGATTTACTCACCTCACATGTCTGAAAGTGGTTCACAATGTGTACTCCTAGAAGCTCTAGTGTACCTAACATTACAGCGCAGTCTCATTACATCATAATAGGAATTGAGGCTAACTTTTCAGTTTCAAGTACTGATTTTCACTAGCTTTAAACAAATCTGAGGTTCTCCAAATTAAGGTGCAAAACTGTGAATCTTTCTTATAACTCATGTTATTTCTTCCACATCTCTTAAAAGGATCAAAACTAGTGGGTTTCTGTGCTATCCATATGAATGATTTGGCATGAATCATTTAATCACTTTTCACCAGTGTGAAAAGTGCAACCTAAAGCTAAGTTCTCCTGGCCTCAGAATTTGTATTCTTTATGATGTTATGGACCACCATCAATAGAAAAAGGAAAGGCTATCCCTTCTGAAATAGTAAAAATCCTTTAGGCAGCCTAGGACACAGCTTTCCTGCATTAAGCCCTGAGCTATTGTGTTACACCCAATAAGTTTCGTTAAGTACCCGTCTTCTGAAAGTAATCAATGCTTATTGTGATTAAGTGTATTGGTGAAGAAATGCCAGGTAATGTTGCTATGCACTTAAATCTCTACTGCATATACTGTTGGGTGTACCAGTTTCCAGCATTCAAAAAGACTAGGGGCCATTTGAAATACTTTATTTAATGAGGTCATCTTATTTTGAAGAGTTTAGACATTTAATAGTATGATACGGGCTGTTCTGTTTTAGTTAGTCAGATGCCAAAGAACCGCCCTAGGCCTTTACTTCTGTAGGCAATAGCCACAGTGGACAAAGTTGCTTGTTGTAGGGGCTTAACTCAAAAAAATCTTGGACAAGAGGCACTGTGCTAGATCTCTAACTATTTAACCAACTCTAGTGAGACTAGACTCCCTGTTCAGTGTGTGGTCCACCAGTTGTCATGTCAGTTGACTCTTAGTTTTCTAAAAGCTTAATTACTATTACTATGTCGCATGTAAGACTGTTGTATTAGGGATAATTCCCATGCTGAAGAGCTAAATGAAGTTGCAGGTCAACAAAAGTATTTTCTTCTTACATTATCTTTCAATCTGTTGTATACATGGCACAAGCAAGATCCACTTTAATTACCAAGAAGACAGGTGACGTGATATACTATTTCTGCAGTTAGGAGCAGCAGCAACAGATATTGATTGATCGGAGTATGACCCTCATCATGGAGAGCCAGCGTGAGAGCTGTAACAAAAGGCCAGGTGAGCGAAGACACCGTGCTCTCTTTGATGAGATGTGACAAAAATGCCAATAGTGAAAGAAACCAAAGCTGATATCTTTGCCTATTGCTGCCCATAGCTCTACTCATGTAATAATTCACAAAACACAAGAATTAATTCTGAGTCTCAGTGGGGGTTTTTGACAAAAGCAATAGCAAGTATGTGAACATTGCTTGGCCTTTGCCAGGGTGTAACTGACTAACAGAGCTAGAAATGGCTTCTACATGAATGTTGATTTTGTCCTAAGACAACTCATCAACAACATTCCAACACTCTATAAACAGATTCATTTCTGTCTCAAATTAAAAAAAGCAGCTGCTTTTACTTCAATGACAATATAAGCAGCAAATTTTATTGTCTTGCTGTACTTCAGATCAGATGGATCTTGGCCCACTTAACCCCAGGAAAATGTTGTGACTCCTCCTTTGTCAGACAGATTTTTGGTATTTGGTTGTGGATGAGTCACCGGGGTTTAGAATCAATGCTAAATTACACAGCACCATACTTCTTCTACAAGCCTTTTTATGTGTTGTGTATGCTTATATATGTATATATAGAGAAACATATTTATTCCTCTGCTGAATAAAAAACATAACTGTAACCTAAAATACACGCATGAAGCATTAAAAAAAGAATCTCTGAGACTGATTAATAATTCCCTTTTATGTTCCTTGTTCACAGACGTCTCTAAATTTGCAATCATCAACACAAGAAAAGCCTGATAAGATTATGACATTACTCTTTGAATAAATTACCAATTACGATCAGTTCAGTTGAGCTTAGTAGTGGAACAATTCAAAACTGCTTGTTTCCAAGATGTGTAAATATTTGCAGCTCTTCTTGCATCCTCATTGACCTTGTCTCTTATTTTTTCTGCCAAGAAAGTTATATCAGCTAGGAATTATATATGATAATCACTTTGAGACTAGTGCTAGTTCACAGTAAGGTATTCATTTACCAGAACTTGTCATAGGGACCTTCTTATATTCAATATCTGTTATGAGATTTCCATCTGTAATCACAGTCCTCTGGTATCTGCTGTGTTAGAACATTCATCTGTTTTCTGTGTAAATGTGAAAAATAAATTGGGTGGACACCTTTGACTTGTATTCCATAGGACGCAATAGCTTAATTAAAAATGTCTCTCTTTCTGAAGCTTTGCAAATGTTTCTTTTATTTCTTCCTGTTGAGTGAGGAATCTCTGTTCTTTCTGTGGCACTAACAAGTTCCCATTTTCTTCTATGTTTACTCTTTCACTGAGGATCCTATGAGATCTTTTGATGTCATCCACCCTTCTGGCCAAAGGCAACAATCTGAGCAACTCAAAGCTGCTTCATAATAATCAATATTTGTGTTCTCCAAATTAGAGGAGTATTACTGCTAATAAAGTCAGCAACAAAACAAAACCTGTAAAATATAAAGTGGAAACTAACATGTTACATGCCCAGAAAAAGAAAAGACAACTCCCTGAGCAAACAAAAAAACAACCAAACAAAAAAACCTCTCCTCCCAAAAATCTCAAGTACTCAGAAAGCTGTGGCTACTGCATGTGAAACAGAAACCTTAAAAATTACACTCCAGTTATTGCTGTAACCTGAGAATCAGCATGATTGTTCTTGTGAAGAAAGGTGTTGAACTTCCTGAAACCTCTTTGCCAGCTAGGCTGATTTTATTAGAGCTGGAACAGTCTATGTGACTGGGCTGACTTTCAACAAAATAAAATGCAACCTTTTAAAAGAAGATTTAATCACCGTATAGAAGTGAAGCAGTGATATGTACAGTCCTTGACAAAATGAGTTATTTGGGTCAATATATTTCTTAGTCATTGACCACACTACACATACAATACATTTGTACTTTCTTGTCTGTAGATAGTACTTTTAGAGTATAGAGAGTGCAATGCTTAAAATCTTGTTATGGACAGAAAAGAAACACACCTCATATGTAAACTAATTTATTGTTAGTGTATTTAAAATCTTAACAGTTTCATTATTAATTTATCATTGGTCCAGGTGTAAGTCTTAAAAAACAAAAAAAAAAATTAAAAAAAGAGTAATATAGAAGGAGAAGAGTTAAAATTTTTACACACACTACCTTTTTTTATAGCATCATAGATTCACATAGAATTACAGAATCACAGGATGGCTGAAGCAGTAAAGCACCCCTGAAGATCACCTGGTCCAACCCCACTGCTCAAAGCACTGTGAACTACAGCAGGTTGCTCAGGGCTGTGTCCAGTTGGGTTTTGGATATCTACAAGGATGGAGATGCTACAGCCTCTCAGAACAGCCTGTGCCAGTGTTTCCCCTCCCTCATTTTGAATAAGTTTTTTAAGTGCAATTTAAGTGCAATTTTCTGTATTTCATTTTGTGCTTATTGTCTCTTGTCCCGTCAACGGACACCATTGAAAAAGTTCTGGCTCTGTCTTCTCTACTTTTCTTATGAGGTATTTGTAGACATTGATAAAGGCCTCCTGAACCTTCTCCAGGCTGAACAGTCCCAGCTCTCTTAGCCTTTCCCTTTCATCATTTTCATGCTTCTTTGCTGGACTTAGTCCTGTCTCTTGCTCCATATCTCTCTTGTACTGAGAAGCCCAGAACTAGACTCAGCACTTCAGATATGGTATCACGAGTGGTTTTTTTTGTTTGTTTGTTTTCTTGTTTGTTTGTTTGTTTTTATGTTGGTGTTGTGGTCACCCTTCCAATGTTCTTCTGGATTCTAAGATGAATGATTTAATTCTGGCATGTGTGGGAGGTGTACAGTCAGCTCTCAGCATCCCAAAACCTTTGTTGGGAAAAGTATGACCATAATTACAGTTTCTTCTTCTTTATTCTAGGATGCATTTGGGCTCTTGTTTATTGACTTCCTAATAAACACTATACCTTGCTCTTTTGTCTCTGGTGTCCAAGTTCACATTATATCAGAATTTTCTTTATATTTTTCTATATATGTTAAGATAGCTGCTTCCTCTTCTCTTTGTTACTCCTAAAACTAATTTTGCCCAGCTTTGTATCTGCATTTCTTTAACTGATTGTTGCCAAATTATTTTTAGACTTGCAGTTTCTATATTGCCAATGCAAGTCTGTGCCCATTTTCTTGTCACCCTGTGCCTATAACACCTTTACAGTGCATCTTGTGTCCTCAATTTGAAGCCCCTGCTGCCATATTAGGCCCATATTCCTTTACACTCCATCATTATGGAAGGAGTGACTCCTTTGGTGAACAAAGGGCTATGAATGTCATCTCTCTGGATGTCTGTAAGGCCTTTGACATGGTCACTCATCTCTAAATTGGAGAGATATGGATTTAATGAGTGTATTGCTTGGTGGACAAAAACATGCCCCATTCCTGGAAACATTCAAGGCTGGATGGGGCTCTGAGCAACCTGATCTAGTTGAAGATGTCTCTGCTCATTGCAGGGGGATTGGACTAGATGACCTTAGAAGGTCCCTTCCAACCCAAACTATTCTACAGTTCTAGGATTATTGCAGTGTCATGAATATTTCATTCTGCACAGACCAACTACTTGGTATTACTGTCTTTATAAATTTATGGTTATACCATACAGTGTTTAACAAAAATAAAATAAAATATGTTTAGCGACCTGCTCATTAGAAAGAAATCTGCTGCATCTAAACAAACTAGAACACAGTGACACACAGATTAATACAATTTCAGACAAAGCAAGCCTGACAAACCTCAGTCCTAAGGAGCAGCAAACCCAGCATAAAGCCTGTGGTCTGTTGCTAGCAGTGGCAATATATGAACTCCAGAGGATCTAGAAAGAACTTCTGGATCATGGTAGAAAGATCTAAATGGTGGAAAAAAATCTGAAAAGTTGAGAAGAAATATGACATATCTAAAGTTCATGACTTTTCTCTGGTTTCAAATCAAAGTTTGCAGTGCGTTCCAAAGTGCTGACTTGCTGAGAGTGTGAAGAAGTTGTTGCTGTGAGATTTAGAGAGCAACCATCCATAGTTGAAAGATGAAACGTGATTTTTTTATTCAAGGGAAAACTTGAAGGACTGAAAAATCAACATGACTTGATTAATCAAGTTGGCAATGTCAACAGAAAAGCCTTTTAGGCATCGTACTTGATGTATATATGAATCACAAGCAGCAAAAGGTACATGGAGTTGCAGAAAAATGCACAAAAGCTGCTGTTTTGAGTTATACAGCCTGAAGGAGATATCCCAACAGGGCCTCTGTCAAATAACAGTGTTCTGCAGTGAATTAATTACATAGCTAAGTATGTAAATGTATTTATAGGGGTGGTCCTTGGTGCATCTGTTTCAACTCACTCGGTGGAAAACATGCTAGAAACATCTCCAGAAACAATGCAAGATTTATATGCCTATCGGGATTGATCTCTGTCATTCTGTTCCAACAGTGCTAAGGCAAGATAAGAGCACCTTGGGCACACAGGTAAAGAAAATCAAACCTAACAACTCTTGTGTTGACTTTCTTGCAGTCAACAAAACTCTTCCCACCATGATCATGCTTGGAAACTTGTATTAAGGATGGATTAAAGGTGTGGCCTTTCATAAGGGCATCTGAAGTTGTTTGACTTACTGGAATTGCTTCATGGTTAGGCTATAATTTCTTCTGTGAACAACTTCTCTTTGCCACCAAGCAATGAGACTGTCAGCAGAGAAGGTCTAACATGATTCTTCGAACCAGGCTGTAGGCTTTTCTAATGACTAACATTTGTCCTTAGCTGCTGATGCCTTCAAGAAGTCATTTTGTGTTCTGCACCTAATCTATCTTCTTGACAGCTCCAAGCACCTAAATGAGCAGAACTTTTCTCTCCTGGGGCTGAAACTGAATCTTTGTTTACATGTAACTTGATAAAAGCATTCGTTAGAAAACTTAAAGGCAGCTATTTCCTAGACATATGGAACAAGTTTGTCTTGTTCAAGACAGAAACCAAGAACAGTGCCTGAGAATGTTATGGACATGATACCCAGTGGCAGAATTGTTTTCCTGATGGGATGGGAAAGAAGTGCTCATATGTTGATTCACCTGAGCTGCTATTTGCTACTTTCTATGAGTGGGTCATTTCAAAATGAATAGTAAATTTCTTCTAAGACTGTGCTTTCTAGGTGACTTTTTATTTCCCAGAAGCTCAGGAGTGTTGACTGTCTCTGAATAAGAACCCAGGTTTCTTTATAAAAGCCCTGGCCGTTCTCATTCTGTCTTCTGAATCAAGCTTCATTTCCATCACAGTGCCGAAGAAACTATCTTGTTAATATTTTTGGTCAAAAGGGATGATAGATTATGTATTCCTGCAGGTTTATCTTTGTGTAGAATATCTTTTGCTGTCTGGAAAGATTTATCCATCACCATATTCTTACAGTGTTTTGAAGTGTTGCTTTTTTAAAAAGATCTTCCTACCTTCAAAAGGCTATACTACATTTTGTTCTTATTTTCAGTACTATAAGAATCTCAAGAGATTTATAAGAAAATATCCCTTCCCCTACAAATAGAAACTTCCACTTCAAAAAACTTTGGAGCTCTTGTTCTGCTATGACTACAGCCAGCTTTGTCTTCTACTAGAGCTAATTTAGCATTTAGAAGCAACCTCTCAGTATGTACAAGTACACAGAAAGAAAATCTGACAAGGAATGAAACTCCAGACTCTGACACAGCTGTACTGAATGCCTCTTCTGTTCTGCCAGACCAGTTCAGCTATCTCGCTTTTTCTTCTCTGTAGACTGAGAAACTCAAATCTAATTAAATAGCAGAGAAAAACAAGACATGCAATTGATCTGTGAGAAGAGAAAGGGGAATAAATTAACACTGAAAAGTTTAAACTAAAAAGTAATTTCAGTGAATTTATCAGATTGGCATTTGAGGCAATCCATTTATTTTGGAAGCCATTTTTACAGTTAGCCAGGAGATAATCCATCATTTCACCCCCCACCATGCTTATTCCTTTCAAAAGCAGAAATCAAACTATCTTGATACACCGTCAGAATTTATCCTACAGAGGAAAACAACAACAAAAAAGAGCTTTCCTAACATTCCTTTTTCTTGTCCTTGCAATGTATCCAATATTCTCCCACAAGAGACATATCCTTGTCAAGACCTCTCTTATTCAGCTGTGTTTTATGTAATTTCTCTTCATGAAGTGCCACCTGGCCTCTTAAATTTTGCTTTGGCAGAGTACTTTGAATATTCAGATAAGGTATACATAACTCATTCAAGGGCCAAGTCTGAGTTTCATGATTCTTCCTGAGAAGGGAAGAATGAGGTTAGAAAGAGCTTGAACTGCCCTTCATATTATCACATTGTCATGTTTGAAGAATATTTAATATGTAAACACAATCAATCTTATTCTGAGTATAGTCTGCAGCTTTATCTTTACAGATTATACAAGCAGGTGCACAGTGCACTTCATAGTCCCATTTTAAAGGGGCTGGCTGTAATTCAATTTCTGCTTGGTGACTCGAAGTACATCAACATGCAAATAAGGACATAAATCTTGAGAAGTAAATGCAACAAAAACTTGGCTGTGAATGAACAAAGTTTCACAATCAGTCAAATATGCAGTATTACTCAATTTTTGGTACATCACAGCTGCTTCTAGTCTCTCTAATCTCAGCATGTTCGATGTCTCCAGAGCTTTTATTTGACTCACTCATGACTTATGATCAGAGATGTCATGAGATGCAGTTAAGCAGTGCAAATGAGCTCTGGGTGGGGATGCTCTTAGGACTGTGGTAAATCACACTCTTCTTAATGTTTGATAATGTTCCCTTGTAGTGTCATAATCTCAGTGTCAAATACTATCAAATCTTCAAAGCTATGGGGCATGATGGATTGCCTCTGCCTTCCCTTGTATCTTTTTAGAATAAGATATTTTGCAGACCTCACAGACTTTCTTCAGCTTTTTATACTATGAACACAGCAGGATCTTTTGGTGCCTCAAGTAAGCTACCTGGGCAGTGTTATTAGATAACTCTTAAAAATGTAGACCTGGCTATTTTTCAGGACTTCCAGTGATTCATATTAATTCATTTAGAGGTGGAGGTAGAGCACAAATTCTCATACATATGGAGAAAACATGTAAAAATATACTTTTCTTCTTCTGCCCTTGAAGGGAAAAATATTCCGTTTTAGTGATATACTGAGATGAGTTATGCAAAGATTGGCTGGAAAATGGGGGAAGAGGCCTTTACTCTCTCCTTCTAAGGGAATGAGAAGGAAACACAGGTATCTGCTGCAACTGTGAAAATGAGATATTAGCAAGGATGAATTACATACACCATTGGTGAATCATACTGGAAAGCAGTACACTGTGGTGGTGAAGCGCATGTAGGCACCGGCCTTTGGAACCAAAAGGAAAAACAGATCGGAGGAAACCCTGAGCTATAGTGTGCATATATCTTTGATTTTGGGAATTTTCCTGAACACTACTGTTCAGTTCATATTCAGCTCCCAAAGGAATGTGCAAAATCATTCCTGAGAAATCCTATAATGAATGTGTCACTGTAGGCCTTATTTTAATGTATAGAGTTTTACTTTGAATGTTTTGTAGTTGCCTCTTTCACATGATGAAATCAGAAAACGAGTGACTGGAACTAAGAATGAGACAAAATCGTGGGTGCTATCACATTGAGGCTATAAATGTCTACATTTATAAGAAGGAAAATGTTATTTTTCTAGTGATAATCCATAATTTAAAAATTTACATGAACTTGAAAAGATGCTAGTAAGATTTTCTTGTTAGTACAGAAAGGTGAGATCTTACTAAGGAAGATACAAAGTTGTACTACACTTGCAACGATGTGCATCATTAAATGAGTTTACAAAATGTCGAAGTGGGTGCATACAGAATAATAGAAGATCCTTGTGGTCCTACTGCTCAACTTTCCACTGTAAGTGATGAATTGTTATTTCTGCTACTGTGAGTCTCTGCTGGAAATCAGAGAATAAAAATATAAACCCTAGATTAATCCAACATGAACTATAAATTTTTATTAGATTCATGATAATATAACACATTTTCAAGGGAATGGGATAGCATTCTTCAGACAGTACTTCACACTTCACAGGCACTTTTGATGTGTCTGGATATTTGCTATTGGGTTTTGATGATTTGGATAAGCTTTTAATCTACTTATTAGGCTATTGAATTCTCCAGTGAGTGTCCTACTATGCTTCCTTTACTTAAGGAAAACTAACACTGTTTTTTGCCTTCTTCTGACTATTTCAATGGTATAGTCTCTCTGTTTGTTACTTCTTCCTAGAATTAGGAACTCAAGGTCTACCTGTCTTAGTCGTACAGATCAACGACTCTGCAAATTTTCTAGTAAATTGAAGAAGAACAGAGTTTATTTGTCAGTTTGCACGCACTGACACCATTGGTTTTATCTGGGTATGTGAAAGAGTAGAGTTGCCTTGGTAGTTTAGATTGTAAAGTAATAACTGTTCCACAGAAAATTTAAAAATAGAAAAAAACCCCCTTTTAACCTCTAAAATCAAGTGGATGATATATCTTCATGGTATCATTTTACTCATAACTGAGCTAGTGTAGGTGTGGGAATTTGAGATCAGCCTTTAAAATTGAGTCCCAGAAACTCAGCCAGAAATAACTACAAATAAATAGTTTTAAAATTTGGCTGCAACTGATGATTATGGGGATGGAAAGGTAAATTTGTAGCACAGCTAAAACAATATTGAAAATTAATAAAGTAATTAATATGAAAATCAATGCAAAAATTGTTAGTTTTGATGTTGGTTCCTCCTCCCCACCTCCCCCACCAATATATCTTTTGGGTTATTAAGTTTCCAGGCTTTCCTATAAGTTTCTTGCTTTCCTATGTACAAAATAGATAATGATGACCTGTATTACCTTGCTTATCATACAGAATTAAAAAAAAAAAAAAAAAAAAAAAGACACATCTGAAGTACTATTTTGGGCATCTGCTGCTTGTCACATAATCAGCAACTTGTTGAAATTAAATGCTTTCATTATTAATGATTTACAGCACTAGGATCTCTTTGTTTCATTATCTTATGTAGGACTTCACTGAGTTCAAATAAATGTGATATACATATGCTGCTGTACATAAGAACTCACTTTGCTAGATTTGGCTCTTGGTAACTCAGTTTCTTTGTTAGGTGATGATGCACTAACAGGAAGGAAAAATCTGATGCAAATGTTACACATTGGAGGACTTTACACCAATGGCAGAGGTGTTTTTTTAGAGAGTCATTTTGTTATTTACAGTATCGAAATGTTATGCAATATAATTTATAGTTCCATTCTGCAGATGGTCAGGCCTATATTTTGGTGGCAAATGAAGTTTCTGCATATGCACATATTGTAAGGAAATTGGAACTTTCCACTGTGAGAATTGGTAGAAAATATTTATTTTCAGTTAATTTGATGTCAGCCTGATATTACTTGTGAACTGATACAAAATGTTTTGTGTCAAATCGTTTAATCAAAACATTAAACTGCAGTTCTTTTGTCAGTATTTATCTCAATCAGATTGTAGTTTGGTCATGAGTTCTTTTCAAGATCCCATAGCCCCTGAAAACAAGTATCCCTCCATAATGAATGCAGACTTTCCTTTCACAAGTGAGGAGGTCAGAAGATCCATGAAGCTTTTGGTCTATTTTGAACTTGGCTTTTAGAAGAGCATGGAGGAATTATGCTCCTGTACTATGATTCTCATAAGAAAATATATCAGAATATTTTACCATGTTTTATGATTAACTGAGTAGAAAGGAAGTAAAGAATAAACATTTAAGTTTGGGGTGAGATTTATTTTTTTGCTAGAAATGTCAGAAATGAAACTCTCATGTTTTCAAATCAAATGGTTGAGATTAAGCAGAAGAAATTTTTTTTTTTTTTTTTCAGTTTTTGCCCCATATTGGAATAAAAGTCAAAGTCAAAATTTCTCCCAGATATAATTTCTGAATTTTCTCAGAAGAGAAACAGTAGGATAAAAAATTAAGAAAAGAAGGATGTGGGACACAGAAACGTAACAAAGGAAAAGTTTTAATTATTTGAGCACCCTTAAAAACCTTGGATGTAGTTTTTGTAACAGTTAGTATGTTGAAGTTAAACTTGGACCTCTCACTTTATTCTAAAACAAAGACTTGCATATTCTAAAACATCCTCTTGTTACTGTTGCTAGTACTGCTTATTGGAGTATTTCAACAGGCAAAAGAAAAAAAAAAAGATGGAAGTTAGCTGCTGAAACTTCCTGCATGCTTATAAAGAGAGACCCACCATACCTTAGGGCAGTATGCCAAAATGGAGGAAGTATTTCTGTGAACAACTACAGATCAAATGAATTCTGAAAAGCAGAACGTCAAGCGGGAAGCTCAGTCTGACGGATGAGGTTCTGAACAGTTGCTTCTGTAGGCGTGTGCATCTAATGAGGAAAACAACAATAACACCCCTTAATTAAATTGACTATTTTTGAAAATTAGAGGTCAGACATTCAACATGAATGGCATTCAGTGATGTATGTGATATTTGCATACCTACCCAGTGCAATTGTACCTCCTCCTGGGTTGAAACATCGTTATACTCATTTTTATTTGTTTGTTTGCTTGATTAATTTGAAAATATTTTCTTTCTCTCTATATTGATATTTTTATGGTTTGTTTTACAATACTGTTAGAAACTCTAAAGGAAATCAGGGCCTCATTATGGGAGGTATTACAAAGTAATAATACAGTCATAGAAAGGAACCTTATCTTTCCAAAGATGTCAGAGGAAAAGAAAGAAGATTCTTTCATTAGGGCAATCATAGCATTTCCAATGCAAAAACATTTATTTGCCCTGCTCTTGCCATTGTTGACATTACTTCTATGTTGAATGTTGAACAGAGGCATAAATGGTTGCAGACTACAGTTCAGGAAACTGGATGAAAAATATGTTTATTGTTATAGGAAAATAGGAAATTAGGATTTTAGGCCTAAATCAGTGTTATAAGCTGTGCTGCTAAGGCTGCAAGTTTCAGCCTTGTCTCCTGTATAGCCCTTTCCCAGAACCACGAGCGTGGTTACCTTATGCTTGCTTTGTATCCTTAGACATTGATAAATGCTATTCTTAGGTTTACTGATTTTGTACTAGATTGATATTTGTACTAGATTGATGAACTATGGATAACAAATGAGGCAGGTGGAACTTCAAAGCTAGCCCTGTAACTGAGGACTTTCCGTTCGGTACTTTCCGAAGTGGAACATGAAGAAAGAAGTGAAACATGAAGACCACTGGGACGGAAGGAACCTGAAGACATCAATAGAAGACATCAATAGTGATAGACAGTGATAAATTTTGCTTAGTTGCATAATACTTGTTAGAACCCTATATAATGTCTAGCTGTATTACTGTATGATTGTCACTCTCTGAGGAGGTGATCCAACCCTGCTGTTCCTGCGAATCTTCTACAATAAATACTGCTCAGAGTAACCCACGAGAGTTCGAGTCTCTCTCCAGCGCCTTCCTAATAACCTTTTTCATTTATATAAAGAAAATAAATGCAGGCAACACTTCCATAACCACATAATGCCATTTTTTGAGATGTTATCAATCTTTGACCTATGCCTAATTTTGTCTTGGGAAAGGTAATAAACTTTAATAAACCAGCTGATGTAGCTGGAAAAAACAGACATGCTTTCAAGCAAGCAAATTTTTAGAATTTGAAGAAGACCTGCTGTGTCTGTTTTCTCTAACTGTGTCAATTGGTATAATAAGATATGTTATTTTTTCTTATAAACATGGCCTTAGTTATATCCTTAAAGACACTTTGGATAACATTACTAAATTGTTTCTTAAGAGGCTAATAATTTCCTTCAAATATTCCAGGTTTGGCTAGTTATTTTACTGAATTTCCAAATCATAAATACATTCCTTTTGCAAACTGTAGATTAGTTTTTGTAAGCCTGACAACATGTTCCACCATTGACTACAACTATGAGGTGAGAATATGGATCATAGACAATAATATTTGACAACAACTTGTTTTTTCCCTGATTGTTACCAAGCTTATATACATATTGATATATTTATTCTAAGAAGTAATCATAATAAATCTTACAATTTCTTTTTATTCAGTCTTTGAAAGGAGGCAGATTGTCCTAAGAGAGATTGTAAGTCCTTGGCAGATAATACCAATCTAAAAATAAATGAGTCTGAAGAAATATAACAGGAAGAGGGATCATTAGGAAACCAGCAAGCTGTTGAAAGAACAGTCAGCCAGACACTGTCATAAAGATTTGAAAGGCTGCAGTGTTTTCTTTTATGGCAGTTCCCATTCAGAAAGGTCATGATGGTATGGAGGATGAAGGGTTATCTTTTATGATCTCTAGCAATTTAAAATAGTGTAAACAAATAAATCCTGAGACAGAGAAAATAGTTATTAGTCTTCGGAGCCTTTGCAAGAGTTTAGTTGCTACTGATGTACGAGTGTCATAGGAAGTGATGAGATATCAGTAACTATAACTATACTCTGCAGATTTTAAAACCTCAGAGGAATGTTAACACAAATTCCCCACAATAATAGAAGCAGATATCTAAAATCAAGGTATCATTACATAAAATACAGAGTGTTTAAAAAAGATGGACCCAATTTCAAAGCCTTGTGATTTCAAACTGGGTCTGTCTTTTTGAAACACCCTGTATTTCCTGAATTAATAGGCAGGGGGAAAGAAGGGTAGGGGCTACAAAATGGATTACATTCCTATGTAGGAAAGGAAGGAAGAAGAGGACACTTGATAGACAGATGGGGTCAGACAACCTGTGGAGGGTAATGTTCTATTAATTATTTTTCCACAGCTTCTCTCTAATACAACATCACCATGGGTAATATTGGTAGCAGCTTCCTACTTCTGGCTATCAGTTCGAAATATTTGGTCATGTTTCAAAGGAGTCAAGTTCCTGTTTTGAGCATGGGCATAGGTTCAGGTGATTGATGAGCTGTAAATACTTTTCTCAAAAATAGTTCCCCATTCCCTGAGCATGTAAAGAACATTTAAGCCCCACTTTAAGTAACTTCCTTAGCAAAATCCTGAGGTGGTGAGTTCTCTAAACGCAGCCAATGACTTATCATGCATTTAACATTAGTGGTGTGTTTAAGCATCTGTGAAACCCTCACCATCTGTCTGTAAAAGTGTGGTGGTCAAAACTTTTGCAAAACTACCTGCAGAGAAAGGGAGGAAATTTCTTGAGATCCTCTTCCTTCTCCCTCACACCTCACATGCAGTTGCTGCCAACAATCCTCCCTTAACCTGGGCAAATTTTATACTTATTCATAATGTGGAATGACTAAATTCTTATGAATACAGAAGGATGACGTTATCCTTTACAATTCTGTTCTGGAAACATTTTGAATCAGGGAGTATTTTATCTTTTATGAAACTTAAACTACTAAACTAAGCATAACAGGTATGTTATGACACTATGAGCATAACAAGCAAGAAAATAATCTGACATGAAAATTTCATAGCTAGGTTCAAGGATTTCTTATAAATCAGATTTTAAACAATGGAAAAACATATAGGTGTTTGTCTATATTTTTGTTGTAGAAGATGTTTTTTTTAATCTACAAATAAATTATGAGTGATAAAAAAAAAGATTAAGCCTATTAGGCTGTACCCACATACATTTTCTTCTTCTTCTTCTTTTTTTTTTTTTTTTTTTTTTTTTAAGAATGAAAAGCTTAATAAATTTTTAATAACAAGATTTGTATTTTTGGAGTTTACTGTTTTTATTGACATCAAAATAGCTGTGGTGAGTTGACACTGTCAGTAAACCTGCTCCACTGTGGGCTCCTCTCTCCATGGAGTCACAGGTCCTGCCAGGAGCCTGCTCCACTGCAGGATATCCATGGCGTCACTGACTCCTTTGGGCATCCACCTGCTCCAGCGTGGGGTCATCCATGGGCTGCATGTAGATATCTGCTCCACTGTGTTCCTCCATGGACTGCAGGGGCACAGCTTGCTTCCTCATGGTCTTCACCAAGGGCTGCAGGGTAATTTCTGCTCTGGTGACTGGAGCACCTCCACCCCCTTCTTCTTTAGTGACTTCGGTGTCTGCAGGGCTGTTTCTCTCACAGTTTCTTGCTCCTCATTCATAGCTGCCATGCAGTGTTTGTTACCCTTTCTTAAAAAATTTATCACAGAGGTTCTACTAATGTTATTGATTGGCTCAGCTTTGGCCAGTGGCAGGTCTGTCTTTCAGGAGGCTTGAAACAGGCTCTGTCTGACATAGGGACAGCTCCTTGTGTCTTCCGACGGCAAACACTCCTGCAGCCCCTCATCTCACCACATAAACATAATAAAATGGATTTTAAGAGTTCGTCTGTGCTTATAGTTTATTCTTTCATAAAACAGATATATAATGTTTGAGATATCACTCCTCATTTCAGCAGACAGGATTATGTTGTTCTATAATACCTAGAAGACAATGACTTACAATGAGGAATGAATACATAAGCTTCCAGAAACAAAGCTCACATTTTTGTGCAAATGCCTCTAATAATAAAAGTATTCAGAAAAACAAAGTTGCAGAGAGCCTGTGACATACACATAGTTTTATCAGAAGAAAATATTTTTTTAGTGTTATCTGGCCTCCAGGAAAAATATAACTGAGTATACTTAAAGCTTTCAAACAGTGTATGTATCAGAAGAATATCAATATAATATAAGCAAAATTATATTATGTGTATTTTCTGATATCCAAACAGGGAATAGTCAGAAAAATATAGATTTTGATGTTTTCACAAACTGAAAAAATTTGAGATCTTGTTAACAAAATAAAAAGTTAAAGGGCAAGTGTAGAAAAGAGCTCATTACTGGATAGGTCTATGCAGCAGTGCTGTGTTGCAAGGAACCTGATCTGTATTTAGTTAAGCAGTGACAGTTTTCTCTTTAAATTCACCTCATATTACTTCTGTAAACATCTTAGACTCCTTTTCATTTATAGTCATCCTTAGTATCTTGAAGATAAAACCACTATAATGCTTATTTTTAGCAGACTACTGATTGTATTTTTAGCTTAGTGTTAGCATACAATCATGATGATTACAGAGCAACCCTGTTCTGAAGATTTTTGAAATTAAATGCTGAATTTTCATGGGAAGTAGATTACTCAATACCAGAGAGAAGAGGGATTTTTTTTTTTTTTAATAGCCAAGGTATGTGATAATAATCTGCCCTGACTAGAAGCTTTTATGCACCCTCAAGGAAGACTGTGATTTAGTCGCCACGTCCCTCCTGTTTCTTCTTGGTTGAGTATAATACTGCTGAATGCAAGATTTGCCTAATTCAGTGGAAATTGCTGGAGACATGAGATACTATTTTTTTTTTCTCATGTGCTCTTGGAGACAAATAAACAGAAATCCACTAAGATGCCTTTCACTGCCTGTGCACTTGCATGGTTTTAATTTGTTCAATGTTTTTGCCCATTCCACACCACTGCTTTATTGATTTCTCTCTATATGTTCCTGACAATATAGTCCTCTGACTTGCATTCACATGTCAGAAATCGACTCTGTTCCATTGAAATCAATAGCAACTCTCCTATAAGTTTAAAATTGAGATGGCAATAAGTCTACAAAAAAAGAAAAACAAACAAACAAACCTCTTATGGCTGTGTTGTTGTGTTCAACCATTCTTGTCAGCCAGCCCAATGAGGGTGAGTGCACTAGTCTGCTTCCTTCATACCTACCCTGCAATATTGACTGTACCAGCAATGCCCCTGGGCATGGAGCAGGCTTGGACATAAGATTTGGTCCATGAAACTTGTGACATCTGCAGCAGAGACCTTTCAGGAGCCGTCTCAGTGGACCCGTTTTCCACAGGTCCATTGCTGGATACATATTCTTAGCCGTCATCATTAAGAGGGGTTCAGGATTTACTCTGATTGTTATATCATACTTCAAAACCTCACTGATGACTTTTATGCATGTGTTTATGCATGAATGCTGGGGACACCAGTCTTACATATGATGGCCAAATGTTTTGCAACCGCAGACTCTGTCTTCAGGGCAAAAATGATGCTCTGTTCCCACCAGACTGTTAACATTCATTGAGTAGGGATACCTGTATCATCACATCAGCTAGCTCTCCAAGTTATCTGTGTCCCCACTTTGATGACCAGAGTATGCATATAGAATTCAGCCACTCTTTCTTGCAAGCTGTTCAGTGTATCTTCTGGTAATTCAAGGCCTGCTATTGCTTCCTACATGATCAAGTCCATAGAAAGACAGTCATGAAAGTCACTGTAACATGAGGTGTATTTGTTTAATCTGTTCAGAGTTTGGCTACAGGGCACACATACTACTGTTCCTAGCCCTGTGATTACCTTTGATATGGCTGAATGTAGCTCTAATATATGGAAAGCCGCGTCCCATCAGCACATACAGTGGGTTGGGTCACCCACTGCTATCTCTCAGAATTTGTCCTAAGATCTACTCCTCCTCTTGAATGTCTTAGAGCTGTCCAGGGATTTTGCTTCTGTATGTACCTACAGAGGACACAGCAGAGTGAAAATGCAGCCCATGTGAGTACAAAATTAGTGCCTGGACTATTTTTGTGTTATAGAAGTGAAAGTGAAGTAAGAATCTTGCTGTATCTATTACCAAGTTTAGAGAGGCAAAGAATCCTTAAATTTAAAATTTATATGTTTGTATATATGAGTTCTGCTTTTTGCCATTATGCCTTATATACAAAAATATGACTGGTGCCTAAGATTAATACTTGTAAATAATTAAATCTGAACAATTCTAAACATGGTTCATGAATAATTATATTTATAGTTTGTAGGTACTTTCAAATAACTCATCTCCTGCACCTCATGCATTTGTTCTGTAGACAGCTCTTAAGAAGACTTAATGCTGCTTTCTGCTTTAACCACATTTCTCCTTGCAGATACAAATTAGTTTAAGTTTTGGAAATAAGTAATAAGCTTTGAGGAGCTTCCATGTGCTACACCATCTCAGGTATTATTCTTTTAAAAAATAAGAGTTAATAATTAATATAAAATTATTTATTTTTTCACTTTGAGGATGAACAAACTGATTTGGACAAAATAAAACTTTTATTGTTCTCCTTTGAAGCTATCTATTAGGTTCAAAACACATGTTTGGAAGTTTTGAGATGTCCAGATGTAGTCCTTCAGCCTCTTTTCCTCCTGGTGCAGAGAAGGGAGAAATCTAGCCACTCCATTTCTTCCAGTGAACATTTGCCAGAAACAACTCCAAAGTATTATAGAAACAGCTTCAGCGTGAAATGCTGGGAGGGGAAACAGAGAAGAAAAAGGAAAATTGGGATAAAGAATGAGGAGTAAATAAGGAAGCAGAGGGGAGAATGGAATCCATCAGGCTGTATCAGCTGAATCTCCCTGATGGCAGGCATCCCCTGATGGGCCAATTACTTCATCTCAGCAGCAGGAGACAGACATTTTCTGTGGATCCCAGGCTAGTAATGCTTTACTGTTGCTGAAACTCGTCAGGTGGCTGCACATAGCACAGCTGCATTCAGAGATACGATTTCTGCCTAACAGTGATTGAAAACCACTCACCCATGGAAGATGTGGTAGAGAAACAGATCAGACAAGCCTTATTTGACAAGCAAAGCAGTCTGAAACAGATGAACAAATTCTGATTCCTAAATTTTCTGGAGGGGATGGGAGGAGGGAGGAAAAACCAGCTCCTCTAAGCCTGTACGAGCAAACAAATGAGTCTGAGGCCTCTTTGTTTAGCTATGATGCCAAATGCAAATGGCATGGCACAATTTGTTAACTACACACCAAAGATCACACCAAAACAAGACGGCTACACCTAAACCTCCTAATGGAGTAGTCCTTGTCTTCTGCTGTTCTTGAAATGTGCCTGACATTGTCTGGGAAACAGGTAGGTGGTGTAGGCCAGGACCCACACCTGCAAGAGAGCAAGAGCAAGAAGTTAAGCCACATGGATGTCTACAGGTGTGTGCTCAGTCTCTGCCATAGCCATTTCCTTTCTTGATATGTTCATATAGAGATTTTCACCAAGTTTCGTGACTGCTGGGATCTTTTCTCCTAAGTGATGGTATTAATATCAGATGGGTGTTGTCTCTGACTTGATTACATGCCCTAAAACAGAGACGTGCCATCTAAAGTGTATTTAAATGCTTACAGCACTGAAGTGAGGGGAGTATTCTCCCATGCATGGACAGATGTGGACAGTACAAAACTTCTTTTAATTATCTTGCTAGGTTGTTACATCTGTTACACCTAGGTTGTTTGCAACCTGTATTAAAAGTATTATTTAGCCTGTTTGGTTACAGGCTACATGTAGAATAGTGGTATATTTGTTTATAGCTGTTAGTTTTAGTGAAGGGACTGTTGTGCATAATTAAAAGCAAATCCTATGCAAAGTTAGATAAAGACGCGTAGAGCTTTAAGAAGAGTATGTCCTCCTGGCCCACAAATCTACACTATTGACTTATAGGTCTAAGTGCAGTTTGCTAGAATGCAGTTCTGCAACCTCTGTTTAGTTGAAGCAGTTCATGCAATTTATTTTACAGGGTAGTAGAACTGAATACTTGAATGCATACTTATTTTGTAAGCAGTATTTGATAAAAACTTTTAAGTATGAATTATGGTAAAGCAACTGTTAATTGCTGCCTTTCAAACTAATTATTTAGAAAGCAAATTTCCATGAACAATGTACTACTATATGGCCAGGCAATTACATTACTTCAGCAAGATCTCAGAGGCAAGAAATATATATCACAGAGTATTCTAAACCTACAGAGCACTGAGATGAGAAACTCATCTCCCATTCTCCCATTTTGTGAGCCCTTTTTTGTTCACAAAAAAATGGTTCTGTTTTGACATAATACGGAATATTTTAGGAACATTCTTATTGAAAAAGGTCTTTCTTACAAACCTTTTAGAGTGTGTTTGGAAAATTCAGGAAAATATGGATTGCTGGAAAATACTTTGGTTAAAAAGTTTGAGTTATTTCATAAATATTTAGAAATAGAAAAGCTTTTAGAAATAGAAATAGAAATAGAAAGCTTTATTTAGAAACAGAAAACTTTAACAGGCAGTTTCTATAAATAGTTGGATGGTTAATTTATAAATGAAGTCACCTGATAGTATTGTTTTTTTCTAAAATAAGAAACCTCAGTTGAGACCGTTTATTTAAATTTTAGTATAACCAATTATATAGCAATGTGAAACAGTTAAGCTAAGAAAAAAGATGCTTCTCCAAGTGCTTTGTATGTTAAAAGTAAGCTTTCTCAACAGTTTAACTGTAAAAAAGAAGCACATTTGCAACTACAAAACTGAACTATCATTACTTACACAAAGCTTACCTCAGGAAAGAACTGAATATACCAAATTGCAGTTCTGAACCGTAAATATCATGTGACAAGTCACACTATGTGTATAGATTGTATATTAAGAACCAGAAGGTGGTATCAGCTCTAATCCATCAAGGTCAGAGCCACCTGCGGTTCCCTCTTGACTACTTTCTTGCTTCATTAGCTACACAGTGGCCCAATTTTGAAGGCACAGTGCCATGTCTTCCCTGGAAATCCCTGGAGTCTGTGGTTATGGCCCTCCTCCCGAGTATGTAAGTTTGGAGCCTGAACCAAGGTCAGGCAGGTCTTGGGCCAGTAATCTAGGCTATTATGTAAAATGTGGAGGATGCTGATTTTGCTGTCTTTTCAGTTGATATCTGTACTCAAAAGAGAGTAACATAGTCATAAGACTGCACAGACAGATGTGCATGCCTTCTTTATTTCTTATAAGCCCCTATTCATACCCCACACTTTATACTCATGGAAGAAGAAATGTAGTCACCTAGAGCAATCTAGTTTGCCTATAGGAGGGCTCAGCTTTTTGCACAATAATACCTAATTTAATTGGCCTGAGTTGCCCTCCCTAGGTTTCAGACACTGTGTATAAATGATGTGATAGAGAAACCATTCCCAGCTGTCATGTCAAGGCGTATAACAAAGTCACACCATTTGTCTTGCAACAAGGCCTGGTGATTTTCTCTTTTAGTCAACTCCTTGAAGAAAACCAGGCACACAATAAGGCAGCAGCCCTGGTAAACTCCACTAGATTCTGGTAACTTCACACTCCCATCACCTTAGATGTAGTCAAGTGTCACCTCTCTCCATTGACTATAAAGGGATAATAGAGTGCTAATCTAAGAAGTAGCAGTTCCAGAACCAGCTATATCTTCTGCATCCCAGAATTTAAGGCATCTTCAAATTGTTACACGTTGGTATCATGATTTTCATTCTCTTCTCCCTGTTACAACTAATTTTTTTTTGCACGAGTCCATATTCTGAATGTGGCCCTGTTTCTGTGCCCTGCAGAGCTATCCAGTCATAATAAGGCACAATTGGGCTTGAAGCTGGTATTTATGTTAATATCCTGGACTCTGGGCATGTTCTATACTCACTATTTTTAGGAAAAAAATAATAATTTGTGAAAAAAAAAAATTATGAAAGAGGTTTGTACTGCCAATGGGTATGGTGAATATCTCAGACATGGTCCAGCAACACCTCCTCTGCCATGCGACCAAAGCATTTTCCAACCAAATAATGTTTTTACCCTGAGAGGATCCCACTACAGAAAATTACATCAGTTTTGAAGGCAGAATCCATTGGCAAGGAAGTGCCAGCAGAACCAGAGCTGGGATCAAATCCAGTGTTCACCATTTCCTCAGCAGCCATAAGGTTTTGTTTTTTTTTAATTTTCATGGCACCGGACCAAGCTTATGATAGGGTCAGTGTTGCATCCTCAGCTATAAGCCACTTAATCTTTTTTCCCCTCTTAGTGGCTTGAGATATAGCAGTGCCACTAACTGAAAACATTAGAGGAGAGAAAGCTTTTTAGGACACAAATGTAAAGTAACACAATCCAATCATGAACCTGTCTTTTCACTCCTGTAGCCAGAAACACAATATGTTGGTAAGATTCCTTTTTTATTTTATGGCTTAAATATGCAGTGTCAGTGCTTACATAATGTTTCTAACTTTTTATTTTCACAATGGGGATTTCATGCGTTGAGTTAAATTGAAATGTGTAAAATTACTGTGAAATCTTACTGAACCATATGTTGAATTTAATATTCATAGTATTTTAAATTTTCTACTGAGAAAGAAAATGAGAAACACTTAGTAGGGTTAGTATGAAACAGTTTCATACTAAAAACAATAACCTATGCTTTCTGTCCCTCATTTATGGAAGATCATTAACATTCCTATTTATTATTTGAACTGTAAAAAACTTTGCAATACCTTTTGGTATTCAGATTATGTGTTATCATTAGTAAATCTGAGGTACCAGCTTTGACTTTCCAAAACAACCTAGAAATGTGAATGAATGAACAATACCATGGCATAGACGGTGAATTTGCTGGGTGGAAATCTGGACATAGCTTCAAATACGGGTGCAATTCACCCCATAATTTTGTTATGACTACACTGAAATGCTGTCAGCTTCTATTCTTTTTTGCATGGCTTCTGTGTGTGTAGCTCTTTTGGGATGCTGCATCTGCTGTTCGTTGAGTCCTGGGAAGGACAGCAGATTTCAAAGGGAAGCTGAGGACAGTGATAGCATCAGGAGGACTAGCTGCAAGGTATGGCATGTCAAAACAGTTTGAAACACAGGCAGGAAAAAAGTGCTGTGAGGAAAATGATGCAGCTAGATGACAGGAATGGGAGAAAACATCAAGCGTATCAGTGGAAAAGAGGTTGGGAAATGTGAGAAGTTAGTTAACACTGAAAGCTAGCCGAAGGAATGGTTTAAGAAATGAAATTAGGTGTAAAAAAGGGAAACCAAATCTGTATATCTTAAAAATCACTGAGGATCTGCTGCAAGACATTTTGAAGTAAATAAATGTGATTTAACTGCATCTTTAATGAGAAAATACAGAATTCCTGTAAGCATTTTCCTTGGAACCCTTAGTCTTGTTTTCAGATGACTGGCAAATAAGAGGCTATGCATATTAAGACTTGATAGAATTACTGGTAGAATATGCAGTATGAGAAGCAAATATGAAGGTTTGCAGGAAGTACACCTGGTTTGTGTTGAGTTTTAACTGAGGAAAATAAATGGTCAGATCAGTTTTAGTTAGACAGAAAAGGAATCAGAGAAATATGAAGTACTTTTGGATACAAAGAAGGCCAAAGGGTTAAGTTTAGTCTAATTTCCTTTGATTTAAGGGCAAGACTATTTGCTGAAATAACTGAAAAGATTTTTTCATATCCCTGATTCTGGATTTATCTAATTTACATTTTAGTTGTACACATTGTTTCCAAGTAAATTAGGTTATTTAACTTGGAGATTGCAGACATTTAAATCATGATTTATTTAGATTGCCTTATGCATGCCTAATGAGTTTTACATCTTTACTGTGCTAAAATGAGGTCTAGGCTGTGCACTATGGGCTTCATTTTAATGAAGCTCAGTGGCAGAGTTTGAAAAGCATTTGGATCACTAGGGAATGAAACAGGAAGTCGTAAGGTAAAGGAAGGTCAGTTCACACAGTTCTCACAAAAGTTTCATTTATAGATAGATGTGATGTCTATGACTGATTCCTCTGACGTTTATCAAGTTTTTCTAGCTACACAATATGCTGCCATTTAGGCTGGATGTGTGAAGATTTTTTTATAATATTAGTAATGTTAATATGAAATGATCCATTTGGTTTATTATTTTTGTAGAAAAAAATCAGAGAGGACACATCTAATTCTGTGATGATAACTGGTGGGACTACATATATGCCATTTCCAATGAATCTTTTAACTGTCACTGTGTAATTGTCAGCAGTATTCCATTGTACCCTTCAATAACTAAGAACAAAATATAGCAAATAACATAGGAACATTTTTACACCTGTAGCTTTAAAGTGCTAATTATTGTAAAGCCATAATGGACACATTGATTGTTCTCTCTTAACATGTGCAGATCAAGACTTACCATTTTTACTGGGAAAGTATTTAGAATCTACTAATATTAGAGTATTTTTAAAAATTTCAGAACCAGTCATAGAATCATAGAATGGTTTGGATAGGAAGGGACCTTCAAAGGTCATCTAGTCCAACAAAGGTCCATCTAGTTTCTGCAACGATCAGGGACATCTTCAACTAGATCAGGTTGCTCACAGCCTTGTCCAACCTGACCTTTAGTGTTTCCAGGGATGGGGCATCTACTACCTCTCTGGGAAACCTGTTCCAGTATTTCACCATCCTCGTTGTAAAAACCATCTTCCTTATATCTAGCCTATATTTACCCTCTTTTACCCCTTGTCCTTATTACCCCTTGTCCTGTGGCAACAGGCCCTGCTAAAAAGTCCATCCCCATCTTTCTTATAAGCCCTCTTTAGGTACCGAAAGGTCTCAGTAAGGTCTCCCTGTAGCCTCCACTTCTCCAGGCTGAACAACCCCAACTCTCTCAGTCTGTCTTCACAGGAGAGGTGTTCCAGCCCTCTGATCATTTTTGTGTCCCTCCTCTGGACCCTCTCCAACAGGCCCATGTCTTTCCTGCACTGAGGGCTCCAGAGCTGGACACAATACTCCAGGTGAGGTCTCACCAGAACAGAGGGGCAGAGTCACCTCCCTCAACCTGCTGGCCATGGTCCTTTTGATACAGCCAAAGATATGACTGGCCTTCTGGGCTGTGAGTGCACATTGCCAGCTCATGCCCAACTTTTCATCCACCAGTTCCCCCAAGTCCTTCTCTGCAGGGCTGCTCTCAATCCTTTCATTCCCTGGCCTGTATTGACATTCCCTCTAGTGAATCAATACCAACACTGAGCTTGATGTCATCTACCAACTTCCTGAGAGTGCACTTAATCCCACTATGCCGTTGATGAACATATTAAATAATATTTGTCCCAGTATGGACCCTTGTAGAACATCTGTTGTTACAGGTTTCCACTTAGACATCAAGCAATTGACTGCAACTCTTTGAACTATTTTGGGAAAAGAGATTGCCATTGAAAACTAAGGCAAAATATTGTTTTGAGTACCTCATCCTTCTCTTTGCCAGTTGTCACTAGTTCTGCTGTCTTATTTATCCAAGGGAAGTAGTTAATTTTTAAACTGTTATTGGTAAGCAAATTGCATGAACACAGGTCCTTGGTATCACTCCATACTCAGTCATACTAATCTATTTTGTATAAAACTGAAAAAAATCTCGAGGCATCCCCTAATATGTAGCACAGTGAAGAACAGAGTATAGAAATTTATGGAAGAGTAAAAGTTCTGCTGCCAATATGAAAAAATATTCAGGAGTATATTTTGTAGGAAAATCTGAAGTTTGTGATCTGTTAAATTTTATTAGCAATATTAAGTGGGGAATCATCATAGAATATGTTATGGCCATTTGTCACAAATACTCAGTTTAATTACTAGTAGATGAAGCAAAGAAGCCACAGGAAGGGCCCAATGCTCTGCTATATTTGACTGACAACCAAACAAACTGAACAACTTCTTGACAGATCGAGGTATAGCAATAAATACAGTACACAGCAATATTTAAATTACCATAATTCCTCTTTTAGATCTGCCTAAACATACACTAACGGTGTAGAACATAATACTACTTCTCTGCAACTTTTAAATTATGCTTCTCCCTTAATTTACTATCAAAGAGATATAGTCAGTGCAAGCAATTTGTTATTTCAGGAGAGCTGTTCTTCACTTTTTCTACAGAATATATGTAGAATTTTAAAATAGCATTTTTGCCTTGCAAAAATAGATACTGAGAATCTCATAGAGGCCACTTTGCATATTGTGCAGAGCAAAAGAATAAACTCTTATTTTATTTTTAAAGTATTGATAACTAAACAACTAAACAAGAAACCAAAACATTTTACCTCTAACACACCAGGTCTTATATTTCAGGTGAATGGAGGGACTGAGGAGCTCATTGTGTGGATTAGGGTGTTTATTTTGATCAGAACTCAGAGAGGTTGCAGGACAGAGTAGATGACTCTGCGGTATTGCACCAGATAAAAACAATTCCTCCACATTTGAGTAGGTGCCAGGCAGTTTTGCAGTTGTATCACCAAAAGCTGATTGAAATTTTTTGATGAAGCATTTTTTTACTGGAAACTGAATCTTTGTTGTAACAGAATCTTTCAATTGGAACATGTCTATTTCAAGAAAGGAAGAGACTGAACAAATAATTTTAACTTTTGTTTTTATTTCATATTTTGCTAACGCTGTTTCATTTTGGGTTCTATATTTTCTATTTATTTCATTTTAGTTAGTGTATTACATGATATATGTTGTATCATACATATTTTTGACACTACACATGAAAACTTCCAATGAGTTCAATGAGTCTTTCTGAGAATATTTGCATAGACTACTCTGTTTTTTATTCCACTACAGTTTATTTTTTTATTTTATTTTATTTTATTATTTTATTTTATTTTATTTTATTTTATTTTATTTTATTTTCCTTTAATATATTAGAATTTTCACCTTCTGATCATTTAAATAAATTTCAAGCTCACAGAGTTCTTGAGCCTGATGTCTATCAGGCTGTATATAATTTCAGTAAAAACAGATCTTTACACTATATTTATACTTTAGAGTCTGGTCTTGTTTGCTCCCAGTTTTTGCTATTTATGGTCAGTATACCTGAGTAATTGTCTTTTTTCCCTTACTAGACACTTGCAGTAAAGTCATCCTACTTGAATACATATATATATGCATGTGTACACCTACACACTACTGTAGCCTTCTGACAGGCACATTATGTCTATGTGTGTGTGTTTATTTTCATAGGTTGTCCCTTGCAGTCAATGACCTGCAGGCCGTGATCTGATCTTGGGTTAAATTAGGGATATAGTGGCTCCTTCTTATCTTTATGTTATTCTTTTTTCTAGAAAGGATTCAACAACATAGCTTCTGTCATAGTATTATGACAGTATGTTTCTGTTTTGTTTTGTTAAAAGTAAGAGTTTAGCATAAACAGAAGATCTGGCATCATAAAATTGATAAAAAATATAATAATTTGATTAAAAGTGTAGTGGTTTAACATGTTTTTCTGAAATACTTTTGAGTTTCTGCAAAACTTACTGTATTTTGTATATGTCTCTGGCAGGGACTCACATTTCTGTGATAAAAAGTGCAGGTTTTGCACCCTTCCTGTATTTGACTATGTCAGCATAGGCATCCCATCGAAGTAATCAGCAAAACTTTTTTTCTTGCCTCTGAATGCTTCTGCTTGCAAAACTGGTTTTTGCACTTGGTTTCTCTGTAATATTCCTCTCACACAGAGGAAGAACATTAAATATTTGCTTCTTTCAGCTAAGACAGGCTTCTCATGTTTTGCTTGTAGAATCATGGACTCATAGAATTGTTTAGGTTGGAAAAGACCTTTAAGTTCATTAAGTCCAACCATTAGCCTAACACTACCAGGTCTGCCATTAAACCATGTCCCTAAGCACCAAATCTACACCTCTTTTAAAGACCTCTAGGAATGATGACTCAACCACTTCCCTGGGCAGCCAGTTCCAATGCTTGATAACCCGAAGTGAGTGAGGAAATTTTTCCTGTTATCTAATCTGGAACACATAGCTCTGTCCCTTGAAGGACTGAGATTTGTTCTTTAACATCTGCTCCTGTCCTACTGCCCTTCTTGCTGATTTTATGGGAACCATGGGAATGGATCTGCTCCATGAGATGGGATAAATCTGGAGCTGAGGGTGGCCACAGCACAGGCAATGCCCCCACTGAAAGGGTGCTATCCAGCAGGGCTTGAGCATGATGGACACAGTGTAGGTGGTGACAGAAGGGTGCATTGAAAGCCCCTGGGATTGCAAGTGATGCCCCAGGTTCAGGGTGCAGCCAGGGGCTCCAGTCTGAAGCAAAAGGAAAGTAGGCAAGAGACAAAGCTATGATGTGGGCCAGAGGCCCATCTGGGAGGCAGAGCTAGAGACACGGTGTCAGCATGATGTTCTTACCTAGTTGCTGAAGCATGAACTGACAGCTCTGGGATGAGCCAAAATGGGGTCCTGGCATGTGAGCAGAGTGGTAGAGGCCCTGGAGAAGGCTGGTGAGGGAGGGTGAAGCCTTTGAATGACACCAGGGTCCTAACACTTATGTGGACAGGGACTGAGTTCTTGTTTCAAGGACAGTGTGTATCTCTGGAGCTATATCCTCAGTTCAGGATGAAAGGCTCAATTTTCATTACTGGAATTTGCATGTGAATTAAAAGTCTAGATTTGCTGGTGGAAAGATGAGATCTGATCTGTTAAGATATCAGATAATGAAATCTAGAGGTATCTTAAAATTTGCATTTGTAAGTTTTCACTCAAGGTGTTCCATAGTCTCCTTTGGGAAATAAAAGTTTATTGTACTCTAGCAAAGTGTGCTGTCATTGATTTTATTAAGATTAATCTAAAACTCAAAAATTATCTGTATCATAACTTTCCTGAAGGAAGTTGAAGAGGCTTTTTTTTTTTCTGAAGAAAATCGAATATTCTTCCTTTTTTTTTATTTTTTTTTTTTATTTTTTTCTCTCTAACATCTATTTTCAGCTGTCTTACTTCAGATAAATATAAGTATCCAGGTAGTTATCTATAACCACTTAATAGAGTAGCCTTCTTTTAATTTTGAGTTATCTAAAAATTGTTTTTTTCCTGGTTATTCATTTTAGTGTAAGATGAATCTTTTTTTTTCTTTTTTTTCTTTTTTTTTTTTTTAGTGTAACGTTAGCTATCTAAAAGTTGAAAGTCTAGATTAGTGATCTAGACATTTTATAGAATCATAGAATGTCCTGAGTTGGAAGGGACCCACAAAGGATCATTGAGTCTGACTCTTGTCCCTGCATCTGACAATTCCACAGTTCACACCATGTGTCTGAGGACTTTGTCCAATCTCTTCTTGAACACTGTCAAGCTTGGGGCCATGACCACCTCCCTGGAGAGCTTGTTCCAGTGCTCCACGCCCCTCTGGGCAAAGAACCTTTTCTTAATGTCCAGCGTAAACCTCCCCTGGTTCATCCTAAACCTCCCCGGGAGGGTCTAGAGTCAATGGAGAGGGATAAACATAAGAAAAGTCATTTAATCCCATGTATTTTGGACATCAGAGCTACAATTGGCTGAATCATACTTGAGGTAGCCTTTGTGGCAGTTGCATACCCCCATCTCTCTCCCTTCCCCCCTGCTCTTTCAGTGTGGAAGGTGCATGCACACCCCCATCCTCTTCCCCAACACCTCCCACCTCTCCTGCTATCAGGCAAGTTAACAGCTCCTTTTGTTTAACTGTCTGTCAGTTAGCTAGGAGAGGGGAAGAGGAACCAGACAGCTGGGAGGTTTCTGGGCCCCCACAGCCAAAGTGGGGGGTGCCAAGAAGTTTCTGGGCACCCATAGCCAGAGTGAGGGAGCAGAGAAGCTTCTAGAATGCCCACAGTCAGATTTGACTTGATTATAAAATGGGACTACCCACCGAGGCATCTCTTTGTGTGTGTCCTCTCAGAGCAGCGGGCCAAAAATGCTGTCATCAAGACCCCTCCCCTTAGTCAGGATCACAGCCTAAAGTAATCTTCCAGGACTGGGACTGCCTTACCGCACTGTGTGGGTGAGTGATAACTTACTGAATATCTCTTTGCTGCATAAGCGAGTGTATTTTCCTTGCCAAAATTGGGCAAGTGTATTTGCTCACAGGACTTGTGGGTGTTTTCCTTACTAGATAAAGTGAGTGTATTTTATGATTAAATATAAGCACGTGTATTTATTTCCTGAAGTCAAGGATGGCTCTGGCACTGTTTTTCATGAGCCACGTGTATGCACACTGTGGATCTCCACTGTTATTATTTGCTGCACCCCAATAATTTCCTCAACTGATATTTGAACCTGTATTTATGTTACTGGAGTGCTAACTGATTGCATAAACCCCGTTTCTTACCAGTTAATTTGCTGCACCTTTTTGAGCAGAATAAGAGTTTGTTTTGGACCTTGTTGTCCGCCTAAAACTAACTTTGGGGTGCCTCCGTGACAGCTTTTCACTGCACTAATTGTAAATAGCCTAAATGATAATTTCAGGATTAAATTTAACAGGACCAAATTTAACAGGACCAAATGTTGGATTCTGCACATGGGACAGAATGATGCTGGGCACAAGTATAAATTGAGAGAAGAGTCATTGGAGAGCAACCCTTCAGAAAGGAATCTGGAGGAGTTGCTTGACAGCAGCTCAACATGAGTCAGCAGTGTCTGTCCTGGCAGCCAAGAAGGCAAACCACATCTTGGGATGCACCAAACACATCTTAACCAGCTCATCAAAAGAGGTGATTATCCCACTGTATTCAGTATTGGTGTGGCCTCCTTGAATATTATGTGCAGTTCTGGTTCCCTTCCCTTCCCTTCCCTTCCCTTCCCTTCCCTTCCCTTCCCTTCCCTTCCCTTCCCTTCCCTTCCCTTCCCTTCCCTTCCCTTCCCTTCCCTTCCCTTCCCTCTCTATTTTTAAATGGATAAACTTATATAAGATAAAAGTAATTTGAATAATTTCTTAGTTTGCAATATGGATATTGAAAGTGCATTCCTCCATAGATCTTTATATGCCTGACATTCTTGTATCCATTTGTAGTAGAATATATTTTTCTGTAGTGTACCTTTTTTTTTAATATATATATATATATTTTTTTTTTAATATAATTCAATGCATTTGTTTCTAAGGTGTATGAGAAAGAAAGAGTACGTATGCTGCAAGTATAACGAAGTTTTAGCTGAATTCTTTTAAATCCATTTTAATTCTCTTCTCAAATAAGTTTCCCACTAGGATAACCTACAAAATTACATAAGAACACTCTCAAATGAAAACAGACAAGGCAAATGGAAAAATGCACTTCAGTAAGAATAGCTAGACAGTATGTTATATTATGAAATATGACAAAATGATGTGTATTTGTAAAGAAAGCTGCATTACATTCTTTTTATTCCTCCACTATACTATATCATTGTCACTTTTAAACTAGAAATCACCCTTTGGTGGTTCTGATTTAAGTAGCATGATTTGTTTGTGCTTGCTATAAACTAGCCCTTAGCTATCAAACTAGAGGGCCTAAGTGTACATTTACATAACTAAATCATCAAGTCTAAATGCAGAATTCTAAATTTAAGCATAAAATATGAAAGCTGGTTTCCCTAAAACACATTTTAAAAGCCGGACTCAGAGATTATAATATGTTTCAGTTTTACTAAAAATGATATTTTAAATTACTGTCTTTTGAGAGTAGATCTCTTGTATACACTTTGTTGTGCATAAATATGACTTGAAATATATGCATAATAATACTTTTGAGAGTCCAGAATGTTTGTTATTCACGGATATCACAATCCATTCATGTGTAGCAAAAAGTTTTGTGCTTACTTGATAGTTTAGTGTTGTATGTTTTGCATTTAATGAAAGCCGAGATGGGTTATTTCTCAGTCTGTTGTTTTATATAATAAAGCATCAATAATTCAAAGCTAAAGAGCTGAGATACTATCCTTTTCATTTCTTCTTTGTCCCGTGTATGATGATACAGAGTATACACAATTCCAAACATATTGTGCTTGGGTCATCAGTAATTCTATGACCAATAAAGGTCTGCAGAGCCAACTACTCTAGCTTGTATGGTTTAGCAATATTGCATCAAAGTTATAAAAGATGACCCAAACCCAGATATATACTCTCTGTTTTTCATAATTCAGAGGCAGATGCCCAAGTTAGGATTGCTTATAGTCTGGACAAGGTCTCTGTTTACACCTGGCACTCTGAATCTAATGTAAAAAAGGAACATTTGCGGGACCCTGCATTGTTGCTATGTATTCAGTGGTGGAGCATTTTGACTCTCAGATTATGTTCATCCTTGGACGAACAAACTCTAGTGATCTCAGTCAAGAATGGAATGCAGCTTGCATAATATTACACAATATCTTTTGAAGGAATTCTCCTCAGGGCTTTTTTTGGTTTGATCCACTTGATAAAGTGGAAACAAACTCTGAACACAGATATTTCTGTGGTTGTTTCCAGTCTCTCAATGTTGTTTCCATTTTGTATGATCACTTCACCTCTAAGACCTGTTTTAGGTAGCAAACCGTCCCCTTCATATAATACTTTACTGCTTGGCTGATTACAAGCTTTTTACTTTACTTGTTGACCAGCAAGGTAGTTCTGAGTCTCTCAACCCCTCCACAATTATCAGCGTGTCACCTAATGACTTGGTTCCCACTGTCTAGTCTCTCGCTAAAATAATGATAACCTTGTGGCTTTCACAGCTGCTACTACTGTAACAGTTTTATTTTTTTTTTCCCAAGAAGTAGTAGATGGGATAAAGGCAGGGAGAAAATAAATAATACATGTATTTTGCACTGTGTTGTTTTATCTTCCCAAGAAATTTAAGGTTTTTCTGATCTTCAGACAATTGGTTCATTACAAACATGTCACTCATGCTAAAAATTGCGCATTAAAGAACGGAAGGCATTGCATAGATTAAGGCTAGCCATTCTCTTTAATAATGTTACTTCTGTTTTGGAGTACAAGAAATTGCTTTATCTTAGAAAATCAAAGCAAAAATTCAATCAGAGACAATGAAGAATATATTGTGAACAGCCTTACTGAAGAGTCAGTCTGCCCAAGTGCATAAACTACCCAGAATAAAAATTGAAAAATATTACAACAGAAAATTGTGCCAAACCATTTTATTTACCCAAAAGGATGAATTACCTGAAAATATTAATTTTCCAATATTTTTGTCTTTAAAAAGCTGAATTTACTTCTGTTGATATTTTATATCAAAATATTAAAAGATTTAGTTTTAACATACTCATTTTTGATTCATATCTTCTCCCCAATTATGAATTTTTAAGTAATTATAGTTATTAAAAGCAGTTTATTTAGTCCATGTATGATATGACTACAAAAATGTCCTTCAGATTTAATTAAATGATATTTTTTTCAAACACTCATTTTCTGTGTGTATTTTTATATCCTATTGAAAGTGGCCCACATCTAGGTTTATTCCGTCTAATTTTGTGCACTTATCTGAGGTACTTGTTGAGAATGTGGCATGTAATCAACCATATAGTCTTCCCATGTCTCTAAAAGAAGCCTCTGAATATGAGTAATACAATCTCAAGAGTGCTGAATAATCTCTTGTAATTATCTGTTTTTCCATTTGCAAGAAAAGTCAAGCTAACTGAGCTCCTAACTCTGAAACCTCGGTCTCTATAAAAGACAAGAAAAGCATACTTTTTCTGTAACTGTTTTCAGCAAGAGAATTAAAGTGTCTGGGAATAAAGGAAATAAATACCATATGAAAGAATTTTGATATTTCCATAGTTAGAAACACTGTAAACACTCGGGAGATTGTTTAGTTTTATGAACTTTTCACTTCTCCTTAGTTATTGAGAAAGAACCCACTCTTTAGGTTTATTAAATATGATTTAAATACAGAATTTTTTAATTTTGGTGAGTGAAATTGAAGTTATGTCTTCAAGATGTGTACCTCTAGTTATGCATGGAAAAGAAGGTTCTATTGGCAGTTGCAGAGTGTGATTGGGTGGGCTATAAAAGTGGACCATATCACAACATCTTCAAGATCCTGCCTTTCCTGTCCAAGCTTTGCAATTAATTACATAGTGGCAGACAGAATCACTTCTTTTTTTTTTTTTTTTTTTTTTTTTTTTTTAATGAATTACTTGTCTTCGTACATTAACAGGCTAAAGAACCTGAAAAAAAGGAAGAGACATTATATAAGCTTTCTAAGAGTCATATTTCCATTCTAATCTTGGCAACCAGATGGACAGAGGTTGTAACTGTGTAGAATTATCCATTTTCTTCAAGATGTATCACTTATTTTTTTATCAAGAGAAAAAACAAGAGGTAGTGACTTCATCTTCCTGATGTTAAAAAATAAAACATATTGCAGAAACATTGTAAAAACCTCATTCCATGATATAATGACAGAAATCCTCTTTAAACTCTGCCAGGTGAAGTTATCAGTTGTATATTCTTGATATCCCTACATCTTTTCCTTTCACAGTGTCTATTATCAGCCCAAGTTTGTGAATTGCTGTTGAAAATCAGGATTTCTTATCTTTAACCATTATAAATATGTCTATTATTGTTCTTCCTTTTTTTTTTTTTTTTTGTTTTTTCCTTTTAAATGGAGAGTTGTAAAATTTAATGTGATCCTTTATTGGCTATATGTAAATTTCTTAAAAAATGAATATTATTTCGTTTCCCTCCTTTATTTTTCCTCCTGTTCTACACCTGCAGCATTCCATTATTTTCAAGTTCATAAATTCATCATTGATCTACATTTAGTTGGTAACTATTTTTAACTTGTTCTATCTCCAGTTTCTACTAGCAATGATAATAACATTAAATAAATAAATTGGTTTTTGATCAGAATCTCTTTTGGAGTAATACAGTCAGAAGTCTCAGAACAATGCTAAAGCTCTTCATTTGCTGAAGCAAACAAGGAGCTACCCTCTTACAGTATTTGTGGTTCTTCTGTCAAGGATATAAAATACAATAAAGTAGGCAATATTTCTGTAATTTTTCTGTGTGAAATAATTGTGTGTTTTTAAATCTAATAATGGTGTTCAGAAGACCCCAAATCTACATAATTTTCATGTCAACAAGGTCTAATAATAAGCTTCTTCTGTCCTTATGCAAACACAATTGACAGTTTTAGGATGCAGTATGAAGGTCTTAAGTAGTTCAATTGTACTCTTGTACATCTAAGTGGCTCTATTCTTTCCCACTATATCTGCAAAAAAAAATCTTATTATGGTTACAGAGATCTGTGGGCCTCTATGTTAATAACCTAATTTACTTATTCTGCCCTTAATTGGTTAAGATAAGAAACCTTGTAATGGCAGAATAATTTAAGTGGTTCCATTAGTCTCTTTTGAAGGAACCATTGATTTTTAATGCTATTACTTCCTAAGCTCATTTTACCAAGGTTTTATTTACCATTAGCTTCTAATCCTTGCATGGTAATGCATTTATTAACCTCTGGAATCTTGTGAGAGTCTGTGTTAACAGAAGCAATGAATGAAACTTAAACTGTTTGGCTTGGACTTTACGTGCTCCATGCAAAGCACAATTCAGGAATATTCACTTCTAGTATTTCTGAAATTAAAGAGCCTCTGTTCTTGGAACACAGATATGAGACTGTAGAGCACTACAGAGGAGGATGGATTTTGCTATATCTTTTTTTCCAGTCCTTCCCATTTCACTCCTCTGTTTTGACCTAGTCATCAACCAGAGAGAGCTGCTAACACATTATTCCCTTTTCCCCTGGTCAATTTTATGATAACGATTCCTGGTCTGGCACACAACCAGTCTGAGGGTTAAAAGAGAATTGGTTAAGTAGTAAATTCAGCCCTCCTCCAATTATCACATTAATCCCCAGCCTGTGCAGTCACTCTGTAAGAGGTAAAGATATGGAATTAATAACTGCTTTTGGGATATCTGATGTGGTAACTCTCAGAAGGGGTGGACGGACTGCTACTGCAGATTCTTATGATCAATTTTATTGTTCATTAGATTTTGTTAGATAACAAGTTCCATATATTCCACTGTCAGTACAAATTTTTCACTCTTTGCTTAGCAGTATCTTGGAACCTGTTACCTCTATTTTGTTTGGAACACTGTTCCTATTCACCTTGAAGCAGGCGCCCACTGACTGCAGCCCACAGCATAGCCCACCAGAATTGATAACAGGGGTTTGGGAGCTGTCATAAAATGCATTAATAATGGTTATTACTGTTCACTTCTCTGAACAGTGGCATGCCTTCAGAAGCTGCTTTCCTTGCCCAAATCCTGTTTCATGAGGGCCATTTGTTTCATTCTTGTGAGCTACACAGAAAGTGCTTGACAATCAACTGGCAATTACTGAGGACAGTTTGAGAACTATGGCAGAAAATGCAAATTCCTTCCCCAGATGCCTCAGTCATGCTACTGAAATGGGTTCCATAAATCTGACATAGGGAAGAAGTAATTTTTGCTGAACTGTGAACGTAAGGGAAGGGATGAGATAACTCTGCCTGTACAACCTGAAAGGCTGGAGAGTGGTATGTGTCTGCAATCCTCATGTTTGTTGAAAACTAAGGCAGCCTTTTCTGCAATGCCAATATAATCCTGATAACAGGATTAAGCATGCATTTTTTTTTTTTTTTAACTATTTGTCATCCTTTTGGCCATCACAGATTGGTTAAATTCCCTTCTTTGAAATTTTAATCTGAAAATAGTACTCATTAAAACAGTAGACAAGGAAGTAATATATTTGCTTCAGAAGTAAGATTGGAAGATGTTCTTCACTGCCTCAGTCTTTGCATGCTTTATGCTATGTCTCTGATTTAAAATGGGCCAGTCACCCTTTGGAGTGGAGATCAAAAGTTTGCTGTCACAGAGGGTGTCCAAAGTATGTAAACATGGCCTTTCTTGAGTCTGTGTCTGGTATTATAAACTTCTTGTGGTTTATTTGGCTCAGTGGCTCCATTTCAGCAGAAGGCATAGAAAGAATGGCTGATTGATCTTTGCTTTCAGCTTCTTAGTGGCCCAGATAAGTAATATTGTAACTGAAGCTAACATAGAACCTAGCTCTCTCCCATGTTCAGAAAAACACTGTGACTACAAGTCTTCCATATAAAAGTTAGGAACTGACATCACTTCCTTTCATACTTTTGAATGAAAAATGCACAAACAGATATGCTTTGTACTGGAGTCAATGACTTTTGCACTGGTGGGTGCAAGTGCACACAGCAGTTTAGTCTCTTCAGGAGATGTTGATGTAGAGAGGTCTAAACCTCAAATTTGCACATTGCTAAAATAGTTGCTGTGATGGTCAGCTTATCCAAGATGGTAGCACCTTGGACATACATAAAGCTTTCAATTCCTAGTTAATTATATGGGCAAAATCCCAGATGATATAGAATCTTATCCTAATATAGATGCCTTGAGTTAGATGAGCCATGCCCTGAAAGTGACCGTTTCTCTTCTTTGCCTGGGAAGGGAATCTAGCTGACAAGTTTAGAGAGAGATGCCCACTTGATAGGTAGGATACATCCCACTCTTAGCATCCAGAAGATGTCTTTTTGTATCTTGTTCTTGATCAGGTAAATTTACCATCCAAGAGCTGAAAGATATTTAAATAGTAACAAGCGACAACCGGAAGCAGAAATTTGAATTAGATAAGGGAGTCACAGTGTCTGAATGACATTTGTTGAATTTGATTAGACATTCTTATCTGCACAGAGCATCTGGGCAAAATGGAAAGAATTATTTTCCGCAATGCACAGGTACTACATGGCCAAACAGATCAACAAACAAAGACAGGTGCATCCAAAGTTTGGGTATGGTGTAGGTTTTTTCTGAATTAGAAAAGTTGCAAAAGCTTAAAATGTTGCAAGTAACTTAAAATGAGGGCACTTTATATTGGTTTAGTTTAAAATGAGTTTTGCTTAAAAAATAATTATTTATTTGTAGTGATTTCTACTTTTTTTTAAATGAATCTGTGGATAGAGGTATACAACTGACAGCCAGTTATCAGCTGCTATTTACTGATCGGGGGTACATGCCTGTTCAGCTTAAATTTAAATGCTCCTTATTATCTTGCTTAAACCATGGATACAGGTTACCTGTACTTCAGTGATGCTTATCTGACAAGGTAGTTTAGTAAATGTTCACAATTTAGTTGCAGCTCTGAAATTCAGGAAATTATCGCCTATACTGATTTAAATAGGAACATATTTTCAAATTAATTAGGTGAATTTTGAGGGTAGCCTTGAACTGATAATATGCTAAATAAAAATAAGGGTGGTCCATACTGTCTAATCCTTACTGCAGTTCCTGTTTTGCTCCAAAAAGCCTTCTCCAAGAGCAAACTGCTTTAGAAAGGACTAAATCCTAAATGATGAAAATCAAGTCAGTACCCATTAACCTTGACCTCTTTCATTCGGCAGTGAAAACCTAGCTTCTGACTTTACAGATGGTACTGACTGGCTTAACTAAGTTGTCTCTTAAACTAATTTGCATTAAATTGGTGGCTGTTTGGACCAAGCTAATGTTAACTCATTTTTTTTCCTTTAATGAAAGAATAACTGTTGGAATTTAATCTTCCCTGACAGCTCAGAAAGCACATCATCTGTAAAAGTTTGACTTTTTGTGATTGACTCATTTATTCCTGTTTAAAAGGCTCATTCATAGTGTAAGCTGTCATGTTTGCACTGTTTTATATTATCATGTTCTGAGGATTTATTCGAGAATTTTCAAATCTAATGCCAAATTAATATGATTTATTTCAATGCACCAGCTTCACAGTTCATGAATTTGTGGTTACTCTTATGAACTTTTCAATATAACTGCTCTTTGAAAATCATTGGACTCTATAATATCCAATAAAATTATATAGCAACAGAAAACATAATCATCTGGATTCAGGGATTCTTGTTGCTTGTGCCCAGTTTGCTCACTACAGGAAGTCACAAAGTCATGAGGTGAGAAATACTTCAGAAATACTTACAAACTACAAGAGGCATTTGCAAAAAGCTTTGCTTGAATAGAAAACACAGTATGAACTCTTGTTGTAAATGACTTATAGATTTTCAAGTTTTTTAAAGTTAATATTGCTTTGGTATCAGACACACAGTGCTCTGAGGTACCCTGAATGTTCTTGGCAGAGAATAGTGTTCAAGACTATTGGGTCAGCTGGTGACATTGCTGCAAATTCTGTATTACACCTTCTGAAAGGCACACCAGCATGCTCTGAACTAGCACAGTATCCAAGAATAGTAACAGGCTTCAGACTGCCCAACATTTTTGCACCAAAACAGTGCTGACATGGAGAAAAAATGAGCTAAATCTCTTTTTATAATATGAATTAGCACTTCTTAACCTGACAAACATTTTTCTGGGAAGTGTAATTAATTTGAGAATAACAGTATGAAAACCAAATGTGAGATTTTGAAGACACATTTTATAATTACATGAATTTCACTTAAAATTTTCATTGTTGGTTACTTAGAGGTAAGCAGTTACTTGACTTTCAGAAGTATGAAGTCATTGGACTGAGGCACATCATTGGGAAACAGAAATAATTAGGGAAAGAAAAAAAACATTTTTAATTCTAGTTCTGTAATAAACCCTCGGAACAGGGAGTGGAATACACAGAATAAAAAAACTCAGACCAACAAAACCACCTTTTCTTTATCATTCTTTAGGGGAAACACCAAGAAAAAAAATTTAGTAAGGTGTATTTTATTCTATTTTTTAAATTATGTACATTTAAAAGAAAATTAGACCAAACTATTACTCTTCAATGCATATTTTAGTGTTGAAAACTGGGTGTCCCGAAATTAAGATGACATATATGACTGTGTTAAGTTAAAATACTATGGTAAAAGGTATGCAACAAATGATTTCTGCCAATGAGCCTTTTGTGTCTTGGCAGTCACATGTAACTCAGTAGCAGCAGAACAAGGACACTTCAGCTTCTCATTTCTGCAAATTCAGTTGCAGAACAGTGAGTATGTCACAGGTCACTGCACAGTCTTGGCACTAGTCCAATGTACTGGTCAATAAGTCATTACCCCAATTTATCAACAGCATGATCTCTGGTTAATACGTCTCAAAGTCCATACGATGACAAGAAATTCAATATAATTCAAGAAGGGAGCTGTGGTGCTTCACCGTGTGGTGATTGAGCTCTTCTTGTTGGAATGACTGTTCATGGCAGTAGAACTAGAGCAGAACCAGTGCTTCAGAGAATAGAAGCTGTAGGCTATCGGGAAAAATGCTAGAAACTTTTCACTATGTATACACTGTTAGAGGATCTCAGTCCTATTTACACATGACTGTAGTAATAAAAACAATCTGGCTAGAAATGTGATTTCTTTGTGTGTCTGTGTGCATGAAAGCATTATACTCAATATGTCTTGAGTGAATTTATGACATATTATACTGGGCTAGAAATATATGATACCATGTAACTTATCTGCCTTACTTCAATTTATCTACTATATTTTGTCTAATCTGGACAAATATAATTGCCTCCACACAGGGAGACTGTGATATATAACAACAGCTATGCAGCTAGCACAGTATTATGTTGACATGTTGAAGATGATTTATGATTGTGAGGTAGGAGAAACTGGGCTATAATGAACACAAACTCAGTCCAATTAAGAAAAAAAAAAGGTAAGTAAAAGAAATCTGGTGCATCAGTATGCTTCTAATTTTTCTTCTAGTTACTATGAATGGGCATCAAAAATTCACACACTGTGTGTAAAACAACTAATATTGGGTTTTCTATGCTCCTTTTTTGTGCCTTACAAGGAAAAGGAGTTTATTTATAAGCTCACATATTTTTCACCAAGATAAAAGACAATCAATCTTGTTTATCCAAATGTTAGCCATTTGAGTTTAGCTTTTATGGAGTTAGGATGTGTAGAACTAAACCACTTTTATTTCAAAAGTATATTTTCTAGAAATACGGGTGGATGGACTGGTTATCCCAGATACACAGATGGACTCTATTGTACTTAGTAATATTAAGTTATACTGCAGTTTACAGTTCAGCTGTAAATGTGAGAGGGAGTGATTATTTCCTCTTCTGCTTCATTTACATATATAAGTATGTATGTAGGCACGTTTTAGCAAACCAAGTATATTTTCACAAAAATTTTGTAAGAATCTAAGTAATTTTTTAATTGTGACTTAGCACCATAGATGAAAAACTAGTGACTGCAATGCAAACCTTTTCTTTCTTAGCTAATACCATGAAAATGAAATAAAGAACTTTGCTGAGCCCTGCTTCAGATTATACCTTCTGATTTTCATAAACAAGTAGCATATACAATCTTTTGGCACATAAATCACAGCGTACTAATGTCATTTGTATCTCAGTGCATTAATACTTTGTTCATACTATCCTGAATCAAAACCCTACTTAAAGAAATGTGAAGTCTCCTATAGTCTTTGGATCCAGAACATCTGAAATTTGTAAACATCTCTAGTTGAGAGGAGCAAGAATTTTTGTTAGATTATCTTCTGCGATCAAAGCTGCAAAATTCTTTGTGCTTTAAGTGATGGCAGGTCTTACTTATATCACAACTGGGATTGTTACAGCTATGTTTTACAATGCTTCTAATAATAATCTGATATTTAACTTACAGTATCTGTCCTCGTAAATCTTTATTAAATGCCTTCCCAGTTGCTAAATTTAAACTCATCCATCATATCTTAAGTAGTAGCATATCTGTCTATGAAGCCCTCCTCCCCATTAACATGTGGCATATACTACCAATGAATTTCATGCTGTGCTCACCATCACAAGCACTGGCAATATTGGAAATGTGAAGGTATTCTGGAAGCATAATACTCTCTATCAGGAAAAGCTAGGTTATTGCCTCCCTTCCCACCCCTGCTTACTGCCTAGAATTTCTGTTCTTCTACCTGATTAAATTGAACATTCACAATGCTTTGAACAATTGATACAAGGCATGATTTGAAAGGTAGATCATTGGCCAAGACTGTACAGTCATGATATGTAGGACCTATAATTGCCTGATCGTATCAGGATGAAAGGCAATTAAAACATAAATAATGGATCCTATTCATTGTGAAAAGCTTAACTCTCCATAAAATGTATTTATCAGATTTTTTAATAATTAATATGTCACAAATTTGGGGCAGAGATAGGAAAAAAGAACTTCAGAAAGTGAGGATTTTTTTTTTTTAAAAAAAGGAATATGAAGAAGATAACTAGCAGGAAGGTTAGGAGTGAAAAATCATGAATTGGGAAAATAAAGATTCTGAGAGGTGTTATTTTTTAAGTTATCATTGCAGTCACAAAAAAAAAAAAAAAAAGGACAGATGGAGGATTTTTGTAATGAAAAATGGTAACAAATATTGCTCTTGAATGTAAATCCTTAACATGTGACAGCACTAGTCCACTTGAAAAAAGCCTCAAGGTGATAAAGTTATTGTTGTCAACTAAAGGGTTGAAAAGCCCACAGAGACAGGGTCTCCAGCACTGTGAGGTTGTGAGCAGCCTTTAAAGAGCTGGCAGGTAACAGCTGTGAAGAGCTGCAAGATCAGTGGAACCAGTGCCCGGTGCAATGACTAAAAATGGGATTTAACCAAACAAGGTGCTTCTGCATTGCTCATAGTGTTTTTTCGTTTTGTTTTTTTTTAGTCAGTTCACAGCTATAATGATTTCATATCATCATTCTCTTTCTCCAGAAAACATTTGATGATTTCAGTGGAAGGGACTCCAAACTGTAGTTCACTCTCCTGCATGTTGCTTAATAGCATGTTCAGATAGGTGATGACAAGCAGGAGTAGCTGAGAGAGTTCTACTGCCACACACTTGAATAAATGCTCGTCTAATCATGCTTCAGGTGTAGTTTAATTTTTAGTGACCCTAATTCATTCCTTTTGAAACAATCTCTGTACATATCATGTGATTGTTAGAGCAAGATAATGTGTGGCCTGAACTCTTCACTATCAAGTTTATTTCGCAGTGTTAGGATTTGCTAACGCTTATACAGATGCTCTGCTGCCATGCCCAGGCTTGGCGGTCTTCCAGTATGACTTGCTGATTTGTATCTTGCAGCAGTCAATGGCAGATTTCCACGTGACTTCTTTATTTTTCGGGTTCATACAGATTGTGCACCACCTTCCTATCTAAATGGTCAGACAGATTACAACAGTCAGATTTGGACCGTATGTTTGCATGTTCCTGGCATCAATGGCATTGATCCACACCATTACAATATTATATACTACTGTTTCTTATGCCTCCGCGTAAACTTCTGGAGGAGGGTTTTTTGCTTTAGTCATCAGAGTAAGAAACTTCATTACAAATGGAATGAGGAGAGTATCACCTCACAAAAAGGAGAGATACCTGGAAGATCTCGTAATGGGCAAAAATGTTTACCTGTTTGTGTTATCGTGTGTTCTCTGACCATGAAGAACATTTTGTTTTGTGTTTCTTGTGAGATGTCTTGTGTTATGGAGAAAAGGATCTTTTATTGTGGAGAGCAATGAGATGAGCAAACGTAGGTGTATCTAGGGCTCTCCTAAAAGTATGAGGAAACAGAGTTGTAGAGGACCTCAAGAAGTTAGCTCTGTCTGTGGAAGTAGCCTTATGCTGAACACAGATGATTGTACTGGCACAAAATGGACTGTACAGTGACTGCACATGTTCTGAGGGAAAATTTCGATGCAGCCATGTCAGCACCGTAGCTGACAATGACCAGTAATGGTCTGAGGGAGAGAAGTGGCCAAAGAACATTCCCAATTTATCGGCTTGAGATGCAGATATGTAGTTTGGTGAGGCAAAAGTGTTTAAAAGTATGAAAGGATGACATGCCAGGCAAGCTGACATCAAGAGCAGTTTCTGATTTGTTTTATTTGCTGATACAAGTGCCACAATTTCTTTCATTCTCCTACCCCAAGACAAATTTTGATAAGAAAGAAATCTTAATAGTTAGCTTAACTATCTGACAAAAGTCTGAAGCAATGCAGAAGATGGTGATGTGGTCATCAAATATGCACCTTTTTGTGACATATTATGGTAAATTGCAGTGGTATTTAGAAATATTATTCAGAAAATTTTTGGAGTGGTATAAGACCTGGTCATTGTTTAAGAAATGGTGGTTGGGTGTAATCATTTTGTGTAGAAATAGGAGCAGGTTCTAGTTTTTTTACCCTCAAACTGTATGCTTGAAACATGGATTGGAGCAAAGAGATGGTTTCTAATACGCATTTGCTTTGGGAATTTTTATGTTCTCTGCCTGAAGCTAACTTTAGCTCCTTCGAACATATTTAATTCTCATTATCATTTCTTATAACATCCCCTTCTTGCTATCATGTAACACCTTCTCTCTTACCAGAAGTCCAAGTTGCAACATACTATTTATATAATTGAATTTGTTACTGTAAAAAGAAAACACCATCCAAATTAATTTTCTTCAATGTTTGTTTAGTGCTATGGCTGAAATTATTAATGTAATAGAATTTCTGAGGCACATCTCACATTTGTGAATACAATATTTTACATAGCATTTATTGCACAACATTTTATATGGAATTTTTATCTGGTATGAAGATTCGCATTTCAGTAGTAGATAAATTCTTTTTGGGGAACATATCACTGCTTAACCTTCCATATAGATGAAGATTTACAGAGATAATAAGGCACCAAGGGAACAAATGGTGGAGCATATTTTTAATTCCTGAGGTTCTGAGCACTAATTGCAAAAAATTTATTACTTTTACTTCGAGCATTGCACAGGATATAAAATGATTCTTAAGCAGAGCTACACCTCTCTTTTGGTTTTATCTTTTTCTAGATTTTTTTTTTTTTACCTGACTCTGAATATGCAGTTATAATTTCTAATATTCTGGAATGTGTTCCCTGTGAAGAGAAACTGAAGAAATTGGTCTTGTTGAACCTGGAAAAGAAAAGGTTTCAGGTAGGACTTAATCGCTTTCCCCCAAAAGGTACTGGGAGGATGGATCCAGGCTCTATATAGTGCTGAATGATGTAAGGACAAGAAAGAGTGGGCATAAACTGAATCAAATAAGGTTCAGGCAGAATATAAGGAGAAAATTATTCACCATGGGGAGAGAAAATAATGAACAGGTTGTTCACTCTTCATCCTTAGAGTTTTTTTTGTGGCCTGACTGGTTAAAGCCCGGAGAAGAACATGGTATGATCACAGGGCTGGCCCTGCCTGCTGGAGAAGGAGGTTATTATTATTATTGTTATTGTTATTGTGTTTTTTTTGTTTGTTTGTTGTTTTTTTTTTTTTTTTTGTGGGAACTTCTATCAGCATAAGCAGTTTCTGCAGAGATGCACATGTGACTTTTAACCTGATCTCCACAACCCCACCACAGCTAACTATCATGTCAGCCATGACCCTTCTGCAGCTTGGGAGTTCATTCAGTAACTTGGATTGACTGGCAGGGAGAAACTCCTGCCAGCAACCAACCATTTCTCATGAGTCAGTCAAGTGTAGATTTCCAGGCTCTCCCAACAAGCAGTGCATGGAACTTGTATTTGTTTTTCAAACATTATCAAATAGTAGCAAAAAAAGATAATTGCAGTATAGTTTCAGAACGTGGCATAAGTAAGGTAGAAAATATCTTACTGTTTCTTTATTATTCTAATACTGGGAAGGAAGAAGAGTTGAAAACGTTATACCAAAGCTTACGGTAATATATTCTATCTTTCATATTAAGAAAAATGTGTAACGAGTAATAGCTTCTTGCTACTTTTGTCGTCTCCCACAGGCCCAAAATCTTAAGCGTTCTGGTACTCAAAAATAAGTGTGTTATTTGTTTTCCAACTCCTATGTCTAGGTAACTAGAAGTGAGAATGTATGTGTTTGTTGATTTTTCTAGGAGTTTCGAAGGACACTAATGAGGTGTCTCTGGAACAGAGTTCTGCAGGGTCAGAAGAGGAACAATAGAGACCTCATTCCATAGAGCTCAGGACATTATAAAAGTGCCAAGGACAAATAGAGGCACTTGTTGAAGACTGCTTTACCTGAAAAGAGTCGCAGTTGTCTCCTTCCTGTCTACCACTGAAAGGCAACTCAGCCTATAATTCTTGGTAAATGTTACATATTGTTTCTTACATCCACCTCACACCAAATAGTGTGAAAATGTCTTCACAACTGAGAGGTAGATTTTTCTGGGGTGCATCACTCCACTAGTTACTGTAAAGGCATCATATGTAAAATCTGAAATACACAGAGCAGTGATTTTGGTGACATGTAATTGTAACAACATTAGTAATGGGGGTGAAAGGGAAAATAAGAAAAGACAACATTTTTTAAGCACCCTCCCTAGGCAATTCCATGCCTGGATGCAAGTTGAATTTCCTAACAGACATGTATTTTCACATTCTGACAATATGTCTGGCTGTGAAGGTTCTTGGATGTATTTATGCTGTCACTTTATTTGTGTCAAACTGTCATCTAAAAATACCTAAGGAGATTCAAATCTTTGTGCTTTGGTGTTTTATTTGTTTTTAGAAGTTGCATATTCAAAAAAAAAGTTTGATTGGAAAGCAGTCAATAAGTATTTAACCTAACTGTCTCTGAAATATCATAATTTCCATAAAAACTTGGATAATATTCTGGAAACAGTCATGAAATGTTTGATGATATATTTTGTCCTCAAGCATAAGCAAGTTCATGAAATGTCATAGCAATGCTCATGAAATATTTCATGAAACACTCATGAGAAATATATCTGAAATTGTCATATAAGATTTATGATATTTTCATGAAATATTAAGCAACGTATGAAGAAAAAAAACACTGAGTTACAACTATAGTGAAATACCACATGAAACAAAATACCCTTTCATGGAAAGTTCCAGAAGAACTGTTCATAGAATAACAGAATAGTTGAGGTCAGAAGGGATCTCTGGAGGCCATCTGGACAAACACTTTTGCTCAAGCAGGGTCACCTAGAACAGGTTGGCCAGAACCAAGTTCAGATGATTTTTGAATGCCTCCAAGCATGAAGATTCTACAGCCTCCTCAGGCATCCTGTGCCAGTGCTCAGTTACCCTCACAGTGAAAAAGTGTTTCCTGATGTTCAGAGGGAACATCCTGTGTTTTCAGTTTGTGCTCATTGCCTCTGGTCCTGTCACTGGGCACTACTGAAAAGAGCCTGGTCACGTCTCTTTACACCTTCCCTGCAGGTATTTATATATGCTGAGAAGATCCTGCCCTTGAACCTCCTTTAAGCTATACAGTCCCAGATCTCTCAACCTTTCCTCATAGGACACATTCTGCAGTCCCTTAATCATCTTTATGGACCTTCATTGGACTCTCTCCAGTATGTTCATGTCTCTCTGGTAGTGGGGAGCCCATAAGAAGACACAATACTCCAGGTATGGCCTCATCAACGCTGAATAAAGTGGGAGAAACATCTCCCTCCACCTGCTGTCAGTAGCCTGCCTAATGCAGCCCAGGATAGCCCTGGTTGCAAGAGCACATTGCTTCTTCATGTTCAAATTACTATCTACCAGTAACACCAGGTTGCCCTACATCCTCATTTTCCCAGCCTGTACTTCCGAAAGATCTTGTATCCTTCCACTGGAGCACTCCAGTCATGTAACCCATCCCAGTTCTTAAACATGAAAGCAGTTTGTTGACATAAAACTGTTTGTGACATTTCTTACAAGTATCTATGAAATTGTTCATGAGCTATCACATGGGATTTCTATGAAATATATAATAAAATATAATGCAAGGAAACCTCATAGCCAGTTGAATAAAGTGTAAGTTTAAAATTGTGAAAATAACTCTAGAACTCAGAACAGGAATGCTGGGCATCTCTGAGTTAGTGCCTTTGACATCTGTCACTTGGAATAAGAGAAGTTTTTTTAACTCCTCACAACATTGTAAGAACTTTCCCTATTGAACATCTCAGGGTTCAGAGGGAAGCTCTTTCTCTTTTTCCCTTGGGTATTTTGGAGTATGTGATGTACAATCATGTCACAAAGCAAGTAACATTCAGCAGGAGGCAGCAGCAGCTTCCCCTGAGTGTCCCAAATGCACCCTTTCCAGTCATTTGTTGCTGGATTAAGCAAGAGATAAAGAGGTTTTTCTGTAATTCAAGTGGAAATTCATAAAGTTTAACTAGAACTAGTACTGCAGAGGGCAATTCATCTGACTTAGATATTTATTTTAGCCTGTGATATTATTCCTTATTAGTTATAGAGGGAGGTTAGGTGATTAGTGGTCTAGAGAGCTGAAGTCAGAGTAAATTAGTCATAACTAATGACTAACTACTGTCTAATTAAAGATTTCATAGATCAAGTAAGCAGAAAAAAAAACTGAATTAGCCAAAATTACAAGGGAATTTCAACAGTATTTAAATCAATAATTATATAGAAACAAATATACTTTTAAAGTTAAATAAAAGAGGTGTCAGTTGATATTCTGAATCCTTTGGTAAAATTGCCAATGTGGTCAACCAACTTTTGAATGAAGAGAAGCAGCAGAAAGAAGCATGTGGGTTCTGTCGTCCTGTGTGATGTGGGAATCAAAAATCCATACAAAGTTATCCACAACCTCTGAGAAATTACAGACTTTAAAATCTAGACAGACAATTAGGACTAGATAAGGTGTTAGTTACTTCTGGGCAGTTTTGGTAGTTTAGATCTGATTTTTATAGTGATGTCCATAATGGTGAGTGATGGCCACAATTTTATAAATAGATACAGGAGGTTTCATGCTGTCCTGCAGTGTTGAAATCAGATCTGCACAAAGCTTCAGAAGAATGGTATTTGTTTTGTTGGTATTCTACATCCATTGCCATAGATAACTTTTCCTCTTAGAAATGAACCTATTAAAAGTTTTGAACTAAGGCCATAGTTATGTGTTCAAATGATTAGAAAAGGAGTTGATATCAAATCAATGCTTGTTGGGGGGGGATGTTTTATCCAGCACCAGGAGTGCTAAAGGGTCATTTACTCTTGCTGTTGAGTCACAGCCTGATCCATGGATACAACTTCACAAGCTAATTTTCTTGCTGCTATCAGGCAACTACAGGTACTACTGCCAAAGCTCCTTGTCCAAACTGACAAACACTCACCAACTTTAAGATGGAAAATATTTTGTCTTGGCATGTCTCAGCTTCACTATTGGAAGATAAACATGAGGATCTGTATCAGAAAGAAATGGATGTACAGTGGAGCAGGAAGTAGAAAACAGTCAAAACTTGAGCTTTCAACTTTCCACTGGAGGACTGTGGTTCATTAATACACACAGTTACACGTAGAATTAATCTGAGAAATATGGACATTGCCAGTGCAAATGTCAGTATCTGAATACTTTATGTGTTTTCCTTTCACAGGAAAACACTCAGGATGACTGATTCATCTCACTTTAACTTAAATGTGATTAAACGGATCACACAGGCTGTGTCCCAAAAGTGCCCATTAATTTCCATTCACCAGGAAGTAAAAGTAGGGTGTCTATCTTGAATGTGCATATCTAGATTGTCAGTATCTGAACCTCAATCTGAGACCACCAAAATACCCATACAGAGGAGAGAGTATTGTGGAGACAGTAGCCCTATGCAGTACTTAAATTTGTGTTGAGCAACCTACCCATAGAAATGACTGTGGAACATTTGATTCATTCTGAACTAGAGTACCACAGCTCAGCCCAAAATAGTCTCCTTGTGTGTACAAGCCCTAGCTTAAATGAAAAAGAGGTGTCCCAATAACATTTGCAACCCATATAGTGACTTTCCTGCGCAGATCTTCATCTACTTAGTATAAATAGGATTCACTCTTGTAACACTTTTGAGAGGTGGAGAAGAATAATCCCTACTTGAAAAACAACAGATTAAGGACAGAGATACAGCACAGGCCTCCGCTTTTCAAATTTTGACTTTAAAGGATAGATTGCACTTGCACTTCTGACATTTGGAAAACTACACTGGAAAAGCTTAATCTGTGGTGTTAAACATGTATCTGCCCTGAAAATGTAGTATCAGTTTCCCTCAGTAGTACTTAGGGGTAAGGTTGTATTAAAAATAAAAAAGTTACAAATAAAAGCAGTCTAAAGAGAGTACTGTTCATAAATTTGCTCTGTGGAGCTATTAAATAGAGGTGGACAACCAAGATCTTGGTTCTGCTTTATGTGTGTGAAAGGTTGGCTTATTGCTGTAATAAAGAGGTCTTAACTTTATTAACAGTTGATAACTACTGTCCCAAGGATGTGGTACACCTGGGAATAGACCATGCAGTGTTAACCAGAGATGACTTTCCTTTTTGTGATGATCGTATGATAAAAGCATCAGACCTGAAGATCTAGGTTTTATTTCTTGTTCTCACAGAAACTTCCATTATGACCTTAGGAAGCCACTTATTCTGTATGCACTTTATTTTTTTTGTGAATTTCTGCTCCACAGTTCATAAGTTCTTACACTGCACTCACATTCTAGTGCCTCTCAGTGTTGGGTTAAGCAATGTGACTGATGTTAGTCCTGTATTTATTCTTGCCCACCTCTGTAAGGAAGAAATGTGTTTAGTATAGTGCTTCAACCTGGTAGCTGTGTGGAATAGAAGAAAGGGTATGAAAAGCAGAAGAAAACACCAAAAAAAACAAAACAAAACAAAATAAAACCAACTTATACTTCAAAACAAATGTGTCAACATTCGTAACTGTCAATTCTTAGTAATTTTCCAGTCCCATATAAAACCCATTTTCTTGCAGGAGAGTTCAGATCTGCCACAACATTGAAGCTGTCTGCTATTATTTTCTGATAACATTAGGAAGGAACAGTTTCTGGAGCAAACAGAACATGGAAGTTTTCATAGGAGGTAAACGCATTTTAAGCATGCTTTGACATGCAGGGTCATACATACTAGAGTTGACAAACTTTGATAGTGCTTCTGCAGTATGTAAATCTGGCCTTGGGGTAGTTTTTAGAGGAGGCTCTAACCATGTTGCTAGATAATAAGGATCAGAAACAAATCCATGGCCCTAAGGCCATTGGGCACCAGCCTGGTTATGTCCACACTGCCCAGGGCTGCAACATATTTACCTTGTAGACAGAAGATTTCATTCCTGAACTCTGACTCCTTCACATTGCCCTTGCCCAGAAATTTGTTACATAGGAAACGACCCCAAAGCCAGGGAGTGACATTAGGAAAGAACAGGTAAAGGGACTATCTACTGATCAACTTCATTCACTAGCTTTCTTTCATTAACGTGGAACTCAAATTTTTGTGGTTATAGAGTGCTTTCATGATAAAGAAGATGTGATGAAGATAGAATTCTTGTAGAAGGTCACACCAAAAGATCCCGCAACATCTTTCTAGTATTAACCAAAACCAGACATCTATGAAAGCGTATAGGAATAGAACAAACATGATTAAATTTTCTCAGCACACTCTTGCAGTCTTTAGAAATGTGCAGCACAAGGAATCTGAACAATAATGTTGATTTGTTTGCAGTTAATAACTATTGTTGAAAATTTCTTCCATGAGCTTCTATAGTCTCCACTTGAATTCAAAAACCCACTTAGCATTTACTATGTCTTGTGTTAGGCAGTTCAACAGACTACTTACACAGTGTGTGAAGATCTACTTTTTCTTCTTTTGAATGTCACACCTAGCTTTGTTTGACAGCCTGTGGTGCTTTTATTAGAAAAAAAAACAAAAATGAAGACTCAATCATTACTTACGTCTTTGCACTACTCATAATTTTATTGACTCCTATTATACCTCCATCATTTTTTTCCCGTGCTGAAATTCCTAGCCTATTTACAGAAAGCATTTAGAGGCACTGAACTTAATTATTAATTCTATAAGCATGCTCTGGTTACCGCACGGCAGGTCTGATGAGCTGAAGCACACTGTATCAGTTGAGAATACCAAGGCACTGAAGATGTCAGTGTTCCCTAAGTATCATTGCACTCTCTGGCTGAGCAGTGATAAATAAATGAGCACAGATCATTTTCCATCAAGATAGGTCAGGCCTTTTGTCAGGTAACAGCAGAGATACTGCCAACTTGAGTATAGGTGGCAGAAATATTGCTGAGCTGATTGGATTCAGCTTCAGGTCACATCTGAATCTTCATCCAACTGTTTAATTCAAGAGGTAATCCTCTACCAGCTCTTTAATATTACAATTATAGTAATCAGATGTGGTGAAGATTAGGTAGTACTGTGTGTCTTCTGCCTATAATTGGCACTTGACTTCGTAGCAATGGCTGAAATTAGACTGTGGCTATGTGGCATTTATATTCCACAGTATGCTTGTTCCTCTAGACCAGGAACATAGCTGAAGAGCACTGTGACTTTCACTCTATCCGTGCCAGGGTTTCCTTCCAATGGAAACCAGAACATGGTAAGAGATATACCAGGATGTAAATTTGCACTTGGGGAATCCCACAGTGTAGTGGCAACTGTGGTTGCCTGTGTCTGGGGGCTAAAAAGCAGTGGGAAGACAGCTATGTTTAAGAATTAATAAAACAGTTGAACTGAGGTTCAGTTTCTCATCATTATCTATTAGTATGAAGTAGAGGGGTTTCAGAACACTTTTAGATACAAGTTGCTTCTTTCTGATGAGATAAGATTTTATTAGTGGTACATGTTGCAAATAAGATTGGGAAGACAAAAACATACATCTATACAAAGGAGATTCACAACTTGTGATCTTATTTCAGTGTCAATTCCATGATCTGCCTGAAGTCCAGTTTATATATTAAAAAAAATATATAGGCTTGAAGATAGTGATCGGGCATTTGTTGGGATGAAAGTTTTGTGTGCCGTCAGGATACATTTTAGTGTGTTTGCAAAGCATTCATGTACCACTAATATGAGTTAATAGAAAATAACATAAATAATATAATATTATTATATGATATTTTTGAAATCAATACTTCTGAAATTATGATATATTGATAAATGATTAACACTTCTGATGATAACCAAGATAATTTTAAGTTTAGTGGTATCAAAGGGAGGAAACGTGATTCTACTGCACTTAAAGATTCAAGTTGCCTGAAATTATGGCTATCTAATGCTTAGTGAGGCCTAATATTATTTCTAAAATACAATCTTGCTGATATTGGCTAACAGTTGTAGAATAGAGACAGGTCTCAGTAAATCAATGATATGTTTTCAGATTATCACTTAAAATTCAAACTATGAAAGTAGGGACTAAAATATACGTTTTCTTATGAGATCACATTGTTTCTTTGTATTGAAGGGACCACTATACATACACACTTGATAAAGAAGTCAAAAGACCTAAAAGAACTTGGAAACTACATTTTTATCCAGTACAAGAAAATATCTTCCTTACTGGTGAAGTAGTATGTTTGCAGCTTTCTTCATACTGCGTGCTGCTTAACATGAAAAGCTATTTAGTCATGAGGACTGCTAAATTTGAATTTTTCTTTTAAAAAGAGAAAATATCTTATGGCAGGAAATGCAGCTTCAGTCTTTTCAGCTGGATTCTTAGTCAGTGTGGTAAAACCAATTTTTTCTTGCCTCATGTGTAATAGTTAAAAGGATCTAAGTGAATAAACCCATGTCCCAACAGGCAACATGATTCAAAAGAGTTTGAGGGAGTACCATGAAGTTTGAAAAAAGAGATTCCTTTGAGTATTTGGACATCAATCTTCAACAGCTGAGAACTGTGATGAGTTTTAGCCTCACTCAGTGATTCAGAAAAAGTTTAGTATGTAGGATAATACTGGTAAAAACTATTACTTCATCAATCATCTTACAGCTTTTATACATGAACTTGCTGCAGAAACTTCTGTGTGAGTCATGGGAATAAACTGCAAATGGCATGAGATTGCCTGAAAAAGACATGAGAGTATCTATACTTATAAAGTATTTGAGCCCCTGTGGTAGCTTCTGCCTTCACAGAAAAGTAATTTAAAGTTCTAAAAGAATGACAGGAAGTTGAGAAATACTGTGTACATCTCCGGCTGCAATTTCGGAATCTCGAGAGAGTGTTATTACCATTTAAGTCTCTAACATGAGAAATTCAGTAATAGCTGTAAATGCTTGTATAACTTTAATTCTCAAACGTAAAAAAAAAATGCTATCTAATGAATATACAATGATCTTAACTCAGTGCGGTGTGCAACACATTTTTCAAGTTTTCCAATGAAATCTGCAGCATTGTTAAATTCAGTTTAAAGGTAAGTAATGCTATGGTGATAGGAGGATTATATACTGACACTAAATCAAGTACTAGAAAAGAACGAAGCACTGTACTGTGGTTGTAATGTTAACAGAAGTGAATGCATTAGGAAGAAATGAATAAGGTTGCCTTTCAAACAGTCATTAGTTGCTTTTTTTTTTTTTTAATTTGAAAATCACTTTAACATATGCAAAATTCTTTTTCCGTTGTGGTGGGGTTTTTTTTTTTGTTTGTTTGTTTTTTTTTTTTTGTTTTTTTTTCCCAAAGTTCTGATAGGTCACATATTTGACCTGCTCTCAGGTTTCTTGAGACAACAAATTCAACATCATATTGTAATTTGCTTTTCTTCAAGAGGTATAGTGCATTAATTGGTTTTGTCCAGAAGAAAATAAAGGTTGTATCTTTATTGTTTCAATAAAAAACTCACATAGTACATATAGCATGCTAAGAGAGAAAAAATAAAATGGGAGTCTTCCTTAAATATATTATATCATTGGGAGAAATTATGCTGTATGGTCATTTTTATTTCCAGAATGAATAATCTTAATATTTAACATCTTTGATGCAAATTGAATGCCATATTTGGATGATGAGAATTAGGAAGCACAAGAGTCCTTTACTTTTAGTATAACAGTATTTAATTCACCTACAGAGTTTATATACAGATTTGAGTTTGTGTTTATCTAGTTTAAAGAAGAAGACCAGATGCTGATGTCTGTACAGAAGAATCATTAGATGTTATCTTTCATCTTAAATACATGGAAGCACCAGAGTTATGTCCTGATGGCAGTCTCCTAAACTTGTGTGACCTTTAGTCAGGAGGGTTTTTAGGTGACTGCCTAAAGTGATTCCTGAAAAATGATGGAGTTGGGACCAAGCTGCTTTATAATAACTATCTAGATAATCCTTGCAATATTTGAATGCTGTAAATTAGTAATGCTATCAGCATTTTATAGTTAATGAAACTCTGGCAAACCTCTTGTGAGTTAAAGGTGGATTTTCAAATTGCCCTATTTGCTCTAAGTGCTTAATATAAATTATTAGCTTTTCAAAACATCTCATCTTTTTTGAGAACACTTGTACGTACAGTGAGAGTAAAGGGCAACATTGAAGAAGTGGAGACAAATCAGTCAGACTCTGATGCTTAAAGGAAGTTGCTTAATATCACTTTAGTGCCTCCACTATGAGTACCTGGATGGGCAGAGTGAATTTAACCAGCTAAGTTAGACTCGTGGGACTCATACATACATAGTGAGAAGCACTGCCTGCAAAAGGCAGTTTAGAAGAAACTAGTTTCTCCTGGATCATTTCAGAAATTTAAGTGACTCATGTCAAATAAGATGTGTGGATAAGATCGCCCCAGATTTTGCACCCTTTGGCCTTCAGTACAATCCCAGGACTCTTTGCACCTTCAAGTGCCAAGACATACCCTACAGTATGCAACACAGTCATATCTTTGTACTTTCAGAAAACAGCTCTACTGGGCTGCTGCACAGTCCTGAAATTATTTCAGAGACTTCAAACCAAAAAGAACATCCAGTCTCTCTCTTTCTCACCCAGTTTCTTCTTATGGCAATAAAAGCACAGTATGAGGACAGGAGACCCAAAGCTGAAACCTATGAGGTCTTGATGCAGCCAGTCTCCTACAAATGGGACTAGCCATGAGCAGGGTGGGCACAAACCTGTGTAAGCCCCTCTTGGCTTGGGATCCCACGGTCAACATATTCAGCAGCATATATACAACTTCAGTAAACACTTGTGTAGAAGAAATGTATGGAGGAGATGTGATGCAGTTTCTTTCTGGTTCAGGGCAAAACCAGGTATCTATAATGTTTAAGTGTTATATGTAATGCTGAGCACATTGTACAATTTATTGTGAAACTTTGATGAATTTTCTGCAAAATCTGATGAAAACTACTTTGGCAATTAACTGTTTTGCATTGCGCATTTTTCTGGAAATATTTTTTGGGGTGCTTCGTTTGTTGGAAAGGTGTTCACCTAGGATCGTAAGTCTGTTAGAGTACAACTCAGTCTGCCATTAGTCCAGCAGCAGAAGGTCCTTTCTTATCTGGAAAGGTCACCAAACCACTTCCTCCACATCCCCAGCTGCCAATCCAAACATGGTGTTTGTGTGCAGCTTTATTCCTTGACAGCTAGCTAATCTGTTACTGCAAATTACTAAAGACTAAATTAGAAATCATGATGGAGAGAATACTCATTAAGGATAATGTGTTAAAAACAATGAACCAGTACTGTTCATAGTAATCAAACCATTAAACATTTAATCTCAAATTAATAGTGCTTTACATTTTTGTGAAATAGAAACTAGCTTCTTCTTGAGAAACTATAGTGAGGTAGGTAAATAAATCTAATATACTTCTAAAGCACTACTCAAATAACATGAAACCTTTTTACTCAGAGGATCCTCACAGCAGAACAGTATAACAGGGCTGCATATCTTGTCATTCATGTAGAAAATGTTGATAGTTCTCACAGGAAATTGGCCATAATTCATACTGATTATTGTAGGTAAGGATTTTTGGAAGTGAAAGATGTCTTTTGCTTGAACTAAGTAAATGATGTGAGGTGTCTTTTACATTACATGCATTGAATATCAAGTATCCATGTTATTTCTAGAGTAATAGCTGATAAGAGGAAAATATAATCTGTAGTTCCTTCCAAAACAATTATTAGTGTTGCACTGATTTATTTGCTGGTTTAGATAAAGATCACATATAATAATTATTTGTAAATGTAACAAAGGTAAATGAAGAAGTATTACAATTTCTGTGTTCTAATAGTAAAGCTTTAGTCTTGCTTCTTTCATCACTATTATATTATGATCTGTCTAATTTTATATAAATTTCTGGGGAAAAAAAATCACAGATATTTTAAATACTTTGACAGTACCACTTTATAGAGGACTAGCAGTAATTTTCCTCCAACACATCTTCACTGGTCATCAGATTTCCACATCATATGTTCTGCGAAAGGATAGAAATAAATAAATGGAGCACAAGATCTGACTCATTGACAAAGTGATACAATAAAACTCCATAGAAGGTACCCAGAACATATTATTCTAAAAGGCAAAGCCTGATCCAGTTCTTTTGAGACTTTTACACCCCCTTTGACTGAACACCTATATAAATGTAAAAATAGATCAGATACTTGATGTTTTCTTCAGGAGCCTATCAAGATTTTAGAGGTTTTTAATATTTTGCTTGTTTTATGGCACCACAGTTAAATATATCTAAATAGAATTTATAAAAATAATTAAGATTTAAACATAAAATAAATGCTATAGCATACCCAAGGACTGGAATTTACAGAGAAACATAACCATTCATGAAATTCCTGTTTCAGTCAAAAGGAAAAGGCTGTTTTAACTCAAAGATAAAGTCTTAAATGCGTTAAACAATTCAATATTTATTTAGAATTAATAGAAATAATTTTCATTTTAAGAAATATATCATGTTGGCAATTAATCATATTTCTTATTTGTTAATGTGTAATAATTTTCCTTTCAAAGCTAAATAAGCATACATCTGGAAAATTAATTTTAAAGCTTGATGTGTTTTGGGGTTAGATAGCCATTCTTCAGGCCAATCTCTCCACTGCTTGCCATGATTTAAACATCTGGGAAAAAAAAAATCAACACTTAGTGCTAAATGCTAAGAATTTTACTGCACAATGACTATCATCACTGTATAATAACATCTGATGAATAGCCTATTACCATCAGAAGGGAGGCTTTTAAATCAGGCCTTAACTGCTATTATTAAAGCCTTGGAAGGTAATCACTGAAATGATTTTTTTTTCTTGTGTGTTTATGCTTCTGTTTGGAGTCTTTAGAGATTTGCCAGTTACAATCTATCTACTACCTATTGTGAAACACCGGTAATGAGATAATACAAGCAATTAGAAAAACATTGCTCACTCCTAAGAAGTGTTATTGCCTTAAATGAATGTTTCCAAATGGAATATACAATAGTGTTTCAGTGACTTTTTTTTGTTCCCATATTTTCCCAAAGACACCTTTTGTTTCTTACATATCCTGTCTAATCAGTAACTCACAGGTGGCTGCAGAATAGTGCTAATGCAGTAAATATACTCCCTTGGGAGTTAGTAACATTAAATCTCAAATTCACAGTAAACAAGGGCAGTCTACGATCCCTTTATACATGATGTCAAAACAGAGTCTCTTAAAAACACTTATTGGTTAGATTTAATGCTATGTTTTTGAAACATTTCAAAATCTGTAGTCTGTAACTAGACTTGCCACAGTTCACTAAGGGTGAGAGTTACATGGATGTATCTTACCTCTTAGCATCCAGATGTAAACCCATTCATTTCCCACTCGCCATCCCATGCTGCATGTTTCTTCCCAGCTTGAGACTCTGTGTGTGATGGTCACAGCTGGTCACTCCAGTCTGTGACTCACTAAGAGCTTCTCGTACATGGACACAAAATGTGGGGTCTCATAAGACAGAGTTATGAGGTGAAGCCTATCACCTTGTTTCCTTGTCTGCTAAGGGCTCTTCTGCTGTTTTGCCTCTTATTTCTGACAAGATAAAGTGACTCTAAGGTTTTCCAGACTCTTAGTGATTTCTAAGACAATACAAAGGCATCTGCAAAGTGGTTACTAGACATAATAATGAAATAAATTAGGAAAAAACTCACTCTCTTACATATACCACCAGTGCCTTTTTAACTGTTTGGTAAGTGCCCCTTCTTTCTGGGAAGGATGATCAGTGGGCTCCTGCCCCATTCTGAGAAGGTGTCCACCTTGGACAGGTAGCTCTGTAACCCCACCTGGTACAGGTGAATTCTCATGTACACATTCCCAAGGATATCCCCCCTTCCCCTTCCACACAGGCTGGACACATCCACACTGTGTAGGACATGATTGTGCATCTCCTCTGGGCCACAATGTAAGCTCTAAGACATAAACCTCCCTTTTGATGTGTGGCTTTATTTATTTTTACTTTTATTTTTTAATTCAAAGTGCAGCACAGCTCACCAGAGTGTAGTCTTTTTTACATGAAACTGAAGATGTGTCTTGCTTGGCCTAACGTCTGACATGAGGGTATGTGATGGCATTTGAAGACTTGAAATTTGGTGGGATGTTGTGGAAGGTTGTTGTAGGAGAGCAAAAAAATCTGTCTGCTGCAGTATTCTATCCATGCCACTTAAATAAAAAAAAGGGAGGAAGTTTCAAGGGTAAATTTGAGTGCCAAGTTATTTGACAGAGTAGATGTACCCTTCATTTGTTTTTAAATGTGTCTACATCAAGTCAGATTATGTCTCTGGAAAACTGAAGAATTGAGTTCAGAAGGGCACCAAGCTCTTTATGTATTTTTCGTGTCTCCTTTCCACAATTTGCAAAAAATATTTGCAAAGTAAATAGACCATGTAACACCTTTTTTTTTTTTTTTTTTTTACTGAAAGGCCAGGTGATCCTTACATAAAACTATTGAGAAATTCATTTAAGGAACCAGAAGTTTCTGGGGTTTATCAGTAACTCTTATTTCTTGATACTAAAGATGAAGAAAAAGTGAGTATTCTTTTCTTCATACTCAGCCCTACACTTTACTCAGAATAAAATGCAGCAAATAATTAAGAAGAAAAAAAAGACTGCAACAGGAAGAATGTATAATTATAATGTTTTGGGTTTGTTTTTTTTCTTTTGGTTTGTCTCAGTTTATGTACTACTTTTCTTGACTTCTCTTGTCATTTGTCTTACAGCTTCTCTTACAAGGACTCTATTAACAGTTTTCAGGAAAGTAAAAAAGTATTTCTTGTTTTCCCTTTAATGTGTTTATTAGTTTAACAAACTGCTGGCTTCATGCTTGATATTGACTACTGAAGGTTCAGTTACAAGAAAAACCACATTTGTATCAGAATTCGTATTAGAGAGGTTTTTAGCTATAAAAGAAGGTAATTTAGTTTGCAAAATCAAGCAGCATGGTCAACCCAAGTCAAAGCTCTCAAGCATATTTTTCTCTCTGCTTTGATAACACACAAACAGGAAAGCTCTTGGCTAACACAAGCTGCAAAATGAAGTGGGAACCTGTATAATATACCATCAAAATATAGCAGTTTACTTTGTGATGCCAACCTGTTTTCTTTAAAAAAATGAACAAATATAAATTTGATAAAATTAATAGATTTATACTGTGTTTCATGGAAAAGAGAAGCAGTAGCTGCACTTGCAGTCAATTAACATGCTCTGCATGGTGAGGATACAAGTGGCATTTATCCTCTTGGAGCCTTTTACCTTATTGATAAATTCAATGCCTGACTGGTTAAACCAGCAAGGAAATCAATGTCTAGAGACTACTTCATATTGTTTGTTACCCTTGTAAAGATGATATCTCTTTAAGCAAACCTATGGGTGGTACTTGCCACATTAATCTCCTGCCAAACCTATTCCACAGCCTATGCAGTTGAAATCAAAATGAGCTCAGGTGATTAAAAATGTAAGAGAGTAAATCATGAAGAGCATCAATTAATAGGGACTACAAAAAACTTTTGCTGTTTGGTCTGTACAAAAAAAAATCTTTGCAACAACACATACCTAGAGAAGTTCTTTGCAGTTATGCAGGCCTTCCTCAAGGAGGTTGGTACTTAGTTGGAACATTAACATCAGAAACTCAGGTTGACCTCACCATGCACTGAATAATGGGGAGGTTTGTCTGGATTATCCTTTCCTTTAGATTTATTCCATCACCAAAAAGGCATTGCTTCAAGGACACGGATTGGCATTGGTTGAAAAAAGGTATATTGTTGTATAGGTTCATTTGGAAGCAGATGGTGGAACCAATGGAATAAAGAATTTAATATAAGCCATCTAAATTTTGAAAAAGAGTTAAGGAAATTTCAAGTAGCAGTGGACATTTTAGTTAGAATTCTGCAGTGTGAATACACCAGAAACACTAATCTGTGATAGTCTCTTGGGCACTATCCAGTAAGCAGTAATTTAATTAAGCACAGTCAGTATGTTTCTGGAAAAATGACTTTATAGCAAGTATTTGATTTTTTTTTTTTTTAAAGGGGCAACAAAAAGCTGATGAGAGAAAGTCATAGACATAATATGTCCATGCATTAATTTAGAATTACATTTTCAACATACTACCCAGGTTCTTAGCTAAGCAATTCCTGTTAAAGATGGCAAATTAAACCTTTTTTCCTGCTTTCAAACTGTGGCTGCAAGAATGCTTTTCGAAACACATGTACAAAGCTGGTGAATACATTACAGTGATGACCTACTGACTTGGAATTCCAAGAGAGAGAAAATATTTTAAACAAATGAGCAGAGAGAGTGAATATCTATGAATAAGCACTAAAGCAATTATATTCACTTTGTAAAGCAATGACCCAGAGAAGATGATGTGCAGAAGAGAGATAAAACTTCCTGATAGTAAAAACTAGAGAAACATAGTAGTCATTGACAGAAAAATAAAGTGTAGTAAAAAATTACTTCGATAGACTAATTGCCTGAATTGTTAAATACAGTTCAATACTGAGAAGCTTAAACTCCTATAGATAGAGGGAGTTTCATGCTAAAAATAAGAAAAGAAAACATAATTTAAATGACCAAACACAACAGAATTCTGAGAATTGCCTGAGGACAATAATTACAAAGAATAAACAACCTTTTTTTTTTTTTTTCTTCTTATATAGAATGACAGTGCATCAAAGTGTGGTGTGGACTACCCTCCATGTACAGAGAAAAAAACTGCATGAACATGGCTAGCTTGGTGTCTTGGGAATCTTACTGGCTGTTCTAATCCCATCTGGCAGTTCCAAAGCTGGTGGCCTAAAATTCACTGCACTCCCAGTCTCTGCCTGCACATTACTGTTGTGTCCCTGGGGAGTCTCAGTCTGTCTTGTTGTAGGAAACACAGCAATATAACAAGTCTTAATGCTGGACTTTACAGGATAAGACGGTTTTATTTTTAAGCAAAATTGCTTTCAATCATTCATTCACACTCACAATCTCCTACCCATGTACTCATATGCACCAGGATACTTGTATGCAGGCCATCTGTCCAGGTTTCCCTTCAGTGGTCTAGGGAACAAAGGATGCCAGCTGTCAAGTCTTCGTCACTTTTCATGGTTCTCACTTATTTTGGCAGTCATATTGTTTTGGGTATGCTTTTTCATACCTTGTGGGAGCTGTCAGTGTTTGGTTGCTCTATTGTGTACAAGCTGTGTGAGCTATCAGGGTTTACTCACTGTAATTTGTTTCTTGATTTGGATGTCTGTGCTCTTGGTGACCGGCAAATCTAGTGGACATTAATGTATATCATTCTCATAAAACCTCTCTTGGTGTTTGTTCCTTCATTTTTTTCCATACCAGATATTAAATTTCATCCTTCAAATGTGATAATCTGAATATTTCTGTTACAATCCTCTATATTGTTGAGTTGCTGTTGATAATATGACCTCATATCACAAGGGCAAATGGGACAGAGGGGTGTTCTTGATACAAGAACAGTCCCTTCATGGTGGCAAAAATTATACACTAAAGCAGGGCCTAAAGAACAGGATGAAAGAGAGGATTTCCTTCTTGCAGATCCCAGAGCCAGCCAGACGGTTGTTTCACTGTATCAGAAGAGCAGATGTTAGGGGTTTTGGCTCTGAGCTGTGTCTCAGTGCTTGTGGTATCATAAAATAATTCAGGCGGGAAGGGACTTCAGGATACCATCCATCCTCTTGCTGAAAGTATGGTCAATTACAAGGTTTGACCAAGTTGCTCATGGCATTATTCTGTCTGGTCTTGAAAATTTCCAAGGTTAGAGACCACACAACCTCACTGGGCAAACATTCAATGCTTGACGGTCTTTCTTTGTTGTGAAAAAGTGATTCCAAAATAAGGTAGACAATAGATATTGCTAATTGAGTTTTGTGGAAGCAAGTTTCAGATTTTTATGATAAGAAAATATATGGACCGGTTCAGAAACAGGAAAAAGATGATCATGTAAGGTGTCAGAGAGATTTATGTGAGTAAGACAAATGGCTGCTTTTACAGGGTGAGATCATGTTTCAGTAAATTCTTGCTCTCATAAAGAATTACAGCCATGGCAGTGGAGTTGTTGCATGGATATTTTAGGTTGGCAGCATGGATCCTAAAATCAAGCTCATAAAAAACAGATATCCGAATTAAATTTCATTAACTCAACATGAGAATGTTGGCTCCCTGTGGGAAAAAGAAGAGTAATTGTGAATCAGGGAAAAGTAATAAAGGGAGTTTCTCAGCTGATGTTGAGGTCGATCTCCAGACTGCCTGATGTTATGCTGAGTTGTTCAGAGGAATTGTTCTAGTCAAGATAAATCTAAATAACATGATTCCAGTCTCAAAGGAAAATGAAGTCATGATCTGAGATGAGGTTCTAGGTGATAAGAGGGGTAAGAGGATCTGTTTCATAGATGTGGCTGCATTAAATGATACAGAAATTTACATTTTTTTGCATGTCAGTGTCAGGAGCAGTCACACTGAACAGTGCCATTAACACTGGTAGAATATTGTAACTATTTTCAGGTAATCAGAGACCCTGTGGATAATTTTTTCTCCCTACTTTCACAGACTGATTAGCTGAAGTAATTTTAGGGATTCTATGAACTCATAACATGCAAAGATCAAATAACGCGTGTGGTTGATAAGCTTCAAATTCACACAGATATTTCAATGTATGTCAGAGAGTTCAGCCCCCATATCATTCTTTCAAAGCTTTCTATCTTTCAATTCTTTAATGGGAATACTATATGAGGAAGAATATCATTAAAGCTATATAAATTTACTGTCATTTCGGTACTTGCTTAATTTTTGCAGGATTGCACACCGGACAGTTCTGCAGCAATGACATGAGTGTTCCTTACATGCAGGAAGGGATTCATCTACCTTTAGATTAGGTATCTAGAGTGAAACATTTGGGCCTAGGCTAAGAATGGCATAATCCTTTTAGGGCCAAACAATAAACATGTGAGTCATTCTAAGGTTGATACTTTAGATAACTATCTCTAGAGGAGATAAATTCCCTTCTAGATGTGCCTGTTTCTTCATTTTCTGTTAGAGTAGACAGGATTTACCTTATTCTAATCCAGGTTTAGACATCTAACTTGGATTAGGACAGATAACTTCTACCATAGTTTTTTTATCATTGCATTTTCATTGTACTGCTTTCCATATAACCATTTCCAGCTTTACAAAGGTGATCTTCATTCCTTGTCCTGATGCATAAATGACTTTACCAAGTGATTCGGATCTGTTTGCGTATGGAAATAGATTCAACACAAAATAACCAGAGTGCTAAAGGGAACACAAAAACTTGGACCTCCAAAAAGAGAGAAGCTGTGTGTATAACAAAAGTGATGGTGCTTAGCACCTTGAAGAAATAGCTTAAGCACTGTACATAACTAACTCAACGGATGTATATTATTACTGTTCCATAAAGGAAGCTAGAACTATTATTTAATTCTTCAGGTAGCGAATTACTATCCAACAGCAAAAGTAGTAAACAAAGGAAAAAGACACATAAGAAAGCAAAGCTGAATTTCAGAGAGAGCCCAGCAAAAGTGATCCTTTCCAGTGACTAAGAACATTTTCTCTGTCTTGTGTTTATTGTTTTTTTAAAAGGGGAAATATTCCAATTTATGACTTCTTAACTTTTTTTTTATTATTATTATTTTATTTTTAACTAGAAGCCTAATTTGTAGCTTTGTTAGCTCACATCTGTGAGGTAAGAAAGGCAGCACCGAAGAATTCTAGATGAGCATTAGCTGTAGAAAATATTCTCTAGTCAACAAGGAGGTTTGGCCCGTGTCAGCTCGGTTTCACTCTTGACTCAAATCATCATTAATACTGACATGCTGTAACTGATGCTGTGCAGTATAAAGCCTCAAACACTGCATTATTTGCTACAGCAAGAGATGGACACTATGATTCTGTAATCTACAGGGACTCCCCAGGGCTAAGATGAAGCCCTGCCTCCATTTCTGCTCTCCTGCTAGTAGCTTGGCCAATTCCCTGACCATCTGCAGAACTCTTTATTTATGCCACTGTTTCATTTTCTTCTCTGAAGTGAGCTCTAAAGAGAAAGCAGAAAGATGATTTCAGCCTTGCTGCATAATGTCCTCACATCTGTTGTTCAAACAGGGCAGACCTAATCTAGAAAGCTGAATAAAATCCTACCTTAGACTGATTGACTAGCTGCCTGGTAAATAATATCTATGAAGGAAAGGCAAAGTTCAATGCTTTTAAGGGCCTTTTTGCACTCTGATGATATCAAAGAAAGAAACAGTTGTGGCTGTTACAGCTGTGATAGTCTGACAGCAGAGGAAAGAAAAAGTTTGTAGGTGGAGGTAAGAGGATTTATTTGGCCAGCTAGCCAAAATGGTAAAGAAGAATCAAGATCTCAGGTATGCATAATCTTCTGAAGTGTACACACTGGGGAGTTACATTTGAGAGAAAGCAAAGCTCCTCCTTTCTGTTACAAGATACTTCTGTGTACAAAAGAATGCAAATTTTTCAGGTCAGTGAGAACCATGGGCATCAGAACTGTGATTTAAGTTGTATCTTGGGAGACACACCTGCTGATGTTTTAGCTTCCAACACAATTTGCACAGCTTTGTTTCATGTGTCTTTCATTTTGACAACATAGTATGTGCTTGGAAAATATTTACTGTTTTAGCCCTCACACTAGCAGAAGAACAATAGCCCCTATTTTAGTTCTCTGTCCTCACCTCTAACTGTGTCATAAAGACTCATGGAATAAAGTTAAACTCCTTCCTCAATTGTTTTCTTTTCCTTTGTCTGTGGCTGCCTCCAGAATACTGTTTTGACAACACAGCTATGTTAACTAGAAGATACATATGTGGTTAAACACAACACTTGACATTTACATGCCTGTTTTCTTTCTTAGATCTCAAAGAGAACTATAAAGAAGTACAAACATTCCCATTGTCATTTTATATATGGAGAAAATAAGACACAGTCAGAGGCAGAACTGAGAACAGAACCAAGCTGTCTTATATGTAGACGTGAGCTTGTCATTTTTACCAATTCTATTGTCTGGTTTTGGTTTTATGGGGAAAAAAACATACATTTGAGGCTCCAGCAGGCAATGCACAAGCTGCGTGTAGTGATATGTCTCATTAACAGTTTCTTCTTTACAGAAATAGCCCATCTAAAAACTCTTATTACCCTGTACAGTCTTCTTAGAGAGTTTCTGCTCAGTGTTCTTCCTGAATAAATAACAAAGGAGGTTATTTTCGTGTCTTGCTTTCTGACTAAATTGCTGATAGTAGTCAAAAACCTTTCAGGGGAAAAAATCTTTGCTGAGAAAAGCATAAAGGAAGTTTGTATCTCCTAGACTAATTCTATAACCTTTTGGATGTTAATTTGCATCTATTTATGAGTGAATATGTGATTTATGCTTCAACTGAAAAGGAAGATGATAAAGATAAATTAAATCATCCATTCCATTCGATCGCCCAGAAAGCTGTAGTGGTAATTCTTTGTTAGAGAACAAAATCTTACTAAAATTATAAGAATAAAATTAACAGGGAACACGGAAGACAGAAAAAGTGTTAAAGGAGATAATTTTAGGAGACTAAATAACAATAACAAAAAAATCCTTGAATTGTGAATGAAAAATAGCTTACTGTGAAACAGAGGCTCCCATTTTGGTTTTGGGAGCTCAGATATACAGTGCTGTAGAATTATGTCAAAAACAGTAGTTCCACAAACAGGCAATTAACCACAGTTAGGATCAGGAACAGGTAGTCAGAAGAATGCATATTAAGCTCTTACTTGGAATTAAATAAAATTTCATTAAATTATTGATGTGAACAGACTTACTGCAGGTCACATAAGGGTTTCCAGTTATGCACATTGTTTTCATAGACCTGTTTCATTATCTGCAGAGTGAGACTAATGCATGCCTCTTTCAGGAAGCATTGTGAGCTTTGTCAAAGAAATAAAAAAATATTTTCTTTTTGTTCTGGTGTTTGTTACAGATTTGTTGTGGCACTATTCAGAAATGTTTTCCCCTTGGGAAAAAAATGATGAAAACAAAAAACTGAAAATCAATTTAAATATATTTTGTGTTTAAAGAAGAAAGCATTGGAGGTCTAAAGTATTTTGATTTACAATGGAAGGCTAAAATGAAAATCACATGGGATTTGGAAGCAAATCCCATATATACAAGTTTCTGAATATTGAAAAGGCAGGGAATAATTATTTTTCTTCATTCTCTGGGGTTTAAAGTGACAGCTGGGTTTCAAACAGACTTAATAGGTGTGACTGACACAGTTTGTTTAAAATTCTTGAACAGAAAAAGCTGTATTGTGTTTATTACTGGACAAAAGAAAGACTGTCAGGAACATTTTTTATTTTTTTATTCCAGCATTAATGATTAAGATCTTCCTAATTTTAGAATTCTCAGAAAGCAAAAAAACCCAACACCAGACATTTTACAGGGTATGGCTTTCTCATAGGAAATACAAAAATTTAGTCCAGTACTTGTAAAAGAAGTTTACCCTTTTGAATTTATGCTGTGCATTCCTCTATTACAACTGCCTGGCTACAAATTTTTCCTATTAGAAATTTGCCTTTCAAAGGAAAAAACAGAGTGGTTTATGCTGCTGTGTAAGCTGAAAATGTGGGATTTTAGATACATTATTTGACTCTTCACAGTGAGAAGCTATTACTAATTAAACAGCTTTGTTTTATGAAGTTTGTGAACTTCATAAAAAGTTTAGAAAATACTGTCTACACTTCATACAAACAATCCAAGGTTAGAGGCTAGACACTTATTTATTCACAAAGCTCTTTGGCTTTCAGGACCTATTAGCTCCATTTTGTTCCCTACTCCACTACTTCAGCCTGTTTAAGGTTGTTTTATTTATTTTATTTTATTTTATTTTATTTTATTTTATTTTATTTTATTTTATTTTATTTTATTTTATTTATTTTATTTTATTTTATTTTATTTTATTTTATTTTATTTTATTTTATTTTATTTTATTTTATTTTATTTTATTTTATTTTATTTTATTTCATTTTATTTTATTTTATTTCATTTTATTTTATTTTACTTTTTTCACATTACAAATTTTACAAATTCTCAAGACAAAATTGGTAATCTCTCCATGGTGTTTTTCTTTTAATGCTTGATGTTGATGCTGTATGACAAGAGTTAACATCAAGTCAATGATAAGTTCAAGTGCAGTAAATGCCTTAGAAAGGAAATGACTGAACTGCTTTGATGGAATTTGTTGGTAAAAACATACAAGGAAAACAGAAGGAAGACACAGAAAAGGAAGTCAGTGAAAAAATAAATGAGAAACAGAAGAGAAAAGGAGATAGTAAAAGGAGATCAGAGATGCATTTAATGAAGACAGACATGATAAAGAAAGCAAAGGCTAAAGAATTCTACCCAAAAAGTGGTGCACCTTTGAATCACCTGCAACATGCATCATTTCCATATGATTGTTAAGGCAGGACTATCATCCACAAGCCCAGCTTTAGGCAAAGGTTGTCTTTGAATATTGCATTTCTGGGACACCCATTGCCTATGTAACTTCCACCTTGCAAATCTGTCCTCTGATTCCGGCATTTTCTATTGTGTTTCTAGCAGAACTCCATTTTTGCAACTCCATTGATGCATTTTATAACCTTTTCTTTGAGGGGAGAGAATTTCAAAGCAGAATGAGAGGGTGGGGAGTTTCATGTGTATCTGCTTATCTTCAGATTATTAGTAACCTTTTACTTTTTGGTAAAATATTATTGTGTAGCTCAACACAAGCTGGAAGAATGGCGATGCACAGAGGAGTCATCTTGTTGCCACACTTAGCAAACAGACTCATTTTGTTTTCACTTCTAAATTTCTTAAATTTATAATATTTTCAGAATACGAAGTTTTCTTTCTCCCTAAAAAGGGTCTGTATGGAACAGAAATACATTTAAAAAAATACATTTTAATGCACCTAGATAGTCGTGTCTTGTGGTCTCCAAAGTAGAAATCTGAGAATATTATTAGTCTATAATACATAATTTCAGGTATTTAGAATTAGTTCCTCAGTGTACATTCAGAAGTCCTCAGTCACACAGACAAGCCAGACTCTTTTCTTCAGCAGCTGTTATTTTTTTTCCAAATTCAATGAACATTTCTGCATTAATCCTTTTCTTAACATTTTGTCTTGCTAATTAATTTTTCTACCCTACAAACATATTCTCACCTTCAAATTAATAGATACCAATCCTGTTCCATCAAAGACCTCATTACTGAATTTGGAAGTCAGAGCAGAGTTTGGTCTTTTGCAAATAAGGGCATAATACTTATTTTTTTCCTACCATGGCAAAAGTAGCATTGATGAATAAACATAAAGAAGCAGTTCTTGGGTTTGAAGTTATTTATCCTACACGAAAATGACTTTTGTACAACGCATTCTGTGTAGCACTGGTCTAAACATGCTTTAAGGGTGATAACTGCTGCTTTGTATAAAAAAAGACCAGCATCTTCCACAGACTTTGACACAACTTTGACTTAGATAAAGTGAAATCAACACAGAAACTAGTGCCCTTTCTTCATGTCACTCTTTGTCTGTGTTTTAGCTTGAGTACAATGAAGAAAAATAAATCCAGTCAGGTGAGATCTGGCTTATGGCACTGGGTGTTGGAGTCACATTTTTTATTGCTTGTCTCTCACTGCTAGTGGAAATTTCCATCTTGAACCATGAAAGCAGCATGTTTCCTCCATGGCTTAGAAGAAAAACTGAAAAGACAATGAAAACCTTTAAGTGGGATGCACAAAAACTCAGTAGAGAGGTCATGTATTTTGAAGATATACTTAAAAACAGTAACACTCTTATAGATGTTCTGAAAAGTAACACTTATCTCCCATATCATTTGAAGCATGAATTAGTCACTTTGTCACTCAGTGCAGCACAACAAAGCAAAGTGAAGGGTCATTGTCATTCAGTTTCTTTGAATAGGTACAGGGCATAATTTAATGGCTTGTGGTAGTCAAATGTGAAGTTAGCTGCAGAGGCAGACAAGCTCATATGTTTCCCTTTTATGATTATTCTGTAGAATACGGTATATAATTTCCAAAGAAAATATGTCAGTACATCTGTTATGTTGTTGATAACATGTCTTTCATCTGTGAAATCACTTTTAGACTTGGTACCTGCCTTGAACATGAACACTACGTCTTTGCTACACTGCTGGATTCATTTGAAAGATACCCTGCTGCTGTAGCTTGGCAGAAGTGCTGTTGAATTTTAAGGGCTTTTTTTGATTCATACAATGGTCACCAAGGACAAGCATCAGTGACAGGATATTTGCACAACTGTTTTCAGAAACAGTAGAAAGCAAATGATGTAAAAGTGGAGATAAAGGGAACTTTCTTAGCACTAGCCTATCTTAAATATGATTCAGTATTCAGCTGGCTCTTCTCTAGTGTCTGTTCTAATAATACCTTCCCTGATTGCAATATTTTAATATAAACATTCTCAGCTAATATCTCTAAAGTAAGCAGATATCCATTCCCCTTAACAAATTCATTTGCAGAGAGGTAGGTGGCAAAAGAAGAATTCAGATCTCTGTGCCCCCTGGGTTCATGCTTACTGCTTGAACTAAAAAGGGAGCTCTGTTATCTCAAGACAGAAAACATGCTTTCAGATTTTACACACCGTTTTTTTATACTATTGTAGCTTCATATTTATCTCTAAAGAACCACACAATCTTAATTCAGAGGGACACTTACTGCAGCCTTAAAAGTATGCTGCAATCTCTAATTGATCAAGGCTGTTTCCATGGAGCAAGTGCTGATTAAGGATAAAGAGAGTAATGTCAATAATAGCAAGATGATTTTAACTAGGATATGGGCATTACCATATTTACATGTGGGGATGGTGTTGTACATTCAGTAAGAGCTGCCAATTTTTTCATCCTTGCTATCACATATATTGAAAAGGTAGATATTTAAAGAGTAATGTATTTTTTACTTACCCCCATTTCTTATAAGAAAAATAATATACGTTTAAGCAGGGGTTTTGTTTGTTTGTTTGTTTGTTGGTTTGTTTGTTTGTTTGTTTTAAAATCTTATTCATCTTAAGAAGCTGAGGTCCTGGTCTTTGTATGTCTTGCAGGTCATGAGCTAAAAAAATCTGAGCAATACTAACTCCTTGTTTGTGTGTGCCCCTGGTGTCAGCAGAACTCCATGCAGCATTTTCTGATGCCTGAAAGAGGGAGGAGGCATGGAGAGCAGTAAGATGATATTTATACAAGCCATATCTTTGTAGAACAGAAAACAGGCTTCCTTTCAAAAAAATTCTCTTTGCCCAGATAGTTAGTGTGAGCTCAAAACAGCAGAAGAAATAGTACATGCTTATATTTGCATCTGAGTGTTCACTTTACTCATGCAGTGATTTAGAGATATGAGGCACTCGCATTGACTTTTCGGGTTACCTGAAAATTAACTCAGTATAGTTTAAGGAGGGGAACTAGTCCTACAGTTGCACACACAGGGTTTACAGCAATAGTCTTGCTGTTGCATATGTAGGGATATGGATACATAAATCCAATACTTTTCTTAAACATTCAAATAGTGTCCTCTGCTCAGACTACATTTTCCACTGTTCAGAGAAGCTGTGGTTTCCCACTGGGAGACAGTTTTACCTATGTTGCAAATGACTGTGTCTTTTATTTTGGTCTAACCACAAAGAGCGAATAAGTAGTGTGAATGCATGTGTTGTCTTACCTTAGCATCAGATTTTTGTCTGTTAAGTCATTTTCCTTTTAAATAAAGGAAGAAAGCTGGTCTTTGGTGGCCAGCTCACTTATTTAGGCAGGCAATGATGTCTCACGTTAATGTTTGCTATGTGGTCTTGCAGCATGAAGTCTAGGATTTACCAGTCCAGTATAGGTTAAACAAACATAACCAAAACCAAAGCGTGTCCTGATACCAAAACTATGAACCTAAAATATTCAGAAAAAAATATTAAGGGTTTTTTAAGTAATAAAAATCACTGATATACAAAGAGATCACAAATGTAGCCCCAAAAAACCATTCTTTTTAAAATTTGCCTTATTTTAAAATATATTTTATCAATATTTTGTTGGATTTTTCTGCTCTGAATTCTTCAGACTCATAGTAAAAGTGTAATAATTGATAATGCTGTGGAACAACATTTGCATTCCCATACTGAAGATTTACTCACAGCCCAAAAGGAGAATAGAATGTTCTAAATGACAACCCCAGTATGACAAGTCTGACATGACAGTCACTGCATCAGAAGTCCTTATACTTCCTTTTGGCTTGGTTGTTGTGTAACTATTATACAGTCCAGCAGAGAGCAATCATCTCCAGTGTAGCGTTTTATGTACATTAAGCAGGCATGAATTATTGCTAATGCAGCATTACTTTCTTCTGCATCAGTGTTCTTCTGATCATTCTGAGGACTAGTGTTAGTGTACCCTATAAGTTTTTATAATATATGTTTTGTGAAGTTTTAGTTGTATAAATGTAAATTGTCAGAATGGAGGTCTTTGCAGCAGAGTTTAAGAACTGAAGTAATGGAATAACCTGGTATATTTTGCAAATGGGAGGAAAACAGTGCTTCTCTGAAACTTCGCAGAACAGAAGTTCTCATACTATTGCCATTGAAACACTACTGGCCTTAAGGACATTCACTTTTCAAATCCATTGATTCTTATTTTATGCTGTATCTCCTTATTTTTAAACCCTATTAAACTACACTCAAAGACGGCTAAATCCATGGGTCACTTTCAGAATGTCAGCTTACTTGGCCACAGGCACACTTTCCCACTGTGAACAGAAGAAATCATCTACATAATTGGAACCAAGAAGGAAGCTGTCTGCGAGATGTTCTCTGAAAGGTAGTCCTCATTAAGAGGGTGATTAATCTCATCAAACATTGTCAAGATTTGATTGTGGGATGACAATAAAACTGTGGCAGATGTATTGTTAACCTCCTCTCCCGCCCTGCTTTCCCCTTTGCCCCCCCCCGCCTCCCCTCTTCCCACTAAGGATAGCTGATTGGGAGGGAAAGAAGGACAGAGAGAAGAGAGTTGAAAAAATTAAAAATGTTTTACTAATGCTACCAATACAAATAGAGAAAATAATACAAAATATACAAACCCAATCTTGAAAGTCCCAGCAACTGGAGGACCATCACCTGCAGTCATGGACTGGACTCTGCAGCCAACTGGAACTAGATTCAGTCTGTCACTAGGCCTCAGTTTGCAGGGACGACTTGCAAGGTCCCCTCCTAACTTTGGCCATAAGGAAAAGGGATGAGATCTTCGTGATGTCCCACTTCTATATTAAGTATTATGTGAACTGGATGGAATACTTCAGTTGGTCAGTTTTTGGTCACCTTTTTTTCATTGCCCCTCTCATGAGACGTGCCTCCATTCTTACCAAAGACCTTGCATACCACTGCTATGTCTATCAAAACATGTATCTGGCTTTTCAGGAAAATGCAGCTAATATGAAGGATTTAGCTGACAGGCAAAATCACTAAAAGAGAAATTTGTTTTTAACAAAACCAGGACAAACATTCACCCTGTGTAAGGCAGGCGTCTAAGTTAGTTGTTGATGTTCTATTTATAAACAATGAGAAGAGATAAGAATCTCTTAGACGTACCTGAAGTTGGGCTCTGTCAGCTTCCAGAAGTGCTTGTTTCTCTCCATTGTCTTATAAGAGGCCCTGATATCATTTAGTCTAGACACCAATTTTTTTAAGCAGTTACAGCTAAGTGTCCATCATCAGGTATTACAGTGTTGTGCAATGAATACAGTCCATTGTGACATTAATTTGCTTTAATAACTGTTTAGAAGCAGAGGCCATTAAGACAAGCTACCAGAGCACCAAGACCAAGGAAATATTATCAGCACTTCTCAGAAGCACTTGAGGACTCATAGTATTGAAAATAAATAGATTCACCTTCTTCTCTCCACAGCTAGAGACCTCTAGAAATCTCATATAGTAGTTATAACCAATTGAATTAGAAAGAATGATTTACCTTTGTTTTATTATTGCAGTCACATTTTAAAATAATAGCCTTAGTCTTTATACCCAAGGTTTGCCTTTCTTACTTCTTTTATGTTCATATTTCCTAAACTAGTCTCATATGATATGCTTTTCTATAACATTACAAAAAACTTTTTGGGGGAATATTCACATCAGAAAGTATCTTCCAGCTCATATCTACTTTAATGACTCAGGTATCTCTGGTTTACTTTATAACATGGACATAGTAAAAATAAGGCATATTTATTTATTCCAAGTTTCTGCTTGGAGCTAGGAGAAGTAAATAAAACCATTTACATGGCAGAGTCCCTTACACCTTCAGCACGGTTTATTTGCAGGACTGGGTTCATTGCTTGAATTTACATCTTTAATTTAGTAGAGGTATTCAGAATTTCATTATCTGTGTAGTTTAAAAACCATGCTAAAATCCTCTAATACTAAAAGGAGTTCAAAGCAATGAAACTTTAAATACAAATCCCTTGAGCTATTATGTAAGTGTCATGTATTGCACAAAAATTATATTAAGTAACAGTAATAGTAAAGAGAAATTAGGCATGGAACAAATAAATTTTCTATGCTAATTTAAGTTTGTTTTCTTGTGTTTAGATCTGCAAAGTATCTTTGGAAAATGAGTTCATCTTCTTAGTCTAATATTGGCTTGATGGCTTTAACTTGCCTGTCTATGTGAAACCCAGCTTTATGTTCTGGGGTTTCAACATATTTCTGTTTGGCATAAGTAACTGCTTTATTTCCAAATGTCTGTGTAACAGTGTACTGGATGAATACTTTATTAGCATGACATATAAATCAGACACAACTTTGGATTTTGTAGCTCTGTATTTTGTATCTCTCTTGTTTCTTGTCTGTCTAACAGTTGTAAATGTTCACAGAAGATTTAGATGACAAATATTTAACAAAAAGAAAACATTTTCCTTTTGCTTAACTTTTCCAGAAAATTGCTTTATTTCTGTATACACACCCATACTGTACACATATATGCATGTTTTACATATGAATTATATGCTATACATATTCTTTCTTATAATATAAAATATTTATGATAATTATGAATGCATATAAACTATTTATGATATATAAAAATATGTGTGATAGTTATTTGTTCCTTAAATCAAACTCAGGTGAATTCTAGCTTGGTAAATGCCATGCCCCTCTTCATCTGGTTAAGCTTAAAGTGATTTTCTAAGCTTTCCATGACTGTTTAAAATATGCTTGATGAGATACATTTGCCTAAGTTAGAGTTTTAAATGTTACAAGTTTACAGGTAGAACCCTATCTACTCTCTTTATAGCCAATGGAGACGAAATGGATTAAATTAACTGACTTGTGGAAGTACATATATTTCTTAAATTCAAAAGATTCTGGTGTAATTGAATGAATTGCATCTGATGTAACTGGGTTGTAGAACTAAGTCTCAGGGTGTTTCTGACCACATGGAACTTAGTTTCTGCCTTTTTACAAGATAATCCTACCTTGTTTCCAGTTCTGGGCCCCTCAATTCAAGAAGGACAGGGAACTGTTGGAGAGAGTCCAGTGCAGGGCAACAAAGATGATTAAGGTAGCTGGGTCTCTTTAGCTTACGAGGAAAGGCTGAGGGAGCTGGGTCTCTTTAACTTGGAGAAGAGGAGACTGAGGGGTGACCTCATCAATGTTTACAAATATATAAAGGGTGAGTGTCATGAGGATGGAGCCAGGCTCTTCTCGGTGACAACCAATGGTAGGACAAGGGGTAATGGGTTCAAACTGGAACACAAGAGGTTCCACTTAAATTTGAGAAGAAACTTCTTCTCAGTAAGGGTAACAGAACACTGACACAGGCTTCCCAGGGATGTTGTGGAGTCTCCTACTCTGGAGACATTCAAAACCCGCCTGGACACATTCCTGTGCGACCTCATCTAGGTGTTCCTGCTCTGGCAGGGGGATTGGACTAGATGATCTTTTGAGGTCCCTTCCAATCCCTAACATTCTGTGATTCTGTGATTCTGCCTCAGGTATGACAGTCTTTGCAGGCAGTTTTTCACAACAGAATTGACTGAAAGATGAATTAACATGACAACTCTCTAACTTCATTTTCACAGGGGTCTTGAATTTTTACCTAAGATTTTCTGAAAAAATACATGTGTATTTGTGCTGTGCAGTGCATGATCAATGCTTGTTCAGATGATAAATTGTGTGTCCTGTCATAATACATTACTGTGTATATTTGAGCCATGTATGCACAGTTCATGTGCAAAACTCTCAAGCTTCCTTGTGGCGCATCTATTTGCAGGTGATTTATTTTTCCTTTTACCATTAAGTGAAAATGGCATTCATCCAAACATTTTCTTTACCCTCAAAGACATCCTGGGACACTGCAACTTTTCCTAATCAAGGCAAAAATTTAAAGAAAAAGAACACTCTGACAACATCATACAATGAGCTAGAAGGAACATCAACATCTTAATCTTGATTAAGACATTGTCTTACTGTTCTTTTGTCTTATTTGTATTAAATTTGCCATCAGAAAAATGGCAATCACAGTTTAAAGATATCTTGAAAATATTAATTATTTAAGACTTGCACAAGTGCTTTCAGAACATGCCATGAAGTGGTGTATAGTTTCTGAGTTAGCTTATTTATTTACTTATCTGAAGTTAGAGCATAGAAAGGTTATGAAGCTCTACATCAGTATAAGAATTTTTACTGGCTATGCTTGAGAGTTTGAGGTGACAGTGGCACTCTAATGGAATATTTTTAGGGAAGCTCAGTCTTACCAGCTATAAATGCATCAAGGCAGAATGCATTGTAACAACCAGATAAATTAGTGATCGCTCTGGCAAAAAAATGCTTGCTGTTGTGGGATCCTATACTTTTAAACATTTATTATGAAATCTTTCATTTTGTGTAACTTCTCTGCATCACATTATTTCCAAATACTTCAACTGCCTCACCTTGCCTTCTTTAATTTAATGCCACCATTTTAATACTAGTCAGTCTGAAAAATAAAGAGATTTTGCCAGCAACTGTAAGAGGACTTGAGAGTTCAAGTAGAATATTCAGGGACAATTGTCTAAAATCCCTAACAATAGTGTTCTTTATTATCTCCATAGATCCTTTTGCAACAGAGCAGGTCAAATACCCAATATACTACCCCTACAGTTCTCACTTTGAGTGTTTTTTCCTCCTTTTCCTTCTCTTTCCATGAGGTCTCTTCCTCTTCTTCCTACTCCTCTTTCTTTGTTGTCTCCACCTTCTGACTTTCTTATTACTATAGTTTTAATGTTTTCACTTGTTCCAGCAGCTTAAGTAAAAATACTGGGGTCAGCCTGAGGCCACAACACTCTTTCTTGTATAGAAGTTAGAGAAACACAAACAAGATTGACCTTTTTAGCACTTGCTTCTAAATATTCAAGAGCTATGACAAGGGAGCTGTGCAGACCAAGATGAAACTTCCATGCTTAATAATAATTCTTTTTATTTCTTCTCTGTGAACAAAGAAAATGCTTCATTGGTTGCAACTTCAAAAATCTGTAGGTGATTAGAATAGGGAACTACAGCTGGAAAGGTTAAGTGACTATTTTTTCTTTAAAGAACACTTTCTGCAGTTCTAAAATTTTCAAAGATAAGTGATATAGTATTGATTCTCTATTTTCTTTAAATAATAAATAATAATAGTAGTTAATAATAATTATAATTATAAACAGACTAAAACAAAATTGACTATATGAGTACTCCTAAATTTTAGGGGAAGGAAGATCAGAAGAAGGAGATTGTAGAATCCCCATAAGAAAATGAGACCCTATTGTCACTTTAAGGACTCAACCCCAAGAACTAAATTTGTTTTATTTGCCTGTCCTGACACAATCAGAAGACATACCTGAGTTTTGTTTTCAGTCTTGCATGGAACTGGCTCAGACACAATATAGTACTGATGCCTTCATTCTTTCCCGTTCATTTAGTTATCTTTGTAGAAAATATGACACACGCACTGGAACCAAGACCCCAGAATCCTATCTGCCACAGGAGGTGCGAAGGTCCAGCTAGTAGGCCAGAGAGTCACTTCTAAATTTGTCAGTAAATATTTAGCTAATTCAGGAAGAGCAACTTAAACAGCAAGGACTGAAAAAATCCTGCCTTGGTATGTCTTATTTAGTTTAGTGTTTGAAACTCTCAGCTTCAGGCCCAAGCTTGAAATTACTTGAGGACTTCTGGAATGCCTACCTCTCTGTTTTAAAAACACTTTCTTTGCTCTTAATATTATGTTGTGAGAGGTCATGTTTATAGGTAAGACAAGATTTTCAGCTTTCTCAAACAGGAAAAGAAAATAAACTCTGATGTCTCAGAATCTGCAGGAGAGCACTACAAGCAGATCTGTCAAATAAAAGGGCAACAGCTCCACCAACTCATGTAAACGAACCAATTTTTTTCTATTTTGAAATAAAACAGTAAGAAGTAATGTAAAGTTTCTTTCTTACTGGCTTAAATAACATAAAGCAAAAAGATTTTTCCAGTTTTCCTCTAGAATGAAACATTACTTACTACTTTCTGTGGTGATGGTCAAAGGAGTTTCTTAGAAAGAGCTCTGCTCTTTAAGTTGCCATCTGAGAATCTCTTCTGGAACAATTAACAAACTCTACCAGTGCAGCTTCTGTACCAGTCCAGTCAATGAGGAGATGCTGTCAGCTTGCAAATTCCTGCTGGTTCATTTACTCAATTATATACACAGTTTTGTCTGCAAGATCCAGGGGAGAGAGGTAGCCACGGTAAAGGGAGGTTAGGCTGAAGTTTAATTCAGTAGGCTGGACCTATACAGATGATGTATTCAAAGGCGTTGAGGGAGCTGACTGCTATCATTGTGAGGCCACTGTCATCTTTCAGATATCCAGGGGAATTCTCCAATAATTTGAAAAAAACAAAGATTTTCAGTTCTCAGGGAAAGAAATTCTGGATGCATCCTGGGCTGCACTGGTAAAGGTAAAAGCTCCAGGAAAGAGATTATTCACCTCTCCTCAGGCCTGCTGGACTACTGTGTCCAGATTAGGGCTCACAGCACAAGGGAGATATCAACAAATGAGGGGCAGTTCAACGAGGGGCTGCTAAGGGGACTGAAGCACTTGAAAGGCTGAGGAATTAATGTGGATTTCATGGAGCTATGAAATTTTTAAGTAGATACAGAAGTGCATTAAAATCATTGCACGCAATCAACTTCAGTAACACTTCAGAATAATTAATAGGATATACACATATGTATGCTTTGAAGTATGCAGGTGCTATCAAATAATTGTATGGAAAATCGATTCACTCAGCTCTAGCTTGAAAGCCAGAATCCTATGGCACACCAGGACAATGACATAACAGGATTAGAACTTACTCAAAGTACTTCTTCAGAAATGTGTGAGGTTAAAGTCTTCCTGCTAAACAGAGTTTCAGTGATATCTGCTGTTACATCTGCTGCTGTCATAGATCACTGGATTTATATATGATGGAATCTGAACCAAAATGCATGTTTACAAAATGAGTGGTACGGGTATGGGTATGTTTTTTTTTAATTTTTAATTTCAGAGCAGTGAATTGTCATTGATACAGTTGTTGCTTGCGTTATAAGGAAACGGTTTGTGATACTGAAGCAAACCTACTCATTCCATTGAACAAAGTGTACAACATGTAAGGACTCATCACTAGTAGACACAGGTACAGAAAGCTAAAAACTGTCATTCTAAAGGCCTATGATTGTTTGGTTTTTAAATATCTGGCCAAAAAGTATGATATCCTTCCTCTCCCATCAAATTTTCTTTTTATAAGAAATTTTTCTTTGTCTATATGGAAAATTCTCTTAGAATCTCAGATAGTATATATTGCAATTGATTTACTGAAATCAGTTAATCTATAGTGATTTATGGTGGTTTTTTTTTTCTTTCACCAGTAGTGATATAAAATGTTAAATACCTAAAGGTAAACCCGAATTCCTTAAAAACCAAGCAAATATTTTAACTGAAATCAGATAGTCTTAAATTAATCCAGCTTCAGTGTTTTTCAATGGAGTTGTCTTTTGACATGTTCAAGCTTGAAAAGCCAAATTTTGGGAGAAATGAATCTTTTTGGATTCAGACAACATAATCTGAGTCAAAAGTGTCAAACTATCTGTGACTCTGCAGGCTATTTTCATTCTCAATGTGTCAGCTACATTTGTAATTTTGAGATCATTGCTTGTTTTTATTTTAACTGTCTTTGAGAAAGTTCTTACACAACAATCAGCCTAAGGATTGCCTGGTTCATTTAAGATATGAAAACCAAGAGTATTCTTTAACATGAGGTGTTTCCTTACAACATAAAGACTCCTTTTGAGATGCTGCTCAGTGCAGCCTCTTGGATTAAGGGTATGAACACAGTCCATGGGTGGATTGAGCTGCCATGCATCTTCAATATTCTCTCTATGCAAAAAAAATTCAATGCATACAACTTTTCCCTTTCCACTGTCCTGTTCTATATGAAGAACATTATCTATCTATCTAATCTATCAATCTCTTCTTACTCTGGTTGTTACCAGAGATGAGAAGCAGAAAACTTCTCACATGTGCTTGGAATATTGCACATAGTACAGTAAAGAAATCATATCAATTTTTGTTTGCTTATTTTTTTTTTCTTCCTCTAAGCCTCCTCCTTATTTTTACAGGCAGATACAGAAGTTTTCTGGATGCTTCCATCTCCTAATATCTCTCTAATGGCTTGATCTATTTTCAGATGCATTGATAATCACAAAAATGAGATAATACAGAAAGTACAAATACAGTTGTTTCAAAAGCAAAGCCCAATAACAGACAGTGTTAACCTAGTGTTAATCTCTCCTCTCTACAAATCTTTCCACCCTGCCTGCCCCCTGCCTCCCTCCTTGTGGAAATAAATACAGTTATTTATTTGCTATGAGTAAAAGAAAAGGACTGAACTAGTAACAGTCCTGTCCCAAAGGTATCATCATTTATATCTGGTAAACAGACTGCTGATCCAAAGAAAGTAAAACAAGAATGTGAAGACTGATATAAACACTGAAAATATTGGAGATTAAGTGTAATCAAAAATACATAATTTATGTTACATTTTAGCTGTTCATTACCACATGCACTAAGCAAACATATATACATTCTTTAAGAAATGCTCTAAATGTTGTCCTTTCTCCATTGTTTCTTCTGTTGACACAGTGTCAGCCACAGAATAACTGAAATCTGAAGTGTAGGTGTTATGCTGTTTTGATAGTCAAATTTTCTTGACTTTAAAAGCAGTAAAGAGAGAAGCAAGAGTTTTTTCAAATATTTGATACAGAGCAACTTGGGGCTAAATCTATGATAAAACTTATGAACCTAAAAAATTACATCCTCTTTACATGCCTCCTGTTCTTGGATGAGCCTAACTACCATAGGTACCTAGGTCAAGATTCATCCTGCTTAATTTTAAGCCCCAAATTTAAAAGTATATTGATTCATGCTCCATCTGTGCTCAGTGGAGAGAGGCAGCTCAAGAGAATGATACACCCTACCCAAGTAAGTAGGGAAGTCCCAAGCAAACCCTAAAAATCAAGGCTTGAATTCAGTACTTCCTACTTCAGTGTGGACATTTAATTCCTAGGCTACTCAGACAAGTTTTCTTTTGCTTTCTTTCCCTTTTGTCCAGTCACTGCACTTTTGTGCAGTAACCCAGCCTCAACAGGAGGAAGGAACACTGCTCTCTGACACTGTAGCTGTGTGGTAGTGTCATACCCCTACAATATGTATTTAACCTTCCTTCCTCCCACAGAAGTCGACCTAGAGTTAGCCCTCTGTCTCATCATTTGGCTGCCACCTTCTAACCTGTTTCCAAGAGGCTATTCTGGAGGTAGGTAAAAGGGTTTATGGTGGATTTTGTCTTTATTTGCTCTTAGCTCTGCAAGGTACTTTTTATCAAGAAAACCTAGCCATTTTGGTTCTCTATTTTCATTGTTTGGCTGTTGGTATTTTGATTCAATAGAAAGTATATGTAAGAGGGAAGGAACTCTATCTTCCCAGGGGTCAGCTAAGTGAGTTCTACTGGAGAGACATGTCAGAAGCAGATGAAGACACAGGGTGACTTGGAGTTTGCAGTATGAGCAAGGAAGGCACTGAACAGATGCCCAGACCTCAGGGGACCAGGAAACAGAAGTATTTTTCCTGTTCCTTGAGAGGTCTGTGTAGAGTTTTGCAACCCAGGGAGCTGGTAGAAGTTACTGGATCAAGGTTGAAGGAAAAGATGCACTTTACACAGAAACAAGGAAATGAGCAGATTTCTAAAAAAATTTTGTCTTACAAAAAGAAATCTCTAAAAGTTCACGCTTTTAAAAAATTTTATAGTATTAGTCAAAACCCCTTTGATATTCTTAGTATTTTCACTTTAAGAAAAAGTGCAGACACATCAATCTCAAATCTCTATCTGACAGAGAGTCTCATCATAAAACACCTTGTATTCTCTACCATCTTCGTAAGATGAGGCAAGTAAACCAGCTTCTTGTCCTGGGCATATACCTCCATTTCTCCTATTTTTGTAGATGTTGCAATAGAGGATGAGCCTTTCATAAGATAACTTGGTTATTTACAACAAAATGCAGTATAACATGTAGTTGGCTTACAACTCACAAAGCAAGATTTACTCAAGAAGGTCAAGATTCACTCAGGATGTTCAGGTATGTGTAGATGTTTCCAACATGTTATTTGAAATAAAAATGAACATTTTCAGGAAAGCGATAATACTTATGAGATGATGCAAGAACACTAAGTTCTGTGCAAGATCTAACTTGTTTGATGTTACTATGTAGCAAAGAAAATGAAAATTCTTAATAAAGTTTCCTATCATTGTCAATCAAGGTGTATTAAAGATTAGAGACAAACAGACAGGTCAGGGAGTAAGATTCATGGTCATTGGTTAGTATCCAAACATTAAATGTTTAACCAATTCATTATTATTTATACAAAATATATATGTATGTATTGAATATAAATGTATATATTAAAATATATTAACTTTTGTGTGATAATAAAAAACTTCCTTTAAGTTGCATGTTATGTTACATGTTTTATAAGTATATTGTAGCACGCATTTATATTAGAAGCCATAGAATTTGCTCTGTTAATCTCTTGCTGAGAGTTGTTAAGAACCACTCAATATCAGAGAAAGCTGAGAAATTCAGAATAAATTGCTTGTATATTGTAATAAATATTTTAATAAAGTTTTTGTTGTACTGAGGCTATTTATTTGATTAATATACTCTTGGTCTTGGAGTAAATTTTATTCCTAGGCAATATACTTAGTTGTCCTTTACCATTTTCTTTTTTTTCATTTTTAAAGTTTTCTTTGCCTTAGTTCAAAGAAACTTCTGACATTTCTGTGTGATTGCAATATACTGTGTAATCATATTAATTTATTTTTGAGAGTGAGCAAATGCTCTTACCCACATTGTATTATCCACTGGCATAACAAAATAGTAAAATTACAAAAGTAAAGCCTAAAACAACAAGGAAAAGGCACAACAATGAGTGAACTTGCACAACTGCTCTAAAATGTCTCCTACAAAGGTAGAATACAGCTTATTCCCTTTGTCCATTTATTTTTTCACATTTTCTTTGTGTGTGGGAGATAAAACCATTCATTTCTTTACAAATCGTTGCTAATCTGATTTAATGGGTTCGTGATGAGCACATTTATGTGACCATGCCTGACATTGACATTAAAATATTTTCTGTTTAGATTTTCACAAAGTGAATTTTATGTCATGTCAGTCTTTCTAACGTTATTAAAAATGTGTAAAATAGGCCAGACCCTTTTAGAGTCTTTGATGGATGTTTGGAACTGGAAATGAGGTATGACCTGGATGATACACAGTGGAGTTCAATAGAGTTAACAGAGCTGAAGATGTCTATTTAAAAGAAAATTAGAGCACTTCCATGTCACATATTATGTTGTGGGGTTTTTTTGTTGTTGTTGTGTTCTTTGTTTTGTTTTTTTTTGTTTGTTTGTTTGTTTGTTTTTTAAAAAAGATTAATCTTGGCTTTGTGTAAGTCAGCACAGATACATGAACACCAAGAAAGGTCTGTGGAGCTCTCTCTGTTAACCAAGACCCATCTACATTAGCAGCTTCAACCTTTGTTTTTTTTTGCCTTTCAGATAGAAGGGGGATTTAAAAAACAATAAAAAACATTGTCTATACTTTATTTTGTGATTGCATTATTATTTTAACACAAGTATCTGAGTCTGATTTCTTCAGATTTCATTGCAGGTACACTGACTATAAACTGATTAATTTATGCAATTAATTACAAATCAAGTTTCTCTTGTTTTGTGTCATAAGAAATCTAAACAAGTACATGACTGTATCACAGAATCACAGAATCACAGAATGTTAGGGATTGGAAGGGACCTCGAAAGATCATCTAGTCCAATCCTGCTGCCAGAGCAGGAAGATGCTTAGTTCCATATCCTACAGAAACTATTCAGATTCATAGAATCATAGAATGTCCTGAGTTGGAAGGAAACCACAAGAATTATCGAGTCCAACTCCTGTCCCTGCATAGGACAGCCCCAAAACTCACACCATTTATTTGAGGGTGTTGTGCAATCTCTTTTTAAATGTTGTTAGGTTTGGGGCTATGACACCTCCCTGGGGAGTCTGTTCCACCGCTCTACCACCTTCTGGGTGAAGACCCTTTTCCTAATGTCGAACCTAAATCTCCCTGGGCACATCTTCCTGCCATTCCCTCAGGTCCTGTCCTTGATCACAAGAGAGAAGAGATCAGTGCCTGCCTCTCCTTCTCCTCTTGTGAGGAAGGTGTAGTTGCCATGAGGTCTCCCCTCAGCCACCTCTTCTCCAGGTTGAACAAACCCAGTGACCTCAGCTGCTCCTCATACAGCTTCCATTCCAAACCCTCCACCAACTTTGTAGTCCTCTTCTGGACACTCTCCACTAGATTAATATGCATTTTTTATCCCATGGTGCCCGGAACTGCACACAGTGCTCCAGCTGAAGCTGCACCAGTGCAGAGCAGAGTGGGATAATCACCTCCCTCGCCTGGCTGGCAATGCTGTGCTTGATGCACCCGGGACACGGTCGGCCCTCATGGCTGCCAGGGCACACTGTTGGCTCATGTTCAGCTTGCTATCAAACAGAACCCCCAGATCCCTCTCTGCAGGGCTGCTCTCCAGCATCATGACAGAGTCAAGAAGTTCTCTTTCTTATCCTGCATATTCAGGACCCATCTTGAACCACCTCTATTCTAGAGGCACTGGGTGAAGTTTGCAGATAGATGGGGAGAGCTCTGATTTAAAATAATTAATGTTTAGCTAGAAAATATATTCTGATATTAGGCTGTGATTTGGGCAAGGGCTCTAAAACAAGCAAACAAAGGCAGCTTATTTCTTTTAATTCTAATATTGTTATTCTAGACATTCTTTTTCTTCTTTTGATGTTGATTTCTCACTTACAAGGTTCTGTATTACATTAAATGCTTGCAATAACTATCATTATCTTTGAGCCCAGAAAAGGTTTTCTGAAAAAACACTGATAAATCAAAATGGTGGCTTTAAAATCCACTTTGTAGAGTCCTTATAAGATGCAGAAAGGAACAGAAAATAAGATGATTTCTCATTATGAAGTGAATACCAATTGCGCTATGATGAATGCACTTTCTACACAAGATTTTTAAGTTGTCCAATATTCAAATGCCATATTAATCCAGATACCTCAGCACCATCGTAATTCTTACCTTATGTTCACTATATATAGGGCCATGTCATGGTTAGCAAGCTAATTTGAACCTAGAACCTGGTTGCTGGACATGAAACTTGGGTTGGCCCACTAGTTTTCTATTTTAATCTTTATAACTTTTGTTTGTTTGTTTGCTTGTTTGTGGCTTTTTGTTTTGTTTTGTTTTTCATCTTGGGATTAGATCTGACTGTAATTCTTACATATATATTTTTTTTAAAATGACTGTGCAATGTAATTTGAAAAGCCAGGGCTAATTATTTCCTTTTAAAAAGGTGAGTTCCAGGTTTATGAAAGGTTTGATATGGCTGAAAAATTAAATGCCAGCTAACCATGGCTGTGTTTGTTGTGGTGCTCTCCCCACCTCTAATAACAACACCATGGATACATGTCTAATTCACCTACTCAATTACTGATAGTGATAATGATGTTTAGACCAAGAAATTTTTATTACGGGCTGTCTCCAGTTCAGTAAAGGACCTTTTCTGATGGCTCACCACACATTTCTACATCTTGTTAAACATGAAGGTTTGCCATAGTTCCAGCTTTTCTCCTCTGGTTGTGCTCGTAAGAAATAGTATCTGTTGCTACACAAACTGAAAGTGTAGCACCTAATGTTTCTGGTTTTTATGTCATTGACCACCAAGAGGTATTTTTTGTCTTTTGGAAAAAATGCAGGCTGTTAGTCTTTGATCCTACAAACTCTTTCAAATGAGCTACTCCAGGGTTTTTAGGCCTTTAAGGGTAAGCATGTTATTACAGGATTAGCATATAGATATGGGATTTCTGTGTTCTGAGGCTTATCTTTATTATTACATATTGTGCAGCAAGGGAAAATGCTTGGGTAAGATCAAATCCAGTTAAGACTGAGATGTGGGTGCCACGACAGAATAACGACATGAGGATCTATCAGAGATATAACAACTTCAGTGAAAATGCCTGTCGGAGCAGCTTGCGTAGGGCTAGTGGTTACAAGTTTTATTAGAATGCTAATTATTTTAAAATTTTTAGTAGAAAATAAAAATCAGAATGATATATGCATACAATCACTTTAACTAGATGTATGAAGACTCTGTGGAGAAGAGTATTGCATCATAAGAACTCCTTGGGGACTGTAATCCTAGGAAGTATCCATTTTTTGATACATTCTTTAGTTTTTCCTACAGTTTGGTAGCCTATTTTTTTTACTGTCTTTCTCTTTCTCCCTCTTTTGGTGAGCTCAATATTTAGTGATTTTTTTGTTTTTAATGTATCTTTAAAAGCATTGAATATGTTTACTCCTGTCTATTACGTTATCAAGTCACAATGACCTGAGGAAAAGATAGCAGAACCATCAGAAATGTGATTTTATTAAAGTAATAATCACATTTAATTAGAAATTATTTTCTTTCTTGCATCCCTTCCTCTTTTTTTTTTTTTTTTTTTTTTTGGGAAAAAAAAAGCATATAAAAGAAATTCTCTGTCTTGTCAGGTAATCTGGATTCCTGGGTCTGATTCAATATTCATTTTATATGCCAAGATTTTATAAAAGAATTCTATACTTAATCAGTGTCGTGCCTTTTTTATTCATATTAAGGCTGAAGGACTTGATGCAAAATTAATTTTAATATGGTTCTTCAAAGCAAGTGATATGCTACTAGTTGACATGTAACCTGCTACATCAGTTGGGATTTTATCTAGTAGGACTAGTGAGCAATGACACGGTACTTGTACTCACATTACAGCAAGCTATACCACATGCATATCAGATATGTGGTGAATCTATTGCAGTTTTTCCACTAGCAAATAATGATTACTCCAAAGTCATTATGATTTCAGCCTTTAGTTGACATTTGTTGTAGTCTCAGCGATATGCTATTACCCTTGTCACAATCTGGTGTAAAACATCCCTCATTCAAACACCACTCATTACCCTTCGGCTAGACTTGCATTCAGTACATGTCGGCAAAGGGGCAGGAGGTCAAATCTCAGTCAATTAGCTGTCCTCTGTGAAAAAATAACTCATCTCAGAAGATAATTTGTCTCTACAAACTGTAACATTTCCATTTTTGTAAAGTTAGGCTTATATACTGAAAGACCCACTAGCAGAACATGTTCACACTGTTTCATTTTTCCTGGGTTGTCCCCAAACACCAATTTGTACATACAGATCACTGAGTGACATCTGAGTGTGCAGCACTGTAGTGTCAATAGCAGCCATGAAGCCCACAGCTGCAACTGCATTTCATTCCTTCCACCAATGACGCAGCATGCAATTTTGTTTACAAAAATACAGACTTTCATTTTTATAAATAATCTGTCTATTAATACAAAATGAAATAAATGGTTATTTGATTATAATCTTTGAAGCCACCCGTTACTAAAAAAATATTGTGAATTTACACTCTGATTTTAATCCTGTTCATGTAATTTAAACAACTGACTCATGCTGGCATTTTAGGTACCTAGTTAAGTAGTCTCCCTGAAATTCATGTGTGTCTAAACTACGGGTCACTTCCTAGCTCATAAGGCTGATTATATGATGTGGCCATGGCTGAGCCTCACATTCTTTCTCTGAAACACACTCTTTGCTTTCACAGATCTCAAGTATGTAGCTTATCTTCTTGCTCGGGGGCGTGGTTTAACAATGGGTTGCAGTCCCCTACAATTAGGGAATGTTCCTGGACAGCAAAGCATGTTTCCTTCTGTATGGGAAGAGGCTCAGATTTTTTATGTTCAGTGATGACATTACACCTAGATCTGGTGCTTCAATCCCCTTTTTGCTCTTTGGTGCTATTTTTTATGTTGAGGGGAGTTCAGTTACTACTAACGCTCTGCTCTCAGCTTGGCTCCAGCAGATACTGAATGGAAAACACCTGGTGTGGTTTGAACTCTCTGAATAAGCCTGGTGTTCCATTCACTGGGAAAGAGAGCTAACTACTGGAGCATTATATTGTAAAGCATGTGGCCTTATATCCTTTGGTCACATTTTAAAGGAAAAGACTGTGTTTTGCTAAGTTTTCTACAGGGATAGCTAAAGTGTCTGCTCTCAATGGAAGGTGCCCACCTTGTACTTTGGAATCCTTGGCTGGCTTGGCCTTCTGCTGGCCTCCTAATGACCTGCACTCTGCCTCAGCTTTGACCAAGAGGCGGCTTAAAACATGACTTTGTTCAGAAACTCCTGCTGACCCTCAGCTGTCTTTTTCTAGGTTACTCTTTTATATGACTATTACTCCCCTAGTCATGAAGATGAAGGATAAATGACTTGCCCAATGAATCTGAGAGCCAGAGCCTTCCTTCATATGAGCCACGACAACAGTTACTTTTTATATAACATAGTCACTTTTTAAAACTAGTCTTGAAACACCTGCATGCCTTTTTCATGTTTGACTCTTTTAACACTTACCTTACAATGTATAATGACTTCTCTCAGACTCATTAAAAGCAAAAGAATTTTGCGGAGACCTGGTAAATTCCCTTGACATGAACCACATCCTTATTCTCTGACTTGTGACTATCTCTATGAAATTAAAATAAGATAAAAATCCAGGTTGTTTATTAAAAATATTGCACCTCATCTAAAAATTTGCAACTTTCATTCCAGATTTCAATCTCATTTAAATGAGTTTGGTATGAAAATAAATCAGATGAGTCACAGAGACTTGGAAATCAGGGTTCACAGTGGAACTTGCCAGCATTTCTACAGTGTTTTTAATTAGAGTTAGTAGTTGTCAACTGTGTGATCTATGCAGGTATGAAATTTATGAGCTGATTGTAGGTGTGGTTGTTGTTGTAGCTACTTTGGAGGCAGAAATAGTTGGCTGTAATTAAGGATCTGCAAGTAAGGGAGATTTTGTGTTCATTGGAAGGGACTTAGCAGGGATTCATGTCATGTGACATAATTTTGTTTACTAGGATAAGAAGTTTTTATTCTTTCGCTGTAATCACCTCCACATGAATAAAGTTAGAGCTTGATCCTGATGGGCTGTAGAAATGATCATGGCCCTGTTGTTGAGCACTGAGCATATTTGTTTCTGTACTGCTGTCAGATAATATTACATTTTCCCACCCCATACAAGTTGAACACATTTATGGGGGAAAAAAAAAAAACAAAACAACCAAAAAAAAACCAAACCAAACCCAAAAATCCTCACAAACAAAACACAAAAAAACACTATGAAGGCTTTTCTGTAAATTTCAGACCAAAATGTCATATATATCATAACTTTTCATATGTAAATATACATATAATATATACTTGTATAAGCCAAAGATCTGGTTAGAAGAAATGCTGGCTGAGTCGTTAAGTAATAATATAATGGAAACATACTTAGCCCTTGGCATAGTAGAAATGCTGAAGTGAGGTTACATAGACTGATTATTGGAAAAACATTTCTTAAAACATAAGGAGGGAGTTTTAAATAAATTATTGCTATAAGATTTCATGAGCCTCTAGTCTTGACAGCCAAAAAATAATGTAGATTAATCACTAAGAAACATAACAAAAGGTCCTCCAAAATGTTTGAAAGTTAGGAGCTTACTCACAGTTTTTAGGTCACTGTCACATGATAAGAGACAACCACATTCCCCATCCCCTTCCACCGATGGAAGACAGGAGTAAAGGAGACACACAGGCATAGTGGGACCAAACATGCAGGCAGCAAGGCTGTGCCTACCTATCCTTTTCCCTTGCCCCCCAAGCAGACAGCTGCCTTAGGCACCTTTCTATTCTGATTAAGCCTTGAGTCATTTCTGACTTTAGGGTACTGCATGCTAAGCATGCTGATTGTCGTTAGCCTACTTCAGAGGGTACTGACTCCTTTAGATCTTTTTCTGTGGTGTCTACCTCTCTTGTACAGAGACCCTAAGCAAATTCCACTGGAAAGGTGAATTACTTATAAGTTACAGATATGTAACTTCTTATACTTTGATACATAACTTTTAAATAACTTTTATGGGAACTGGCCTACTTTTTATACTGACATTGTTAGGATTTTTTTCTAAAAGTTTTGTACTGTATCCCTGGAAGTACTGTCAGAATATAAAGCATGACTGTGATTAAAAGTGCATCATTATTTATATGCCAGCAGAAAATCAGGGTTTACATGTTTGTTGGTGCCTATGGCATCCAGAGGGACCTGTCCAAGCTTAAGAAGTGGGTCTATGTGAATCTCACGAGGGTCAGCAAGGTCAAGTGCAAGGTCTTGTATCTTGGTCAGGGCAACCCCCAGTACCAATACAGGCTGAGGGATGAGGGGATTGAGAGCAGCCCTGAGGAGAAGGACTTGGGTGTACTGGTCAGTGAAAGATTAGACATGAACCAGCAATGTGCACTTGCAGTCCAGAAGGCCAGTTGTATCTTGGGCTGCATCAAAAGGACTGTGGCCAGCAGGTCAAGGGAGGTGATTTTGCTCCTCTGCTCTGCTCTAGTGAGACCTAACCTGAAGTACTGCATCCAGCCCTGGAGCTCTCAGTACAGAAAAGACATGGATCTGTTGGACCAGGTCCAGAGGAGGCCAGAAAAATTATCAGAGGGCTGAGAGAGCTGGGATTGTTCAGCCTGGAGAAGGCTCTGAGGAGACCTTATTGTGGCCTTTCAGTACTTAATAGGAGCCTATAAGAAAAATGGGGACAAACTTTTTAGAAGGGCATGTTACAACAAGATGAGGAGCAATAGTTTTAAACTACAAGAGAGGAAATTCAGACTAAACATGAGGAAGAAATTTTTTACAGTGAGGGTGGTAAAAGACTGGAACATTTTGCCCAGATAGATGGTAGATGCCTCATCCCTGGAGACATTCAAGGCCAGGCTGAATGAGGCTCTGAGCAACGTGGTCTAATTGCAGATGTCCCTGCTCATTTCAGGGGGGTTGGACTAGATGACTTTTGAAGGTCCCTTCCAGCCCAAGCTATTCTATGATTCTGTTCCTGTCTGATCTCTACCGGTGAGACAGGAAAGAATTGCTGAACTGGGAAACAATACCAGAGTTTCCATGGAAAATCCAAAAAACTTGGAGGTTTTCAGGACTAGACAAAACCATGACTGACATGTAGTATTGGCAATAGTCATATTGCGAGTGAAAAGATTAGGCAAGAAGTCTACTGAAAGTCCATTTTCAAGCCAATATTTTTCTCATTCTGTTTTTACAGAGCTCCCAGAGGGTTTTTCTACTTTTTTTTTTTTTTTTTTTTTTTCCTGAAACACTAGTAAGAATACCAAAAAAAATACATTTATTTCTAGGAAAGCAAATATCAAAGACATAGTAAACATTTTAAATATGACAAAGTAGGAAGAAGAATTCACAACCTGTGAGGAAATCAAAATGAACAATCTCAAAGGCAAACTCTTGTTTAAAGAAGAGCAGGATGGCATGCTTTTGAAGAGGGTTAATTAGAATGGAAGTACTTTAGATTCAGTCCTAAATGGGTGCCTGACTTCAGGTGGACCAGTAAAGGAGCTGTTGAAAATTTTACAGGTAGGATAATTCCATTAGTAATAAATATGTTCATGGTGTACCAGTTGCTAAATTGAACACCTCCATTCTCTCTGTGTCCAAAAAACTGAAGAAAAAAGTATGATGGTTGGGTATACTATGAAGTGACTGAACACTTCCCTTTGGGAGTACTCTTACCTATGGTGTAAACCTGAGACTGAGCTAGTTCTTGATCATGAACAATGACATGCCTGAACTTGTACAGACCTGTGCTTGTCTTATAGTATAAACTTAACTCACAGAGTGTCTGGAAGCTTAAAAGTACCACTTATTATTTCCTATAATCAAACTGTGCCATCTAAGCCTTAATGAGGTTACAGCAGGAGAATGAGATAGGTTTGTGTAAATGTATTAAGGGAAAATCAGTACTGCTATAAAGTAGGTCCATTAGTAAATGAGATGGAGAATTAAATTACTGACTTTGAAATGGCTGAGATAATCTGTGCCAAAGCTGTCTTTAACAAGAGAAATAAAGTTAGGTCAATTAGGAATGTTGGAAAAAAACCCACAAAACTGTGAAGTCACTGTGAAAGAACAGCTAAGGAAACAAATATTTGAACACGACTGTTACCACCAAATAAAAAAAGATACTCTCTGTTGCACCTGCGATATTAAATACTTCTTATCATCTGCATTAGTTAATACTGGTACTGTAATTCCAAAACCAACTTCAACTGTTAATTCTATCAAAATAAATCACTCAGCCCTGCCTTGGCCTCTAGATTGCCTTACTCATGCTTTTTCTCTCATCCTGTCACCCTTCCTGTTAAAAAAACCAAACAAAACAAACCTGCTTGCACTGTCTTATGGCTAAATGCATTTTTCTAGTTTTCCACTGGGACAAATAACTTATATAGCATAATGAGATTTATTAGCCTCAGTGGAGGTAACTCAACTGTATTACTTCCATTGAACAAACTCATTTGCCAGCTCAGGTATGTCTTTATGGCACCACATTCATTGTACTGTTTAGATTTACACTAATTAGACGTTAGATTGAAGAATTCTTGCTGGCACTGGAGTCAGAACTGACTGCCTACTTTGCCATCAGCTCTTCTTCCAGATGTTTCCTCCATATCATACCTTTCATTCTCTTCTTTCCTACTTGGATCATTAAATCTTACCTGAGCAATCTTCCCAGTCACACTCTCCTTCTTTTCATATACCATTTTTAACTCTCTATCCTTTTTTGAGGAATGTGGTACATTAGGAAGGTTCATTTGGAAATGAAGCTGCCATCTTTTTCATTATATTTTTCATAGTCATAAAAATATATAGAGTGTATTGGAATAATATAATCTTGAAAGAAACATCCTGACAGGTGTGAAATGTCTCTCTTTATTGGGAGTTTCCTCTTTAAATATCAAAATGATTAATGATTGTAAGGGTCAGTAACTTAGCAGAATCATTTGGGTGATAGATTATTTTATAATCCTCAATTTTTGATGCTGAAAGACCAAACTATTATGTATTCAAATGCAAATGCTTTCAAGCTGCTTTTCTGGCAACTATATTAGTTCTGTTGTTTGGTGTAAATGAAATAAGCTGAATGATGAAAATCCGAAATGTTAAGGCCAACACAGACAATTAAACTTTTCTAAAGTAGAACCAGAAATAGAACAAACATTAGCTTTATTGCAGTATTTATCAGTATTTGAACTCAAAGTTTTTAATTAATAAGAATCTTTCACACTATTCTAATTCTATCACAGAGATATTTCAATGAAAGTTAGGAGTCATAAATCAGAAACAAAGAATGATCTTTCCTATAAGATTGAAAAGAAAAAAAAATCAAAGAAACAAAAAAAAAAAACCAGCCATGAGGACCCTCATTTTTCTGCCTCCCAGAACATTTGTTTTGTTTCTAAGATACTTTCTGAGCCATATTCATTAGCCATTCCTTATCTGGTAGTTCTGTTCCATATCACCTTCCCCAGAAGCAGTATTATTACACACCATTAAGACTTCTGTGAGTTTACATTCCTCTTTACATTTGTTTTACATTGAAGTGATGGCATAAAGTAGCCTTATTATAAAAGAAAAAATGTCATATACTCTATAGCTTACTGTTGAAAATACTGCTAATATAATGATGCCAGGGAAGAAGTCTAAGGAAAATGATAATCAGATCTTTACTGGATCCGACAGAAATTTAAGAAACATGTGGGACTGTAAAAATGAGACTTCTGAATTTGACTGAAGCACTTTGATATTCTCCTTGAAGAAGTGAAGATCAGTAAAATATTCCCAAGAATAATCCCTAAATACCAGATCTCAGGTCAATGCTGAAATTTGTAATCCATATCTGACTCTTCAGTCAAATTTATCTTGTCAGAAGAATCACGTTGTATTATATCCATCATCCTAATCATATTATAGCATGTTTGGAACAAACCTATTAATAATGAGGTTTTGGAATTGTATAAATATTCTGTTTACTGAAGCAAGAGTAAATCATGTAAAACACAGTGAAAGCACTGCTTGCACTGTCTTACAAGAAGTAAATTTACCCTGTAAGTCCCATTCTGAAGGAAGACTGCTATGAACAACAAACTCACAAGTTTCATTTCAACATGTATTAAAAAAAATTGTCAGAAATATTAATTACTTATAAGTTGTTGAAAATTCAGTATTTTTGTTTCTTTAGTAGCTTTAATAGCAATAACAGATAGAAAAAAAATTGTCACAGTTTTCAAAATGCCACATTAAAGAATAATTTTATTTTTATGTTTACTTAGTCTTCAAAAACAAGAAATTGGTAGCAATACACTCACTGATGCAAATCAAATGTACTCATCTGCATTCATACTAATGATATGTATTACTAAAACCATGCTGGTTTTCTGTTAAAGTATCTATGCCTATTAAGACTCTTTAGCATAATTTCATACACACAGATTTGTACTAAATACTTATCATCACTGGTGTCTCTCTGGAGATTTAATGTGGTAAATATATACTAACATTACTAATGCTTTTTGTTGAAATATGAGAAGAAGCTCATGCAAATAATTTATTTATGTTGGTATCTACCCAGTCATACTAAAAAATTCCTTGCTGAAATTCCTTGTTTTTTTTTTTTTTTTTTTTAATGTATTGTTCACATATTATGCAACTTCTGAAGTAAAAAATATGAGGTTTTTTTTTCTTTTTTTTTTTTTCTCAAGATTCAAGCTTTAAAATGTGACCTAGATCTTACACACTGAATGCTAAAAAAGTAAACAACCTTTGAATATCTGTGATGTAATTGTACAGACAAATAATTCTTGCGATAGAAACATAAAATAAAGGTTTATTTTACTGTCTAGCATATTTGCTGTCATAGTACTATGCAAATGATACTGGCATATCACAGCATCACAAACTGAATTAATACTGCCACTTGGGTTTTATTGGTTTTGCAATTTTACACATGTATTTTAAAAGTCTTACTCTTTTCAACACAGTTTGAAGTGAATACCTGCTTATTCACATCATTTATCATCACAAGCCTGACTTTTGAAATCCATTCAACAGTGATTTAAAACTGACTTTAGAAAGACTGTAATTGATTGCAATCATAAAATGCAGTTGTGTACAGGAAAACAAACACATAAACAAAATAGTCTATTACAAAATAGTGATTTAAAATTTAAACAAGAAATGAGGCCATTCTAATTTTATTAAAATTTATCCACCTGTTTAACTAATAGAAAACATGACAAACAGTTTTTTGTAATTCATATGCATTAAGATTGTGATTGAATATATGAAACAATATTAAGTATTATACAAAGCAGAACAGAGTTTACAGTTTGAGGTACCTAGATACAGTTTTCTACATGCAAATATCTGTATATTTAGCTGGGTCAAATGTGCCAGTCCTATGTATATATCATGTGTGCTGATGGCTGTTACAGGTAGTGTAATGTGACTCTTTTCTTGACAATGGAAGCTCAATCATGTCCAATTCAAATAATGTGCCCTGGATAATGGTTCAACTGTCCAGTCACCAGACATCTGTTTTAGGGTAAGATTAATAGCTCTATGGGGCTCAATTCAGTTGACTAAATATAGGTATCTATAGTCATTTGGGATGTTATAGAAAATCTGAGTCATCATGTAAGAACTGCAGATATACCATTGGGCATGCAGGAGACTGTGTGGACAGTGAGAGTACCTTAAGACATCTCAAATGGCACTGGATGTTTTTGTGTGGGCAGTTCAGTTAAGCATCCAGGCTCCACCAACTGTACTGACAAGAGGCTTGATTTAGTTGCCCACACAGAGGGAATTTAGAGGTGGAACTTATTTTCCTAAACATAACTTGGGTTATGAGATGTATTAAGGTATGTCTCTAGATCTCTGGATGCTACTCTACAAAGTATGGCTTCAGAGGCATCACCAGGGGGATATCTAAGTGTCACTAGATGCTATAATAGGTTGAGGTAACTTAATAGAGACCTTAATGTCATTTGAGACACCTTAAGCACCCACACTAAGCTGGTAAGTGTGACAGGAGAATCAGTGGAGACTCATACCCTTAGGGAATAGCAGCTAGAGGCCAGCTGGGGCGGCTTTTAACTAGTGCTAGAACTGTTTCTTTAGATAAGCCCAGATAAATCTTTAGATAAAACCTCTTTAGATAAAAAGCCCAGACATCCACTGGTTATGATGAGTATTTATGCACTTAATGCTCAGGTAAAAATCTGTATGCATTAATAGATGCCTAAACACAGGTGTCTTAACCTTGTGATCTGAATTCTTTTGTAAAAGAAGTCTAAAAATGTTTGCAATAAAAATTACTGAAAGATAATTAGTAGTTTGAGACAGAGACAATGATTCTATATCTCTATATCCGACAACAGTAGCTTAGGATGGTAGTTTGTAGTTATTAGAGATAATTTAAAAATTAGCTAACAAAATATTTTATTAACTTCTTTAAAAAATATTTCCATCCAGTTTGCAGTCTGTCTATAGATTTGTCTCCATATAAGTCTTTTCTACTATAACATTACTTCTAATATCTTTGTCTGCAAAATAAAGCCAAGATCTCCCCTTCTTTGAAGTTCATTTTGTCTATATCTGAACGTTGCCCCTAAATTAAAACATATTAAGTCTCTCTGGATCCCTTCAGCCTAGTCATAATGTTTGCTAAGATTCTGCAGTTTCAGCTAGTCTATCTCACCCTAAGGGAATCATGAGTGTCCTTGTGATGGTCTTTGTAAGGAACAATGCTAAAACATTTAACGGTATACATGGTTTCTTATTGCATGCCTACAAACATCATCATTTTGGGATAAGCTGGGCATTTCCTCAACCAGCTCTTGCTTACATTTGGTCAGGCTTTATAATTTTGTCCTCTTTGTATTTAAGTCCCTAGGCAGGTCTGATGTGGTAGACATATGTCTGTACTGATAAACTGATGATGTCCAAAGGGGGGGTTCTGACACAGGACTCTGATCTGGTTGGGATAAGTAGGTGTTACCTCACTCCACAGATCAGTTTTGGTCTCCTTCCACTAGCCTTCTCCAAAGTAAATTTGCCCTGAGCAGTGTAGATGTATGCCAATTGGTGTCAGTCGGTGTTGGAGCCAAAAATTAGTTCACAGCCCTCTTTTATTTAATGATGTAGCATATAACCACAGTGACTCTGACCTTGTTTTGAAATACTCTCTTTTTGCCCAGAACAACCTTTCTAACCTTTGCTTCTGAACTTTTCATAACAGTAATTCCTTTCTGCACAATGCAGCCATCAGAGTAACATTTTCAGTGAGAGTGAGACTAGTACAGCATCTGAAGCCTACCATGTCATGAAATGAAATGTGGTTCTCAGATACAAGCTTTGACAAGGACTGGAAAGTCACAGAACAGTGGTATGAAGACCATCTCCTGAGATTTGAGTACAGTGTATGTTTATGTGTATGCATATGTAGTTGGACTTGAGGCAGTTCATATATGCCAAGCTGGGGTGTATTGTCTCTGTGTTATCTTAATGGTGCTGGAGAGGCTCTTCAGTGATGTGACCACAACCTCACTTTACAATCTCTAATGTAACTTCAGCACATGGTTGTATTAATTGCAGAGTTAGTTTAGCTCCATAGTCCCAGTCCCTCCAAGCAAATATGTGTTCTTTTGAAGATAAGGGAGATGGAATCAGTTTAGACTAATTTGCAGATGCTGAAGTACATGTGACTTACAGTGGTAAAAAAAACCAAAAAAAACAAAAAAAAACATGTGGTGGACAAAGGAGTTCTTATATTATTTAGTTTAAATCATTAAGTAGCCACCATGAACTTCTGTGTCATTGTGTCTCTTGAAATGGTCACCCTGACACTTGATCAAGGAGGGGTGTTGAATTATTTGATGCAGAGCTTATTTATTTGAGATATTTAAAAAATAGTATTTCATACATTTAAAAACAATTCAAGGCCAGATTTAATTTAGTTTTGATTGAGACACCAGACGATTTACTCTGGAATCAACCTATTGTAGAGAAAATGTTTTCAGCTGCAGCTGCAGGCAGCTTTTTTTCTCTTTCAGATACAATAGCAGTAGTTAATTATCTAGTCAACAATAATTCTATTTTGTCTGGTGAAAATAACCTCTGGTTTTAATTGTCAAGCTTTAAATGAGCAAATACTGGAACTTAATCAGTGATTGTCTGATGAGAAATTAAGTGATGTCTTTAGAAAGTAGATTTCATTCCTGTCTTCTAGGGCTAAAATTTGGGTTTAAACTTGCCTTAAGAAAAAAGTAAATTGTATTTTTAGTACCTACAAGGAAAGTGATATGAGGCTAGGCTGGGAAAGGTCATGCATTACGAAAGGTCACAATTGACATGGAAACACCTTGAGAGATTTCAGTTGGAAAAGCAGACACAAAACAAAAGGACAGGAGTCTGTTTCATTACAAAAGTTTTTCAGTTAAAATACACAGGGAACCCTAAAATCACCTTTTTTCTTGTTTAAAATTCTAAAGAAAATTTGTTGCTAGTCGTGAAACATCTAGCAACACTGGATATCTAACTCAAGAATTGAAAATCTTAGACAACAGGAATAAAGCTACAATATAGTCGGTGCATTGAAAAGAAGCTTTTACTTTCTAATCTAATATATACATGATCTAAGTGATATAATTTTCTTCAAATTCCTTGCTTCAGAAGGAATAAGGTACAGTAAAATTGCAGGCCTATTATACAGATAGTAAATATCTGTACAGGAGGGTTCCATAATGTAAAAGCTGTATATTTCTGGCTTTCATACTCTTTTTTTTTTTTTTTTTTAATGAACAAACAAACAAACACAAGAAACCAACCAACCAACCAACCAAAACAACAAAACCAAAACAAAACACCATTTTTTTCTTCCTGTTCCTCAAACTGCTCTCCTTCCTAAGATGATCTGCTTTTGAATGCGTCCGGTGTGTGTTGTGGTCTCCATAGAGAGGGTCATCCTTCAGATTTGCACCTGATTTTCATCTGGCCTATGCAGCCAGGTTTCTTTATGTGGAAGCCGGGGCTTATAAGGTAAAGGGGACAGATGAGGGGACAACCGGCCTCATTCTGATAAACCACTGGATTGTGGACAAGGTACGTACATGGACTGGTAACTTCACCAAGCACCTTGTCAATACTTTCTAATTTAGTTGGTTACTGCCTTCTGGAGGAAGGTTTAATTAAGCAATGACTGTTTACACCCAGCTAGAATGAGTGAAATTGTAGAGGGTGAGAAGGTCCAGCCACCTCAATGAGTACCTACAGCTCCTGACAGTCTAATGAAACCGATACCATTTCAAAACAAGTGCTGTTCTTGCCCAATGTAGTTAGATCATTACTGTGTTAAATCAGTGCATGTATCTTCAAGGTGATAACCTCTCTCTCCAATTACATCTTCATGCCTTCCATAGTATGAGAATGCTGACTTTGGTCTGTCTTTTCTAGAGGACAGGAGGGAGTGGGCACTTTTAAACCTCCTCTAGGTGGATCCCTACCCTTCTCCTACTAACATATTTACTTTCCACTATTTCCAGCTCCTCTGTATTACTCATTATGACTTTCTTTCACTACCTAATCCATGTGTATAATTTCTTCCCTGTTTTCCTAAGATACAAGACAACCTTAAATGCCTTTTCTGTCTTCTGCCTTTTGAAAATTATGAGTCCTCACTTCCTCCCGCACCCATCAGAGAAGTGATGTGTTAAGAAACATTCTTCAAAGCGTGGCCTCCTGAAGCTGTCTTGGTTGTTCATAGCTTTGTCAAATGACGGATTCACTGAAGTGCAGCTTCCCAACTACAGGATCAGGCCTAACAATGCTTCACAATAAGCATTTTGTCTATATACTTCACTGTGTCTCATGGAAGGGGACTGTAACTCTCTCTTGAGGAGATGATGCAGCCAGTAAGATAGTACCTGAAGTTAATGGTCTTAACCTACATTTAATTCATGGAAATTGAATCATCAGGTTCTAGGGACTACCTTTTTGTAGGGTAACCTTCAAAAGGCTGTGAAAAGTTGAGCAAAAGAATTATGTGATCAATAGATCTGTTACAAACACAAGACATTTGAAAAAATGGTGTTTCTTGTTACCTTGATTCTGGAGCTTAATAAAAGCATGTGTTTTTAGAAGGGAGCAAATGTGAGCCAGTTGACCATAGAACCCAAATTAATGTCCAAAATTTTGGGAAAAAAAATTGCAAGAGTAGTTACCTAAGGTAAAATATTGTTTTGGTAATACTAGAAAAGCAAGTATCACTAGGCATTTGCTCTGTTTTAGACCTTTAAGTTAGACTTACAGAGGCTATATTCCCCTGCATACCTGGCATTTTAGAATATATTCTTATTCTTTCAATCATCTCTATGTAGGCGTGCTAACTAGAATTGCTCCAGTTAAAATATTACCTTGGTTGTTTTATGTACTTTTTGGGTCAGTAAATCTCAAAAGCAGTCAGCAGATAGAAATGTTAGTCTGTAATTTGGATTAGTCCTGAATTGTTTGAATAAAATGAAATAGTCCATTCGGCTTAAAGAAAAATAAATTATAGATATATGCTAGCTATTTTTTGAAAGCAATTTCAAATAAACATAATTTCTGTACATATACTGATAATTAAGCGGATTTTTTTTTTAAAATACTGCAACTATTGACCAAATAGACAGTAATAGCTCAAGTACAAAAAGAATTATAGTTTACTGTGTCAATGATCTGTGGATTAAAGGCTCCCCAAGTACATATTCATAAGATAAAGCAAATGACTCCTTTGGAATATCATGACGATGAACTGTAGATTAAAGAACACTTGGAATAGTTACAGTTGCAGTGGAGCAAACATAATGGGCTTGCTATTGCTAAAGAATTCTCAGTTATAGTTTTTATTTTCTGTTTATTCAAAATAGTAAAATAAATTGAAGGTAAGTGTAAAGACTTTCTCAGCTTGGAGGAAGGCACTGAGGTGACATGGAAGATTTGAGACAGGTCAAAATCACACTCGATCTATTTACTGCATGTCTAAAAAGACTGGAAAGAATGCAAAAGCATTTCAGATGTGTTGGGATTCATCTGTCTACATAAACAAACAATAAGTAGTTCAGACCAGTGGGAGAAAAGAATGACATTCAGACGTTATTTGGTTAACATGAGAAGAAACAGTCCTCTGCACCCATGAAAGGCTTCGGTTCTCATTTTTTAAAATTTATGTTGTAACGTAAATCCCCCAAGCTCTGCTGCAGTTTGAAGATGGAACAGAAATGGTGACCAACAGCAGCAGCAGAAGCCCAAGAACGAGTCATGGGTCGACATAGCATCCACAGCACATGAGGAAGAAGGGCACACATGCAAGAGGGTAGATTAAAAGTCACTCAATGAAGAAAAAGCTGTTTATATGTACTATTATAAAAGAAGTGATGAATTATATTGTAAAGCAGTGAACTGGATAGTCATGAGTGGTTTGTTGGAAGTACAAAGCGTAGCTTGTTTAATCCCTGTCAAAAAGAAGAAAGAGTTTCTTCTGCTGTTAATTATTTTATGTGAAAGTTACAATGGCAAATTTCAAAACCTAAAGATCTTTCAGTTGCAATCAGATGTACATTCTACAGGAAATTATAATAATCATAACATTTTTGTTTGTTTAGTAATAGGTATAGCAATGGAATGAACACATTGGCTATTACATTTCTATACATAATATAATAAAAAAACCCCAAACATTCACATTTAGGATCTTTTCTATCTGTTTACTCTCCCTTCTGTAGACCCATATACCAAACAGTTAAGTTTTTCATAGAGAAATATAAACCAAAAGCTATAAGTATTAAAAATGTGGATACAAAATTTTTAGATTTAAGGGGAAAACTAATGTAGGATTAGATTAGGCAGCATTGATCTATCTTCAAATTTATCACACTGTAATCTTTTAATTTGTATGTAACCACAACCATCTATTTAAATTCCAGTGAAATAAGAGATACTTACACTCATCTGTGTTTGCATGATGCAAGACGTTTCGTTCATTTCAGTGTGATGGAGCATGTCCAATGATAAATCTTTTTTGATAGTCATGGAAGTAGACTAAATAATATGTATAAAGATGAATTTCCTAACTGGAATGAGCAGAAGTTCCTTGAGCACTGAATGTTTCATTGAGTATGGTAAACATCACTACTTAATGTAATAATAGTGCTGTACATTATGTTTATTAGAAACAAAAATATTATCTAATGTAATACTTTGTACTATAGACATAACAGACTGGTAGACTTTGTAGGAATTCCTTATAAAAATGGAAGCCTGCTTCAGATTTCTAAAATATTTTGAAATTATTTGATGCTGTATGAGAGAAACAAAAAAAAAAAAATCCAAACCTGTAATTTATTTTTGCTTCAGGCTAATTAAGGAAAATTAGAGTATAAGTTTTGTAATTCACGAATATTGACTTACACAGTCAATCAAGGGGAAAGAAAGCTGAGATTCTGTAAAACACAGGCCATCTGTCTTCTTTGCAGAGATAATTAAGTATAGTACAACCTGTGGCAAAATGACAAAAGTATGGATATTAAGTATGGACATGTTAAGGAAATCTGATTTATACATTAGTGGTTTGTTAATAATTGTTTTTCATATAGCATTCAGATCATATTTCTTTCCAGTTGAAATCTGTTGCCCAGGGCTATTTTATTGAATGGAAGGCAGAATTCAAGAAAGGATTATTTTTTATTATGCCAACAACTGAACTCATAAAAATCTTCCATCATTTCAAACGAAAACCCATTAAATAACTTTTCATAGTTTAACATGATAATTAAAAAAGAAGGGAATTTTTTATAGTTAGTAATATGAAGTATTCCTCAAATTGACTGACACTGAAACATTCTTTCAGAATGAAGAGAAAATCTAAGAAAGCAGATATATGTATCTATTTACTTGAATATGTTAAAATAGTGCCTAGTCACCCTAAAAGACCCTAAGTCTTGTCTTAAACATAATATCTGAAACACTGTTGTATTTTTAAACCTTTTTAAAGTTTTGGACCACTTAAAAAAATGTATCTATATATACACATTTTTATGTTTGACAAGTTCATACATAGTGACGCTGTGAGGTCATTAAGGTATAGTCATGTTGATGCTGGGGTAATGGGTGCTCCACCCCAGCATGCTTCTCAACCCAAGTTAATTTGATCATATTGTCTTCTGTGGGATGTTTGAAGAGCAAGTGAAGGTACTCATACTGTTATCTATGTAGTGAAAGCTCAGGTGCCCTACATAGCTCTTTTGCCTTCATTGTAAGGAGCACCAAGGTCTTCCCAGGACCCTTTGAGAAATTTATCACTACTCTGTGGAAATCTGCTAAGTTCTACTGTAAATTAGTTGGGTCCTGGTTTTACTGAGATCCCTCCTGCTAGTGAACATTTAACTCTGTCTGTTTTTTAGAAATCACTATCACACATTAAAAGTAGAAGTAGACCAGCTGAAAATCCCAGGTAATCCCTGAGATGACCAGTAAGTAATTCAATTCAAGGTGAATCTGCGAAAAGCAGAAAAACTAAAGCAGAATTTTGGATCTACAGAAATTGGCTACACTAAATGTGCTTAAGTCTTTGACATATTGTCAAGGGTTTTGATTGCAGGGTGACAATAAAACCGTGGCTGATGTATTGTTAACCTTCTCTCCCCACCTGCTTTCCCTTTTGCAGCCCCTCCCCCTTCCCACTAAGGACAGCCAATTGGGAGGGAAAGAAGGACAGAGAGAAGAGAGTTGGAAAAAATAAAAATGTTTTACTAATGCTACTAATAAGAATAGAGAAAATAATACAAAATACACAAAACCAATCTTGAAAGTCCCAGCAACTGCAGGGCCAGCACCTGCAGTCATGGACTGGACTCTGCAGCCAACTGGAACTAGATTCAGTCTGTCACTAGGCCTCAGTTTGCAGGGACAACTCGCAAGGTCCTCTCCTAATGTCTGCCATAAGCAAAAGGGCTGAGATCCTCATGATCTCCCACTTTTATATGACGTATTCATGTGAATAGGATGTTATACTCCATTGGTCAGTTTCTTGGTCATCTGTTTCTCGTTGCCCCTCTTGTGAGATGTGAATCTGTCCTTATCAATAACCGTGAATTCCATTCCTATGTTTACCAAAACATGTATCTGTTTTTTTAGGAAAATGCAGCTAATATGAAAGCTTTAGTTGACAGGCAAATTCACTAAAAGGGAAACTTGTTTTTAACAAAACCAGGACATATATGAATCATCACAATAATGTATAAAGCATAAAGGAAATGCAATTAAACTTGTAGTGGAAAAGTTGGGTATATTTTCAATTAGTATTTGCAGTCAATTAGTTTTTCTCGATGTGACAGCAGTTTCCTTTGAAAGCACTTGTTTTGCTACTTAAAGTTTAAAGTCACAAAGAGAAAGCATTACAAGATGACTTAGGTGATTAACCTTCATTAGTCATTGATGAAATACTTTTTGCTGCTCATTGCATTTCTAGACATTGGTTACCCCCGCATCCTTTGGAAGCTCTGAAAAAAATTTAAACTCAACTGTCATTGCTTTTAGGAGCAAAGTGAAGTTTATGCGATTGAAACAGATATTTTGTTGGTAGTCTCTTGGTAATAACACAGGCAATCAGCCCTTCCTCTGGGTGTATGGAGACATACAGAATCAACTTTTTAACTGCTTTTCAGACTGATGCCAGCTATTGCAGCTCTGTGCAGATGTCAAAAACAGGTGAAACACAGAATGGTAATAAATTTACTGGCTTTTCTTTAGTACCACAAATCATGAGCTTAGCACATACACCACAATGCTATGCATTTATTCCTTTCTTTCATCTTGTATGGCTGTATGTGATCGAGCTCTTCATTACTTCCATAAATTAATAGACTCTTATCTATTATTAATAGACTCTTGACTATTCATAAAATACATGTGACTGTTTAAGATCTGAACACATGAAGAGGCTCTCCTGATGAGGCCAGTGATTCTTTTAGAAAAATATCCTGCCTATGAGGGTAAGAGTGATTATCTGATTCAGATGTAGATGTAAAATCACACATAGTGACAACTATGGAATATTTTTTTCTGCAAGAAAAGGTACTTTGCACTATTAGTATCTAATCTGTGGGATTTAATATATCATTATACAGTTTTGAGATGGAAATCAGACTGGTAATCTTTTGTAGGTTCTGCCATTACTACACTCATATCATGTTTAATTTATAAGGCAGTACTCATTCATTTTAGATATCTCGCATTTGGGAGGTAGTTGGACAGTCACACAGTACAATTATTTTCCAGAAATCCTTACAGAGTCCTGCTAAATCTGCAGTTCTCTCAAGTATACTTTACTGAAGGTTTATATAAGAAGATTGTTACATGAGGAGATCACTAGCTCCCACGGAGCATACTAACTAAAGAGTTAATCACACAGCATGTTAAAGGGTTAGTGCACTCAGGCCAAATCATCTCTGTCTTTTAAAATAAGATATATCATTACTGACTTATTAAAGTTTTGTCTGTTCCCCTGAATAGTCTTTTATTGACTCAGACAATCCTTTGTACTTTCCCAGCATGAAATTGTAATAAAAGGTTGAGTCTTACAGATGTCTAAAATGTCCTTGAAATGGAAAGGGAAAATGGCTCGGTCTGCATTTCAAAAGTTAATATATATCACTCATCACAGAAAAATGAACTGACTTCATATTCATTAGGTGATCTGTGAAATAATCTTCAGTTAAATGGACAATAGATTTCTAGTTCTTACAAAGATATAAGTTAAATCTCATATGGATTTTTTGTCCTTCCTTTTTTCGATATGTCAAAATTGTGTTTAATATTCACTCCTTCAGAAACTATTGTTGTTAAGATACAGGACAAAAATAGAATAGAAAAACAGACATAGCAGAGCTCTCAGAAACAGCATGATCACCAACAGTTTTACATCTGTTTTGGCACTCTCAGAAGCAAGGCAAGATTTAGTTGGGCATATACTCTAAGGTAATCCCACTGAAATAACATTTCCCATTTATGGCAATTTATGCCTTTAGGGCATTACTTTATGAACTTTCACAATGCACACATGAGGGCAGCACTTACAGTTTTACATGCTTGAAATTTTTGTGTTCAAGAAAGTTTATATAAATTTCTCTTCAGCCTTTATGTGCAGTACAATGATTATTTGAATTATGGAAGTGCCAATGGGCTCAGCCATGAATAAGATCTTTATGTTAGCTATTGTGTAAATACACAAGAAACTTTTATTTCCAAAAATTTGCACAACAAGAAGGCACTGATGGATGCCACAGCAAAATACTGTGAGGTGCAGGTGAAAACTAAGCACAGGCTATCAACAAACACAGATCAGAGCTTGAAGGCATCAGACACACAAAAAACTCACTAAAATGTGAAATGACTGCCTCTTGGGATAAGGCAGAAATGATTTTGTGGGAGGGGAGATTAAACTACTGAGTGTTCAAAGGGTAGAACCAAAGCCAAAGTATGTGTGTTTTGTAAAAGTGAAAATGGAGCTGCTGGTTTTTTATAAGAGAAATGAAGTAGAAGATTTAGTGCAAAAATAGAGAAAAAATCAGAAAAAAATATTTTGCACAAGAAATGTGTCCCAAATTCAAGTAGTTCCCTCGAGGATATTTTGGAAAAACTGAAATAAGTCAGCAAATGTAGCTCATGCTTACTTATACAAAGACGCTGTGGAAACTTTTCTTACACCTCAGGTTCCCTAGGCTTCTTTCTCAAACTACTCCCTGTCAGTGGGAGAGGAAGAGTCCCCTCATGTCCTGGTAGCTCAGTTTTTACCTCCTGTTGCTAGACCAAAATAAATAGTGAACATTAATGATACTTATATTCACTACATGTCTCTAAGCTCACTAGCAGTACTTTGTGTACTCAGTATTTCCCTCTATATTCATCCTGTAGTTGCTATAGAATCATCACTGCTTTAGTACAAGTAGTAGCAGTGTCTAGTGGAACAAGAACTCAGGTTCCATTAGAAAATACCAATCCTGTGTTTCTTATATTGATCCCTTCTCAGCCAGTAGCCATAATCTCCTCTTGTTTTTCTTCTCCAACATAGTATTTGCCCAAGATTTTGCACTGAAACAGCGACTGAAAATAAACCTCTCACCTTAACACTGTTCTGTTACTCAGTTAGTGTAACAGTTTAAGGGCATTGTCTGCAGTGTGTGGATTTCATTTTTGAGACTAAGTGTTCTGCTTCTGCCTGACAAATTTCAAACTTTGTTTTGACTGTAAAGACAATCACTGTTTTCCTGCAGTAGTTTAGCCTGAACCTTAACTAAAATTTGTAAAGAGTTCTGATGCAGGGCTGACAGTATTATTACTGGCTTTAATGTAATTCTTCTGAAAATAAGTTAACTCCTATGGCAGAGAATTGTTTTGTCACCTTGGCAATAAAGTCATTTGGAAAGGATCAGAGAACATCTTGTAGAACTGATCAGGGATTCACCAAGCAGAGCAGCTAGAAAGTTATAAAAGGGAAAGCAAGTAAGTTTTTGATCTGCTTTAGTCTTCTTCAGTGGCTAAGGATGAAGGAAAGTTGCATGTCCCATTGGCATGATAAAGCAGAGAAAGCTAGAGCATAAATAGGTTCTAAAGGGGTTCCAGGGAAGTGGTGAGTCAGAATAAAAGACCTCATGTTTGGAAAGAATGTTGAAAAGTATGTATTTTTCTTTACTTCCTTCATAACTGATTTGCTTTATTCTTTAAGTAAAAACAATAGTATGTTTAGAAACTCTGGGCCAGTGTATGTGTATGTGTATGTGTATGTGTATGTGTATGTGTATGTGTATGTCTATGTCTATGTCTATGTCTATGTCTATGTATCTCTATCTCTATCTCTATCTCTATCTCTATCTCTATCTCTATCTCTATCTCTATCTCTATCTATCTCTATCTCTATCTCTATCTCTATCTCTCTCTTTTTATTTGGTGAGTTACTTCCACCTCAGGCGTACTGAAGAATTAAACACCAAACTAGTATTAAAGGTGTTATCTTCTGGGGCAAATATTGGAGAAAGGATGTGGAAGGTATTGGGAAATGCCAGTCTCCCAAAAAGAATTTTTAGATTTTGGAAAAATCTTTAAAAGGAAAACAAACAAACAAAAAAAAATTAAGTGTATACCCTGGACACGACAGAAGAAAAGGCCAAGGAAAAAGGGACACAATGTAAAGCACTATTTGCAGTTTTCCTTTTATGTTCCAAATGAAGAATCATTTTCTCGACTGTAGGTGCAGTCTGTATAGTGCTGACATTGTATTTTTCTTTCCAGAAAATAAAAATAACTGTACCAAGTACAGTTTTTGTTGCTGTGGAGGCATTTTAAGTTTCTATTAAAAAAAAAAAAAGTAATTTTTATTCCTCTTTCTAACATCATGGGCTCCTTCATCCACTTTTTAATGAGCTTTAGATGGCAATGCAAAAGTCTTATGTCATTTGAATCAAGTGTTTCCAAACCTGAGATGGTTACATCAAACTCCTTCCCTTTCCTTCTCATGTTTTCCTCAATGTTTTCAAGCACATCCAAACAAATTTCCCACTGTTGAAACATATACATAATACAACATATTTAATAACTCAGTCACTAATGCTGAGTCAACAGCAACTGTTATTCTTCTATGTTGATACTCATTCCCCCAGCTAATACTCACCTCAGAATCAATTTTGGAAAAGAGAGAGCTCTGTTTTCCACTGTCTAGATTTCCACTGCTTTTTGGATTGTGTGAGTGTGAATGTCTTAACAAATTTTTACGGAATTGAAAATGACAGTTTCGGGGGACCGGCCATGAGAACTTCAGGATTTGTTTTCTCTCACTTCTTTACTCCATTCTAAATATTTCTATTTATGCCTAGCTACATTTCCCTTTGACTGATGTATTCCCATGTTATTTTTCTCTTTTGACATCTTTACCAAAACACTTAATCTAACCATAAAATCCTGTTGGTTCAAAAGCTGATCTAAAACAAACAAACAAATAAACAAACAACAAAAAAAACACAATCAAGCTATAAAATATACAGTTCAGAGGCAGCAATGTCTAAAACAAGCCAGGCCACAGCCAAACCAGGCAACAAGCTCATATTTTTTTTTTAAAAAAAAGATTAAAAAATTCTTTCAGTTTGATTTAAAGAGTTAAAAATTTTAGCATCAACCCTAAATCTCTTTACATTTCTCAGCCTTCTCAAATTACTTGCCATAAGATACACATAAACTGGTTATGTTTCTGCAATACACTACTGGACCTTCATCTTGAAGAATACAAGATAATTATCCTGCATTCCTTATGGTTTGAATAATCTAACTTATTTCAGACATCACAATGAGAAGATACAAACCTTAAAAGTGACTGTATATCTACTGTAAGTGGAGACTAGGGTAGCCAGCTCTTCATGTACCACCATGGCATCTGCATTCGTTTATACAAAGCACAACCTACACCTGAGCTATTACAGTCTAAGACAGGAGTCTGTACCTTCAAGAGATAAAACTACATGAGTCACTCATGTAATACTATGCTACATACAATTTATATTGTGGTTTTGGAGATCTTCACACTTTATTCTTTTTTTCCTTTTAAGTTTTTCCTTATATTTTTCTTTTCATATGAAGGTATGTTTCCATCAGGTTTTGTTTGCTTGTTTGTTTGTTTGTGTGTTTTCCTCAGTGATAAACTTTTTGTATTAAGAAGTACTTTAAAATACCTTAGAAATACCAGATACTTTTTAATAAAGAAGTGAATAAAACCACAAATGTAAATGATACACAAGCCTTAGGCTCATTTTTGGTATTCTCAGTGCTGTCATTTCATCCCAATTACAAGGCAGCTAGTTCATCTTAATGGACTGATATGATTTTCAGAAAGGAAATTAGGTAGTACATTGCCTGCATTAGTACATTTAACTGCAGCTATTTGCTTTCATTCAGGACAACTACAGAAGCAAATTTTAACTCATGCCAAAAGCCTAGACTTAAAATACAAATTTTGTAATGCCCGGAGGAATATCTTGCAGAACTACAGCACTATGCATGAAATGTTATGCAAGGGAGGCCAGTGAGAGAGCATGGAATTATAAGCTGTGAACTATAGGATCAATTATCTGTTTTTGTCAGCTTTATACCTTTTCAATTAGTTGATTAAATAAATCACTGAGAAGAGCTTGGATGCTGATGCATATTTTAATCTAACTGGCAAGCTAGCTGTTGGAAATCCTCTTTTCATTCTATCGTGATTACTTATTTTTTCCTACTTCAAAAGATTTCAGCCCATGGAGATGTACTCTTTGGCTGAAAGGGTTGCCAAACTTTAGGCAGTGCTGGACAACAGTTACTGTATTTTATTTTGGGGTAGCTACGTCAAATATTTAACTTACGTGTTGTGTAAGTATAAAATATATACTTATGTTGATAGACTTCCTGATTAAGTCAGTGCTAGGAGTTCCAAAACTTCACTGGATGGTCAGTAGGCACATTGCCAGAAGGAGGCCACACTGTGAAATACACAAGTTAAGTATTTGCATAATGTTTTAAAATTTTGATTAGGTGTCTAATGCCCTTTGAATTCAGATAGGCACTTAAAAAGTTTTAAGAACTAAGGCTTTATGTCTTTCTGGAGAACATGGCAGAATTCTCTGTAGTTCAGTCACAGAGATAGATGCAATACTCTAAAAATGAGGTTAAATGGTTACTCTGGAAGGAAGAAGGTTTTGCTCAGTTTCTGTCATGCTTGAATTTGGGGTAACTACAGCTTATGGAGTCTCCGTCTAGCTGTTCATCAACAGACCTTCAGAGCTGAAAGGATATGCTGCTACTATGCAAGAATTGGTTCCTTTCATTCAAATGACTCTACCAAAAATTACTTTTTTCTATTTTTTTTTTTTTTTTTTTCACACTGAAGATGAATGTCCACTGTTGCAAGAGCTAACTCTTTATTTTGACTTGGAAAACAAGACTCTCTTAATGTGTAGGTTAGAAGCCAAAGGAGTAGCAAATACGGAGGTTGCTGTTTTCAGCTACCCTGTGTGAAAGTCTCAGGACTTTCCCTGAATTTCATGAAAGTTAGTTTCCAAGCTGTCTTTAGAAATTAACAAACTGAGATGTGATTATGGAGACTGTTCACTCCAAGGATTGCTTCCTATAGGTAATATAGATGAAAAAATACTAGACATGCTACTCTCTGATATGCATACTCCCCCACTACTGTCCCACCAGCCTGCTCAGAAAGCAATCTAAAGCACTGTTCTTAGGGCATGCCATATCTCATGACATATCTCAGCAGCTTCCTGCTGCAAAAACACCTCTCTGGTGAGCTTCAACACAGCCCTCCAATTATTTCAAGCATTTTGATTGGCAAAAGATGCAAAATAATAATAATTTTTTACCAAGATGACAAAGGTACTAGATAAAACTAGCAGGAAATCACAGCCAAGTATATAGTGTGAATGTCCTGAGTCCTCTGCATAGGGAGCCAACTTCTTGTTACTTGGCTTGGAGGCCAGTAATCACTCCCTGCGGCATGTGCTTTTTGTAGTGTAGATATTGCCACAGGACCAAGTACTACTTAGCAATTTTAATCAACTCTTTCAAATAACTCCATGGAAATGAGCTCTTTCCCCCCCTCCAGACTTAACTATCAGAATGACAATCAGAACTTCCTTGTTCAATATATTTGGTACTTGAATATTGATTCTTTTTTCTAAATAAAATGGAAAATTTTCAATAAGAACCCCATCTCTTAATAACCTTGTGATTAAAATATTTGCAAGGAATATGTGGTAATATGGATATGAACTATAGCTGAGCACTTATATAAAATGCATCAATTATAAATGAATTTAAAAACAAAGAAACAAAGAAACAAACACAACATTGGTGAATATAAGTGAAGACTGAAAAAAAAGTCATAACTAAAAAGAAGAAAGAGCTTCAAAATTAAATGGTTTTAGAAGATCTAAAAGCCTACTGTCTTTTCTATAAAGGTAGCTTTTGAGACTTTACTTTAAAATCACTATTTATTTACTAAACGGGAAAATAACATTTAAATAGTCATATAACAGAAAAACAAAGTATGATATTTTGGGTTGCTTCAAGTAAAATGCTTTCTGCTGATCCACAATGAAGTTTTCAAGCCTTCTGATTCCTAAACAAATATTTTAGCAATTGCGATATACAGAGTTGGGTAGCAGTATTTTTTTCTCTACATTTTCTTTAAAAGAAGAGTCTTTCCTATTCACTACTTTGTAGAAAGCGGGTAGACGTCTTTCTTCAGGTGTTCTACCATACAGCGGATCCTGACTAAACTGAAGTGTCCAACATGTATTGAAAGTGTTTAAAATATTTAAGACCAACTACTTTATGTGTGTACTTTCTTGACCTAAGTTTAAGTGATTGCACTGTAAATTTTCCTATTTTATTACTAGTTCCTCCTCTTAAAAAACAGGACAGATGCAACTCTGTGCCTGGTTATGCCCCATAGGCTTATTATAGGTGCAGTAAGATCATGAATACTAGATATAGCAGGTAAAACAACTAATGGAGAAACTTATTTATTTGCCAAGATCAGTTCTGAGTACAAGATGTGTATGACTTTGCACAGCCACACTGTGACGTTGGTTCTGTATCTATAGACACATGACTGAGGTACACAAAACTTTTGAGATTCTTAGAAAATCTAGTGATGACCTGAGGACTCTAACTTTTCTGCGTAGTAAACAAGTTTCTCCATCTGGAAGACTAGCTATGTACACTGACCTCAGAGTAACTTAACAGAGACAAGGGTTATCACATTAAAATCATTATTTTTTTTAAAAATATTTCCATTTATATTGCATACAGAATGCTAAAGAAGTGCCGTATACACCTAAAATTGGAAGACAGATTATGACAAGATTGTTTTGGATTCTGTAAGATGATTAAATATAAATCCCATTTATTTGCTTTGTCTGTATTTGAACTTGGCTCTTACCATGAGCTTGGGGTTTCTGGTCCTCCAGTTGCTGAAAATGGGGTTATAGTGGTTATATATACCATGGGTTATATATATATGTTCCTATATATATAGGTTATATATATATATATATAGGTTATATATACCATGTTCCTATCCACCTGATAACCTCATGTGCCATTCCTCTGGAACCAAGAGTGAGAATAGTGATGATGTATATCCACTTCAGTCTTTCCTTTGCATACAGTTGGAAATTTCCTCCATGTTCCACAACACAGATCTATTTCACAGATCTGATTTGTGGGAAGTATATTGACTTCGAAACCAGGAATATGAGTGTTATCAACACTGCAGGACCTATTTAGTAAGTGACTGTGATGTCTGCATGTGTTCAGTGACAAGATTATTATAATTGCCACAAGAGTATGAAAAATTAAAGTGTATCTTCTTTATGGATTTGAAATTTCACAAATACTTTGGAGAAAAGCCTAAAACTTCAGCCAAACTGACAGAGTTTCATTTATGAACTTGCAGCCTATGAAAACAACCAAAGAAAATTCCTTCCAATTTTAAATATTTTTTTAATTTGCTCTTACTTTAAGAAATGTAAAGGAGCAAACAAGAGGTAAACCAACAAAAATAATGCTTTCCTTTGGTGTATCACCCACCATTATAAATATGTGTCATATTTGGGTAAAAAAATCAGAATCCGTTTTACAAAAATGCAAGAAATGCACTTACTTTTTTAATTGTGTGAAAATATAGCAAAGTTTTCAAGTTTCTTAAAGACAGTTCAATTATAAACACATATCCAGATTAAATATCTTCAAATAAATCCCATATTTATTTATTGGAAAACTTGTTTATCTGATTTTTTTTTTTTTCCCAAATGCATGCTTCGTATTTTCTAAAAGTGCTGAATTTGTAATCATTAGCTGTGTTGATGGCAACTGCTTAGGGAATATATCGCAATACATACTGAATTCATTAAAAAATCTCAGACCTGTTTAATTAGCAGGAGCTGGATGTTAGTTTATTTGTTTGTGAATACCAAACAAGTATTTAGACACTACACTGCTGGTATTTTAGTTCGGAATGGATTTACATATTTTGTGTATTAAACCAAATGGAGTTTTATATAAACATCTAGAACTTAGGTTACAGTAAAATAGACCACCAGGAGTCAGATTTTTAAATAAATTAATAAAAATTCACAGAACATTCTTGAAAATAATGTTGAGGCACAACAAGTCTGCCAATATCCACAGTGTAAACTACCTCCTGTTCTTTGCCGTAGTGGAGGTTTATCCAGGCAATGGACTGATAGCCTCAACTTGACCATTAATCCAAAGCAAGCAAAAATAATTTGGTTCCTGAAAGGGCTAGAAATACAGTGGAGAAGTTACACTCACCATGACTTCTAAGCCTTCTGCAGATAGTGAGTAAAGTAGAAGAATATTTTCTTCTATCAAGACAAATTTGTTAACAGATAATCTTACCTAAATCCATGTCAGACCCAGAAACCAGTGAAGGGGCACTTCAGCTCTCCAGGAGCCAAATTGATTATATGTTTTATACATTAGGCATACCAATATCTTTGTAGACCCCAGAGGGAGTTTTAATGACAAATTAGCTTGTACGTGGTGGCCCCTGCAGGAGGATAGACCTGCTTATTTATGAGGACTATAGGAACATCCAAGAGTTAGAAGCTCAGGTTTAATGCCTGCTTAGTCAGGGAGGGTATGGCACTACAAGTGAGTTTAGCTGCATGTGCCTCTTGTTGAGACTAATTCTAAACTCCTTTTGCTACTTTCCAATAAAAAGACCTATGGGACTTGAAAGACACCAAAAAAAGCAGTGGTTGAGTAAATATGTCATTTGCCACAGAAAAGATCATCCTGAAGCTTTGGACCTTGCAAACTCACTTTATATTAAATAGCCACTGCCTAAAAGACAGAAATAATCCTGGGTCCAAGAAAGTGGACAATGGTTCCTTACTCTCAGCTTAATGCTATACCCAAGTAACTAAAAAGTCTATTGTACAATTTTTTCCATCTTGTAAATGTTAAAGAATGTTTCATTTATTTTTCTCATAGGATTATGCATATACATATATATATATATATATAAAATCTGATATATAATGGCTTGTAGAATGTTTTAATTTTAGTGCAGTTCCTGCAAGCTCTGCAATGAAAGAACTCAACTTTCAGTCACAGAAATCTTTATTGTTTGGTTGTAAGAAGTGAGTAATGCTAAAAAACACATGCCCTTTGATCAAGGAGCAAACCAATTTAGTATTGTCATGCTTACTCAATACCTGGTAAAATATTGAAGGAAAAACTGAACAACAAATGGCATTTTCCAGAAATAATGTACTTAAACCATCTGAAGCATATTCCTCAAAAATGTATTACTGAAAACTGAAATAAAAGATATGAAAGTTGCATAAAGCTTTTTCTTTCTACTTACATATTTTTACACACAAAGGTATGCGCACACATGCATACATGTATTAATTTCAGTTATTTTCTAAGTCCAATAAATTTCATTTGTTTGGACCTAAGGGACATGTCTGAGTGCTTATTGAAAACAGTTTTTGATTTTCTTTCTTTTGAGAAAAATAATGAAGAGCTAAAATTACATAAAAATAGTATTTTTGTTTGTTATTTGGTGCTTTGCCGTTTTTTTCCTTTTGCCAACATCTACTGTATTTGTACAAGTATATAACAATAGTTGTGCTGGATTCATCTATCCTTAAAGCTTGCATCTCACAATGACTGATTGATATTTAGGAAAAGAGTATAAGAATAAGGCAGTTTTATATCTTCCAGCAATCTGCTGTTCGAGGACTTCCTCAGCTGGAGATTTATGCCTATTTTTTTTTTTTTCCCTTCAGAATTATTCTAATTGCTCTAAAATCCCACTTAAACTTTTAGTAGCTACAGATTTTGCTGTAAAAGTTCCACAATTTAACTTCACATTCTGTAGGAAGCACTGCATTTTGTGGGTTTTAAAGCTTCTGTCTGAAATCTCAGCAGCATGACCCCTGCTCTTGATACTATGAAAACCAGTAAATAATAGCCATCTCTTCACTTTGACTGCATCTTTGACAAATGTGTGGATCTTCACTAGTATTTCTTTGTACAGCAACTCTTCAATTCCTTTGATCTTTCTTATTTCACTCCTTGATACCTTTTCTTAACCTAATCTACCTTGCTTGACATGGGGCAGGACCAGGAATGCACATCTTCATTAAATGAGTGCATCCTGGATTAATACACAGTCATAATGCCATTTTTCCCCCTATTTTTCATTATATTGACCTTTGTACCAGTGGTAAACATTGACATAATGTTTTCATCAAAAAATCCTCTGTATGTCTGAGTGGGAGTCACTAATTTAAACCCCTTTCTGTCTTTGTAGTTAGTGTTGTTTAATGCATTTGAGACCTACATCACCATCGAAGAATCATGGACACTATAATTAACTTTCATAATGTTTTAGTCATCTGGAACACAGGTGTCTTTGGCAGTGTTCTCTTTCCAGAGAGGGCAAATTTGGAGCAGACAGGGTTCTAGGATGATTTAGGTTTTCCTCATTCTCACCACTATTTTGGGTCATGCACTTGAGGTTTAACGTGGACATTTCACCCAGGCCCCCGGAGTGTTTCAGCTGAGTGTGCTTCAGCATAACCTTAGCAAATACTGGAGAACATTAGCAGGATGAACATGTAAGCCTGATAACATCACTTTAGCTTGGTGTGTGTTGCACAGTCTACAAACTGGTCTACCCAGATGGGCAGCAGAAGGACATGGCACCCACTTTTCATCACACAGGCTGGCACTGTGGGTAACAATGGGGTTGGCATTGGGAAAGGAAGGTGAAAGGACAATTCCATCTCTGTAAATGTAGCTCAGGACTGTAGAAGGGACACGTATGCTGTACTTGTTTGCTCAAATTTAGTTATATGCTGCTCTGAAAAGAGTAACTGAAGTGGAAAGCCTTGAAAGAAGAGATGTGCTACACCATCCTTTAGAAAATAATTGAGGGTGCTAAGGCAGGGAGCATCTAAGAGTTTTCAAGGTGCTGGCAGGCAAGTGGGCAACATTACAGAGCTGAGACACTGCAACTGAAGTAGAGAAACAGGATTCAGTGTGTGAATGTAGATGTGCAGTGCTCCCTTAGATGCAAGGCATTCCCATCCATTTGCCATCTGCCATCTGCCGTTCCAGAAGAGCATGGGTTTCCAGCAACTCCTGTGTCCTGTGTGCCATCACCGTGAGAATATTTCAGAGGGCTTGGTGCATCAGAGATGACCCAATGGCACTGGGAACCTATATTTAGACAGCTAACATGAATCCACAGGACTGGATTAAGTTTTCTATTTTAGACAGCTAAATTTAGATAACTGCCTGTCAAGATGGTATTATCCAAGCTGCAGTCATTATCAGTGGACACCTAGAACACTGTCTAAGTTAATTGTGTAGATATGACCTGTGGTGATGACTTGTTTCTGATAGAATTCATGGAGATTCTGAGTCTATACATGGGTTTTATTGAAGTGCATTAATAGAAATCTTAATCCCAGAGGAAATATGGGCAGTATAAATTTGCTCAAAGTTAAACTCCTAAGTAGATGCCGAACTGTGAGCATCACAATCTGCTATCTTAGATTTTACCCACTATTTGTGGACCAGTATTGCTGAAAGTGATTAAACAGGGTTCATACAATTAAGACAGGCTGTTTGGTAAACAACTAAACATTGTTAGATACTAAGACCACATCCCAATTTTCTCAGATCTGCTGGTAAGGAGGTATATTTGTGTTCAAAAATATGCATGTGAAGATGAAAAAATCTAACTGTCCTTTCTCAGTATGTTTTTCAGGAATTAATGAAAATGCATTGATAATTCTTGAAATTTATTGGCTATTGGGATGTTTGATTTATTTCTGTGCTATTATATTACTGTCTTCTGAAGCGGGCAGGGAGCTGGGTGAGTGGTGTTTCTGTTCTCGATTGCTTTCACACTTCAATAAAACTTTGCAAAGTCTAAGAAACCAGCACATAGATTTTAGTCATGATTTGGGTAGTCGTTGGAGTATGGTTGGTAAAAGGAAATACTGAATGTTGTAAGTTTTTGTTTTTTTTTCCTTCCTTTGTTAAGAATGTAAAAATATGGTTGGATTTGTCTTCTTTAGTGAGTTAATTTTAAAGCTAGACATGGATCTTGCATGAGATGTTATTTCTACCTGTATTCTTGAAATCACATTGATGGTTGTTTTAAGAAAAAGAGAAAACTCTTCAGACAGAGAACTTTTTGATGCTATATTTTTTTTCAGTCATCCCATTTAAAATACTATCATGAATCTGTTTATTACCCATAGTCTTAAAAATCCATATCATATATATCTATGTAATAAAGATCAAACTACTGATGCAAGTGCACTTGGTTGACTTGAAATAAGTATTCCACATATTTTAAATTAACCAAGATGAGTCAAACACCAGCTACACTAGAGATGTTATTAATCAATACAAATGTTTATAATATAGATCTAAGTCTAATTAACTTTATGCATTTACATAGCCACATTTCAGATCTTTGAGAGTTAATTTTAACATCTTCCCCAGACAAAATGTCAACCTTCTTCCATCTCATGAACAGACAGTTCAAAGCTAAGTAAGAAGACCGGAATTAAAGATATGTCTATCATCACAGAAGTTTGTTTTAAATCTGAAATTTGATTTAACTAATAAGAGTTTTTGACTGTTGCCCATATTTATAGAGGAGTACCTGACATGGTAAGACTGAATAGCGTTTCTTGAAGTATTCCCCTGATTAGACACCCAACTGAGCAAAGAGTAGATTTTTTTTTTTTTCCCCCCTGTTGGATGTCATTATCACACAATGGCTTAATTTTAAGCAGGGGATTTATTTTCACTTAGTTGAGGATTATTTGCTGAAACTTTCCTAGTGCATTCAAATTTTGAAGGTACATATGCTATATAAAAGTAAAAAATCTAACAGCTCATTTACTTTCAGATCCACCTACATGCCTAATATTGCCTTTTTGCTTGTGTATGCATTTAGTTTTGTTATAAGCACTCAGACCTATTTTTCTAGTAAGGAATACACATTTTTCTGGAGATAGCATCTTTGGTTTTTGATTCCTACAAATGATAGCTTTGAGTAAATGGATAGAAGAAAACACACAGCAAAAAGACTGTAAGGAAAAAGCAGTTCAGAAAAGAGAGATCCTGATGAACAAAGAATAAATTAAGTAAGAAACTTCATTGGAGAAAATGCTAATTTGCATTTGATTACTCTCTAAATGATTTATATAAAACTAATCCTAGTTAACACTTGACAATTCAGCCTTTATCTTCTGAGGCATGCAAAAAATATTATTTTACACAACAATTTGCAGTGATTTGTTGATTGAAGTCCTAGATTTTTTGATTGACTAAATTGATTTTTAGTGATTTTTCCCCAACAAATTTGACTGCCAGTTCTCATTTTCCATATTACTGTCACTCTAGAAGACAATAAAAAATGTTGTGAAGATAGACATTGATAGTTTCCTTTGCATAGCTTGAAAGACCTTTCTTTTTTTCCTTGACTTCTGTGAAATTTTACGCATTCTATAGTTTTAAACTGGAAACATGAAATGCTTTTGTATACTGCAGTGGGTCGACCTTGGCTGGCTGTGAGACCTGAACAAGGCAGCGAGAGAAAATAAGATGAAAAGCTCACAGATCAAGCTAAAGTCATGGAGATAATTTATGAACTACCTTCATGAACAAAACAGACTTGATTTGGGGAGAATGAACTTAATTTATTGTCAATTAAAATAGATCAGGTTGGTGGAAAACCCAGGCAAATATAAAAACACCTCCCTCTTATGCCCACCCCTTTTTCCAAAGATCTGCTTATCTCCTTCATTCCTGAATCACCCACCTGACAGCAACCAGTACATGAGCAAAAATTCATGAAAACCTTTTAAATCAATAAATGACAGAGGGAAGCAACAACTATAGTTGTTAATGAAGCAGTGCTACTTGGAGGTTTTACTCTATCAACTCAAGAGAAGAATATTTTGAAGCGTGTTTTTAATGGTGCTTCAGAGGTAAGTGAAATAACAACTTAGAGACTGCATAATGCTTTCAAGCATAAAATATAGCATCTAATTTTCTCTAAAAGCATGCATTATAGGTAAGGAATATGTATAGGCAAAAGTAAAGGCAAAAGTAGCGTACATTTTTAAGAGAAGCCAGCATTGGCTTTTTGTCTGCATTTTCCTCTTGTCCAGTCAGTAACATGTTTTGGGAAGTATTTTTGGGACTCCTGGGCTATTTTTATTTCTAGCCTACTAAGAAGAAAATTCCTGGGTTTTTTTGATTAATTGCATTGTATGAAAAATATCTGGTATCTCTTGTTAACTCCAAAGGCAGCAGGACAAAATTTTCATTTTAAAGGTGAGGCAGGCCTGACAAGATTGTCTGAAATGTTCGTACTTGTCCTGGCTATTGAAAGGTCTTGACTGTTTTCAGACACATACAAAGCCAAGCAAAGCCAAAATACACTAATGCAAATACATCAATTTATTTAAATGAATTTAATGAAGAATTTTCACTGAAGGTTTTCCTGACCATGATCACTCACATGAATTAAATCATGAGGACATGCAGCAACAGTAAATATTTAATTCTAATATTTAAATCAATTAAGTTCAGCCACTGGCTATATCTGTGCCAATGACAAGCTCTTTGTGGCTTTAACAACTGTGTTGTAAAGTAGCATTAAACGTAACTAAGGTTCACGTGTTTTGCTTGATTAAAAGAAAACTACTGACAGATTTTTCTTTTCCCTGTGCTACAAAGCTTTTGAAAGATATTAATAAGAATTGTGGCCATGTAATACCATCTCATGTTGTCTTTGCATCAGTGAGAGTGATGTAAAATTGGTATTGTTTCTTCTGTGGAAACTGAAGCCACTTTTCCCTGAATTTTTGGATGGCATTTCCTTAAATATGTCTTCATCTCCAGATTTTTTGCATTGAATTGAATTTCCTTCATCTGGGAAAGAGAAATATTTTGCCCAGTGGGTATTTTGGCATTGTTATTATTATTTTTTTTTAATTCTCTACATTGTGACATGAATCTCGTGGGCTTCCCTTACAGTTGAGAGTATTGAACAAAACCTTACGGCAGCATTCCAAGACCAAGGAGTAGAAAAATAGTGATTCTTAGTAGAGCTGAACTTTAACTTTGATATAACAAACAAAAATAGTTTTGGGACATATATAATGCTATTTTGAAGTGTTTTCTGATAAGTTATTTTTAGCCTACTAAAAAGAAAATTCCTTGCTTTTTTGGATTCATTCAGTTGTTTGAAAAGTCTTATGTCTTGTTAACTTCAAAAGCAGTCTTTTTTTTTTTTTTTCAAATTTTAGGTCAGTTATAGATTTAGGTTCATAACTTTTCCAATATTCTGAATTAGACATTGTAAATGTAGAAGCTATGGATGTATTAAATCTCAGGGATTCCTCTGCAGAAATCGTCACATGTCCACTCTTGGTAATTCTTCATTTCACAGTGTTAAAACCAGGCAGAATATGATGACCTGAACACTGCAAATGTAATTGTGTTATTCTGAGTACTTAAGAATGTAAAGCTCAACAATTATTTAACCATGTCATGTAGAGCATCTGGGATACAGGAATTTCAGTGATTTAATTACAGCTATCACTAAGCAAATCAGTTTATAGAGGATACATGAGCCTGGAAGACTGAGATAAGACTTTGTGTTTAACCTTTGCTGCCTGAAAAGTTGATGTCTTGGGTGGAAGGCTAGCTGAATACTAATTGTTCCCTGGTGTTTTGCAAGGCAGGCCAGCTGATGTTTTAGCTTTTATTTGGACATGAACTACCTATATTATGAGACTGACAACCTAACTGCTCTCAGTTGCACGCATGTGCGATGGAGGAAATACATGAACAGTTGTTCTTATTCACAGGTATATACTACTGTTTTCACTTTTTTTTTTTTTTTCTGTACTGTTGCAAACTGATTTTGAGCAGCAATGGATTCCATCTGTGCCGGGTAAGAAACTGTTCATAATTTACACTTCAGGGTGGACTAAACTTTGCCCATTGGCTGTAAGAATGAGAGCATCAGAGCAAAACAGTTGCTCAGATATAGCAGAATATCTTCTTTAATATGTAATATTTTGGAGAGGCATGATGAAATCTATAATAGATCTAGCTGATTATGTATTAAGCCATTTAAGATCAAATGTGCTCCTTTTTGCTGCTAGAGTTATCTTAAATACTTAAAGTCCTAAATAATAACTCCCTCAGTGAAGATACCTCCAGCAGTAAAACATCTAGACTATGACCGTAAACATAGTTTCTTTCCCATCAGATTCTTTGGAGAAGGTGAGACTTCCTGCTTTGACTGTCACTGTAATGTTAAGGAGCACACATTCTTACATATGTCCAATTTTTTGTGTACTTGCACCATGTAGAGTCTGATGTTAATATTATAAAAATTATTACCAAAACCCATGGTAAAATCAATGTTACTGTTTATATTGATATCTATGTGGTAGTTCTATGATGATTTTTCTTTTCTCAGAGACCAAGAAAGAGTGAAATAAAACACTGACACACACTGAGCTATAAAGTCACATATCCTGAGCTTGTACATCATCCATGAAATATCTGTAAAATAAAGCAGGGAAAGAACAGAATAACATTTTATCTTTTAGGAGTTTCTCATTGAATCGCTAGATGTCTAATATCCACAATTTGCCATTTTAGAAAACCGTAATTTTTGTTGTGTTTAGTCTGCAGCTACACTGGCTACAGCATCTATCTGATGGCATCCCAAGGAGCAAGAAATCCAATCATATTATCATTTGTGACAAAATTGTACCTATATAAATGACTTGGATAAAAATCTTGGAAAGGCAGGCTGAGTAACAAAAGAAAGTCAGAGATAGATACAGAAAAAAATGGTGGAAATTTATTTAAGTCATGCTGCAGATGTACACATTAAACCCAACAAAGTCAGTAGAGATGTGCCACTTTACATGAGATGAAGTTGTGTTTTAGTATTAAGTCTCTCTTTCTTGCCTGGCCATAAAAATAGAGTAAAACTAAGACTGCAGACCTAAAGCACACTTGTAAAATGTTCTGACAAGAAATATGATCTGATAAATCAGGAAATATATGTAATCTCTGGAGAATAGCTGTTAGGAGATTCCAAGCTCACTACATGTTAGACATCTCTATTTTGACTTCAAGTCCAGAAGTACAATTACAATTTGCTTGAACTTTCTGATTATAAAACAAGTCATAGAATTTCTCTGAGTAGTTCTACATCAATTTTTGGATACGTATTTTAACTGAACCATAATGGCTCACACAGTCTCCAGGTTGCAGCTGGGATAGAGTTAATTTTCTTCCTAGTAGGTGGTATGGTGCTATGATTTGGATTTAGTGTAAGAAGAATGTTGATAATACACTGATGTTTTGGTTGTTGCCAAGTTCTGTTTATACCAAGCCAAAGATGTATCAGTGAGAAGGCTGTAAGATGCACAAGAAACTGGAACACAGCCAGGACAGTTGACCCAACCTGGCCAAAGGGATATTCCATACCATGTGATGTCATGGTCACAATATAAAGCTGAAGGAAGAAGAAGGGAACGACATTCAGAATTATGGTGTTTGTCTTCCCAAGTAACTGTTACGTGTGATGGAGCTCTGCTTTCCTAGAAATGTCTGAACACTTGCCTGATGATGGGAAGTAGTGAATGAATTCCTTGGTTTTGGCTTTGCTTGTGTGTCTGGTTTTTGCTTTACTTAAACTGTCTTTATCACAACCCATGAGTTTTCTCACTTTTAGTCTTCTGATTCTCTCCCCCATCCCACTGGGGTCGGGGGGGGAGTGCGAGTGGCTGTGTGATGCTTAGTTACCAGCTGAGATTAAATCATGACCATCCCAGTATATGTACTGAAAGTGTCTTCATTAGGAGCTGACATTTTTATTTTCTATAATTTTTAATTACAACTTGATTCTATGTGGGGTTTTTTGGTGTGTTTTTTTTTTGTTTGTTTTTGTTTTTGTTTTTTTTGTTTGTTTTTTTTGTTTGTTTGTTTGTTTTTGTGGGTTGTTTTGTTTTGAGTGTTTTAATATAATTTGCAAGATACTAACATTGAGGGACACTGTGCTTTTGTACTTCATTAGTCACCCCTAAGAACACAGGCATGTGGAAGGAACACAGAAATGAAAATCCCCAAATGACCTTTAGTTTCTGTGGTACATAAATCTCCATAAACAGAAATCACTCAAGTTACGAATTTTATGGCTTTATTCCTTTCAGTCAAGCAATCAAAGAAATAGTCATAAAGTCTGCAACTATGAAGACAAAAATATTTCTTGATCTAATTTCAGACAGCATACTAATAAAATTATCAAATACAATCATTCTAACAATAAAAATACAACATTTTGCAACATAATTCACAAAAAACCCCATGAGAATTGAACCTTTTTCCTGGTACATGACAAGGAGTTACTGAGGTTCAATATAACAAGAATTTCAGTACTTTACAAATATCTTGCTTTTTATTTGTTATTACATCCAAAGATAATCTATTAAAAAACCTCTGTGTCAACAAATATGAGACTATAATTATTCTCCATTTATTTACTTTCCTTGCAATTTGCCACTTTCAATGGCTTTTCCCAATTAACCTTGCTTTACTTGGAAAGAGATTCACTTGAGGTGTTGCATGTCATCTCCAGCCTTTCAAGAGGCAATAGAAAGAGATATGTGCCCCCAAAGACTAGCAATTAGTCCCTGAAATTTCTACTTGAGGAACAGATGAATCATCTACAGGTGCCTTCTTCATCCACCAACTACAGATAGAGGCCTGTAAGGGTATGTGGGAGGAGGTCTGCTCCTTTAATGGTGTCTGAACAAAGAAGCTGTAAACAAGCTTATACAGAGACAAACCTGACCAATACGTGATAAGGTAGATCTTAAAAAAAACCCTCGTCATTGCATTAATTGGTAAGGATAAATGAAGTGGCTGGGTAGATGAGGGAAGAGAAGTGGATGTTGTCTATCTTGACTTCAGCAAGGCTTTTGACACCGTCTCTCACAATCTCATAGACAAGATCAGGAAGTGCGGGCTGGATGAACACACAGTGAGACGGATCATGAACTGGCTGGATGAAAAGTTTCAGAGGATTGCGATCAATGTGCAAAGTCTTGTTGGAGGCCTGTAGTTAGTGGGTTCCCCAGTGGTCAGTATTAGCTCCAGTCTTAGTCAACCTGTTCAGCAATGACCTGGATGAAGAGACTGAGTGCACTCTCAGCAACTTTGCTGATGATACCAAACTGGGAGGAAGGACTGACACACCAGAAGGCTGTGCTGCCATTCGGTGGGACCTGGACAGTCTGGAAGAATGGGCAGAGAAAAACCTGATGAAGTTCAACAAGGGCAAGTCTTGCACCTGGGGAGGAATAACCCCAGGCACCAATACAAGTTATGGGCAGACCTGCTGGAAAGCAACACTGCAGAGAAGGATTTGAGAGATCTAGTCAACAACAGGTTGACTGTAAGTCAACAATGTACCCTTGTGGCCAAGAAGGCCAATGGTATCCTGGGGTTCATTAAGAAGAGTGTGACCAGCAGGTCAAGGGAGGTTATCCTGCCCCTCTACTCTGCCCTGGTGAGGCCACATCTGGAGTGCTGTGTCCAGTTCTGGGCTCTCCAGTTTAAGAGGATAAGGAATTACTGGAGGGAGTCCAGTGGCGGGCTACAAAGATGAATAGAGACCTACAGCACCTTTCTTATGAGAAGAGACTGAGAGCTGGGTCTGTTCAGCCTGGAGAAGAAAAGCCTAAGAGGATCTCATCAATGTTTATAAATACCTCAAGGGTGGATGTCAAGAAGTTGGCACCAGACTCCTTTCAGTGGTGCCCAGCGATAGGATGAGGGGCAATGGGCACAGACTGAAGCACAAAAGGTTCCATCTGAATATGAGGAAAAACTACTTTGAGGGTGACAGAGCACTGGAACAGGCTGCCCAGGGCAGTTGTGGACTCTTCTTCTGTGACATCATTCAAGACCTGCCTGGACACATTCCTCTACAATCAACTCTAGGTGAACCTGCTTTAGCAGGTGGGTTGGACTAGATGATCTCCAGCGGTCCCTCCCAACCCCAACCATTCTTTGATTCTTTGAGTGTGAAGATGTTTATTTTCTCAGTTGAGAAGATAAAGAATGAGAGGGAAAAAAACACAGACATAAAACGTGATCAGTTAGCATTGACAAAGAATATAACCAGAAACAAACCTGGTCTGTCACACTAATTGATGGGCTATCAAGAAACTGTAGGCAAGCCAGGACTTTGCAACTGATAAAGATGCAAATCTGAAGTTCCAGAACATTGGAAGAGGATCAGAGAGGTTATGTCAACTAATGAGGCAATGTGAAGAGAAAGGGGGAGCAGGGAAGAACAAAAAGAGGTAGACAGAAAGGGGTATAAAAGGGGCTGACTGCATGTAAAATGGGTCAGATCAGTACATTTGTCTGGCTGAGCCCTGCTACTGATCACACCAGTCTGTCCTGTCTACTAAAGCCTTTCTTAACAATCTCTTTGTGTAACCTTGCTGTCTCTAACCTCCATCTGTCAGTGCAGCAAGGATTTGGTGACAGCTATTGGAGAGGGAGTGGGTGTGAGTGAGGTGAGTGAGGGGTGCAATGTCAGTGGCTTGAGCAGGACTGTGGGTCACAGTCCATGTGCCGGGTGTCAGATGATGGGAGCAAGTGTCTGTAACTTCCTCAACAGAGTGTACATGTGGTGTGCATGTGGATTAATTGGAAAATTCCAAGCTGGACCACCTTCAGGTCTGGTCAGGGGTATCAGGCAGGTGGGGAGTCTATACTGGTATTTGAGGGGACCTGTGAGTGTGAGGCACCTGTTGGACAAGTGCACGAGTGCTGCATGTGAGCACTCAGCTGGACCTGTGGGGTATTTGGGAGGGAGCAAGATCCCAGCAGGGGTACCACATAGGCAGAGTGCCCATGCTGGTGCTGTGAATGTGCATGTGCTTGTGAACCTGTAGAGTGTGGTGTGTGTGCTGCACTAGTGACCTTCTGCCTCTGCCAGCCCAAGTGGAGGAGGGGACATGGCTGCCTGTGCCTGTGTCTGGTGCAGGTTCTGAATGTGTGGGCTGCTGGAGGTCGTGTCTTGTCTGTGGCCACCTGTGTAATTGGCCACATCTGTGTCCTCTGTGTGTGTGTCCTCTTGTGTGTGTTTGTGTCTGGGATTTGTGCTCAGCTTCACTATTGGTTGAACCTACAAATGGAAAAGTGGTAGCTGTCTCCTTCAGCTTGTCTCTGGGTCTCCAGGTGCTGGTCTGGGCTTCAGTAGATGGACAGGAAGGTCGGCACTGCTGGAAGAGGAGGCTGCTTGTAACATCCCTTAACAGAAACTGGGTGAATTTTTCATTCTGAATCACAAAACAAGAGAAAAAAAAAAAAAAAAAAAGAAATGTTGCACCTAAATTTCAACACACATTTCTTAACTGTAAGCTGAGTTAAAGACCAAACATGGAACTATGCAGTTACAAGTAGACAATCTTCAGCAAGATGACTTAACATTTTTTACTGAACTGGCTGACCTTTCCTTCCCCCTCTGCTTCCCCTTTCTTTCTGCTGATCCTAGCCTGCAGTTTACTGCCAATCCTTAAGATGAGTTTAGAGTCTTGTTATTTCTCCTAGACTTGGAGTAACTTCTGTGCCAGCATATGTTTTTCTACCCCAAGCTATTTTCCATGCAGTCATTCTGGGACAAGATTTGAGATTGCAAGGAAATTAATCCAATGCAAGCATCCCATAAGAAACTAGAAATTTATCTTTGGGCTGAAGAGAGGATATAAATTTTGGCCAACAGTGCATAGCACTCTCTGTCTCCAAGCAGATTCAGATAACATTTTGCCTGCAGCTACACTGCACATGGAAACTGTCCATGAGGAGGCTCGGAGCTCTACAGCAAGACATTGTGGTATCTTCCATAAACTCCAGGGCACGATCTGGAGTGGTATATTTTCCATGGATTTCTGTGTCCTTTTGGTACTTGATTTGCCCTGAGGCTGCAGCTATGAACATGTAGCCTCTGAGGAGCTGTCAAGCTCTCTGAAATAAGATCTCCACCAGGCGTGTTATCTTAAAAGGGATCATGCTTTGAAGGCTCAGCAAAGCACGCCTACAACTGTGTAAAGTGACTTCACAGTGCCTCTGGTGGACTGCAACTACTTCACAACTTAGTTCTTGACTGAGGCCAGAGGGAAGTGGATAGTTTCCTAGGGGAGAGGAGGATTACTTGCTAAAAGCAAAGTGAGAAACCAATGTGGTGACTTCTTCATGTAGCACTGTCATGACAGGACATGATACATGTGAACAAGCCAAAGCATTTTACAGACACAGCTCTTTCGCAGGGGAGTGATTTAGGGTTCTGCTTGCTGCAGATCGTTTAGATTTCTTAGAGAGAAGCATGACTTTTGAGTTCGGTGGAGGGTTCACTTTTTTATTTACTGCATGGGGGAAGGAAATATGCCAAGCCGAATGCTGCTTACCTTCTCTCCAGATGCCTGTACCCACTCACAAAGCAAACTTTCAGATGACTTCCCTCCCTGATAACTGTTCACTCCAGGGGCTGTGTCTTGGAACTCTGGAGACAAACTTTCAAGTGAGGCCTGTATCCATTGCAGTGCCAACTGTCAGGATTCCTCTTTCCCTGATAACCGTTCACTTCGGAGTCTGTATTTTAGAACTCCAGCAGCAAACTTTCAGATGAGACCTTATCACCATATGCAGAGCAGGCTTTCAGGAGACAAAATTCTCAGAAAATAAAAAATTTAAGGGAGTAGAATAGCAGAAGGGCTGGCTCAAGCTGGGTACCTCCGCAGAGGTCTGCCCAAGCACAGAAAATACACACTTTTATATCTTTACAGACCATTCACACCAAGATCCAGTCCAATAACAAAATTTCGCCACCAGGTCCTTTGCTCTCCATTGGGCCATTTTTCTGTGACTCCACATGGGGCTTTGTTTTGTTCAGTTGTAGATGTTGGTTTTGGTCCATATCCTTGAAGGTGCCGTTTAGTCTGGATAAATCCTTTCTTCTCAGTGGAGTGCAAAATAGGCCCCACTTTGCAGATGTCTGTGATGTCTCTGCATTAGCCTTTCATCGTTGTTTTCCCAGTCAGTTCCATTTTCCCAGCAAAATGCAAGCTAGACTTTGTCTTGAAAGCATTTAGTGTAGTCTGCAGTTGCTTTTGGTAAATACAAGCTCAAAATTTTAGCAAATCTAGTCTACCAAGTAACCTGAATCAAAGAGTGTATTAAAAATCATACAACCTTATATCACTAAATAATCCCTTACATTTGGTGTGCATCTACTTACGCTAAATGATTAATATTGAACTTAAATTGGGCTCATCCACTGGCCTGTGAGTAGAAAAACCATTGCCATACAGCTCACTTATTTGGCAGAGCTCAAAGTGGGCTCATCCAGGCTGTTGTATTTATAGAATGAAGTGATTGACTCATAGTCAAACTGCATACAGTAGGAAGAGTATACATGAGATTCCCTGCGCCCACAAGCCACTGGAGTTCAGTGTGCCATTCTGCTTCCCTGTGGGTCTCCTGGAAGGAGTTCTTGGCCTGGCTGAGGCTCAGGCCCTCTCCTCCTCTGGAGCCTGAACCAAACTGCTGCTGGTTTGGCTGCGGGGAGGTTGAGTGCATCCACCACCAGCTCTACCTTGTAAGAGTGGGAGGGAAGGAAGTCTGCTGTTGAAAAGAGCTTTTTAGATCGTCTAGACAGAATTTTGGAATAAACAGAAGGAATGTACTCACTCAGTGTAGCCTATATAATTGAAGGCAATGAAGTGTTTGATATGATATGTTACCACTCAAAAATAAAGGTGCAAAAGAAAACACCTTCTGAAAGTGTTACTGCCTCATTACCTTGATGAAGTAGAGCTTTAGTTTGCTTTTTTCCTCTTGTCAGAAAAGGAACTGGAGGCCTTGATGGACAAAAAGTTTCTCATGAGCCACCAACATGACCTTGTGGCAATTAAGTCCAACAGCTTCCTGGCTGCTTTAGGAGGAGTGTTACAGCACGTTGAGGGAGGGGATGCTTCCTCTCTGTTTAGCACTTGTGAGACAAATCTGGAGGGCTGTAAGTCCAGTTCTGGACTTACAAGAGAGACATGGACTTACAAGACTTTACAAGAGAGACATGGACTTACTGGAGTATGGCCCCATTGGAAAGACAGGTTTTGGAGCACCTGTCATATGAGGAGAGGCTAAGAGAGATCTAGGACTGTTCAGCCCAGAGTAAGCTCAGGGGGAATCCTATCAATGTGTATAAATATCCACTGAGGGGGTGGAGTAAAGAAGGTAAAGCCAAGGTCTTCTCACCAGTGCTCCATGAAAGTACAACAGGTAGTTGGCACAAATTGAAATAGAGCAAATTCCATTAAAACATAACAAAACAACAACAACAAAAAAAACAACATATTTTTTTTACTGTGGATGTGATTGAATACTGAAGGATGTGCAGTCTCTGTCCTTGGAGATATTCAAACCTCAGCTGTGCCAAGCCCTGAGCAATTTCCTCTAGATAACCTTTCTTTGAGCAGGCAGAGATGCCCTCCAAGTTCAACTGTTCTGTATTTCTGTGAAACTGCAATGCCTTCATGGCAGCTCTCACCATAGTGGAGTCTATTTTTTTAGTAATCAGCAATTGGTTTCAGACCATCATATCCAGCTTCTTGGATAAGAGTGATTCCTAACTTTTTTGCACAACTATTGTTTTTTAACTGGTCTCTCTACAGTTAAAAAAAAAAATGTGCTGAATCAAGTGTAGGCTAGAGTAGCTTGCAGCTGGAGAGGCTGCTATACAATAATGTGTGAAATATTAATAAGATTTTTTAACACTATGTCCCACAGCTTTTTCATTTGGAAGCCAAGGAAGTTTGGTTTGTTAGATTGAGTGGAATCTGGTTAGACCACTGAGCTTCAAGGGTAGTCATCACCAATGCACAATCCAGCTGGGAGATGACAATAGGGTTTCTTAGGCATCAATATTGTGTCCTGTAATTTTCAGCATCTTCATCCACCCCTGTGGATGAGGGCATGGCATGCATCCTCAGTGAATTTGTGGACCAGATTAAGACAGGGAGAGTGACTGACACAGGGAGTGGTAGAGCTTCTGTTCAGAGTGAGACTGAAAAGCCTGAAGGTTGAGCCAACAGACATCTCACAAATTTCAGTGACAAGAAGGGCAGAGCTCTGCCTCTCAGGTGGAATAGTCTTACATACTAGTGGAGGCTGAGGAGTGACTGCTGGATAGCAGTTCTGCTGAAAAGGGCTGGGGGCTATTGTGGATACCAGGTCAAACATAAGCAAACATCACACTACTTTCAAATGAAACACACCATGTGCTACTAGTCCATATTACAAGAGAGGTGTCTAGCAAAGGTATCATCCCTCTATAGTCAACACTAGGGAGACTGCATTTAGAATATTGTGTCTGGTTTTAGGTCCCCCAACCTCTAGTTGAAGACAGATGTAGAGAAACTGATGAGAATCCACTTGTGGGTTACCAAGACAGTCAGGGGCCTACAGTGTTACTTATTTTATATTGTGAAGGCTACTCTAAATCTTGTCTGAGTACATTATATGCATAAGAAAGGTTGAAGGCAACCTTCCATTCTGGAAAATTTGTGTTCTCTGTGCTGTGGAAGATAAGTCCCAACAGCAGACTTTTGTCTTATTGCCTACTTCATGTGTTCTCCTGTCAAAAGAAAGAATATTAGCTTAGGAGAGGCTCCTTGCTGACAGGCCTTTCTGGTTTGCTGAAATTAGTGACATCAGCAAGCAACACAGTTGGGCTCAAAAGTTAGAAGTAGAGCCAGAGACCAGGGACAACTGTCCACCCTTCTGTAGTTGCCAAAGATGTTTCCATGAGACAGGTGAATTCTGAATGGTGGGCTGACCTGATGGCCTGGATTGGCAACTGCAAAATCACTAGAATGACTTATTTGCTGTTGCATAAATCTACTGAAGTGCAGTTTGGATGGCAAGAACGCTCTAGAAAAGACTATTCCTTCCCTGGTAGAGAGGTAACCTGGACCCATAAACTTTTCAATGTGTTCAGATACCAAGGGAAAGAAAAAAAAATGCACTATTTTGTCTGGGAAAAAACCTGAACAAAACTAAACCAAAAGATGAATGAGGGTATTTCATTCTATAAACACTTCCAAGGTAAACAAGTGAAAAACAAATGGTTTGAGGTAATTGTAGCACAATTCAAACATTTAACTAACCTTATCCTGGATATTGGAGGACGAAATATAATCCTTTAATTTATCATCAAAATATATAAGCTAGAAATTCAGTGGAGGCTGCTTAAGTATACAGTCTTAGTTTTTTCAGATTTATTCAATAAAGCTAGCTGACTGGGTACAAATGAGGTGATATCAAAAAACCATGTCACAAAAGACTTGTGCTTCTTTTTACACAAAAATAATGATGAAAATGAGAGGGTGATAGTGGGATTTTGGTTACATGCAGAGATGAAAAACATATAGCCAGAAAAGATGAGTTTATTTTGAAGTCTGGTGATCAGCTGCAACAGGTGACACATAGGTTTGTTTATTCCACTACCTACTGCTCTTTAAATTTTAGTAGACCTTCAGGAACATGACCCTTGTCAGAATCATGCAATAGTCTGACCAGAATGGAAAAAGCTTACTTGGCATACTTTATACATAAGATGACATTTATAACACTGCAGGGAGACAGTAGGCAGTTCAAAGATATAACACAGATTTTCAGAACTCAAATCTGAGCAAGACAAATGTTCCATTTGTAGAGAAAAGAAACTATGTTTTTACCTCTGGTGTGGTATTCTTTTGCCATGGAGCTGTTAGCGTTTAGGAAACCCCAGCGTGCACAGAACAGTATAGTATACCTCCTTAACAACAGTGGCTATTATATCTGACAAGTCTTCTCATCCTCGCTTCAGTATCATATTAAATCCAAGTCTCCTTCCTCATTAGGAGGCTTACTAGGAGCTCAAAGTGGTGGACAGAAGTAACTAAATGATTAAGAAATGATCTGTTCAAAAGACTTATTATATTTGTGATTTTCTAATACAAAGCAACTTTCCACAGAAAAAAAGATACAGATTTTCTGTCCTGAGAATGCTCCCAGCATCCATCTCAGGACAATGGCAAGAACAGTTCCAGAAGCTCTGGGCCACTGTTGCATACCTCCTAGTTTAAACACATTTCTGATGGCTTCACTCTTGGTAACAACCAACTAGCAAGGCATGGGTGTTTGTGAGATTTGAGAACACTGAAACAAGTGTTTCATGGCATATAATTCCTCTTCACAAGAAGAATATAAGAGAAAAAATACAGCAGAGATGTTTGTTACCTTACTTCACACATTTCTCAAAAACTGTGATGAACACTGTACAACAACCTACATCAAAGAGATTTAAATTGGATTTTAATATGAAATGTAACTCTTGCTATAGCATCACAATCTTTTAATAGTTCCAAGTCTGGATTTTCTCAAAGAGAAAAATAAGTTTTTGAGGTTTTTTTTAATTAGAAAAAGGCTTGAAGAACAAGCTTTGCATTCTCGTGCAAAACAATAACTGCATAATCTAACAATTTAGTAAAGTATATTTAGAATAATATTGAGTTAAACCTCTGGAAAAAATTCACTGCAATAATGAAAACTGAAAGAATTTCTAAGTTTTTAAAGGGCATTTTTGTTCCATAGCAGAGGTCATTTATTTTGACAGAAATGACTAATAAAAGCATTAATAGAGCTGATTTTTTGTATCACTAAAACTGGTTTGCAAGATTTCTCCAGAAAGTAGTGCTTACATTTCCTTAAAATCAATCTTGTTAAAATAATCACAACTTATATAGAAAAGCTAGCAATCTGTGAAAATAAAAGACAGAGCTCGCTACTTACTTCAAAAGAATTACATAGACATATTTACAAGAAAGAGTAGGAATAAAGGGGCTTGCTTTGCTAGGTTCCTGTTTGCCAGGCTACATATATCATTATAGATGACACTGATTCGTTATGTAGTAGCTGCAATGAAGTTTACTATTTAAATGTAAAACAAAAATAAAACTTAGAAATATCAATGGATACAGAATATTTAATACAGGGTGATTTTTGGTGAATCTTTAGAAATCTGATTCTTTCAATTTTTGTCTTTACATTCCATGAATTGGGGAGCTGCTTTTATTTTATTTTATTTATTTTTTTTTTTTTTAACTTTTCTCCCTGTTTTCTCTCCACCTCTCCCACCTCTCCATTCCAGAAGGACAAGTGGTTTTTGTGTCAGGATGAATTTTAGATAAGATGTAGGTCCTTGAACAATTTGATGACAAGTGAACTTTAGATCAATTTGATGACAAGATATCTCTTCAAGAGAAAGGAGACAGAGAAAGGAGAGAAAAGTCTAGAAATATGTTATTAAAGCTTTTGATGGATCAAAGCCACTGCAATAAAGAGACTAGTATAAATGGCTGTAGAGCAGAATGAATTTATACCTGCAGCAACATTGACAGTGTTTTGAGAGGAAAATGAAGAAAAATGCTTCAGTTGAAACACCATTTTTGAATACCTTGCAAATAGTTGCTATGAGATGTTGCTATTACTACTTAATACTTGGGTCAGACATTTAGTGTCAGAGGTCCTCATTACAGAAATCACAGATTATATCCTGTCATACAACTGTATTATGAAAGATGCAATGTACTGTGTGATTTTCATTACCTGAAAGTTAACAAAATTATCACACAGAGAAAATGTGCCTATTATCTTTGAAGACAACCTCAGGCCAGCCTGAACTGATACTGAATAGGAATAAACCCGATTTCTCAACATTGCTGGTTTTGTCACTTGCCTAGACTAAATTGTCTTTAGGCATAGCAAGAATAAAACTGCTGCATAGAAAAGCTGAATAGTGGAGCAACCTAAATGCTGTGTTTGTTTGTGTTGACTGTATTTTTTTATACTGAAGTCCTGTAAGATCAGGCTGGTCATGGCTGAACTAGTAGAAACAGCAGGGGCAATGATTTTGAACTGAAAGAGGGGAGATTCAGACCAGGTATAAGGAAGAAATTTTTTGAGGGTGGACAAACACTGGCACAGGTTTCCCAGAGATGTGGTAGATGTCCCATCCCTGGAAATATTCAAGGCCAGGCTGGATGGAGCTCTGAGCAACCAGATCTAATTGAAGATGTCCCTGCTCATTGCAGGGAGGTTGGACTAGATGACCTTTGAATGTCCCTTACAGCTAAAAGTATTCTAGGATTCTCAGATCATTTTTATTAACCCTGTTCAATTGCAGAGCTCACACTGTGTGGAGGGCTTCAGTGTTCAGATTCAGATGATTCTCCTATCTGATAAACAAAACACTTGCACTTGTGTATTTTCATCCTCACACTGCCATCACTGCAGTGTATATTAAAAGCTTTTGATTTTTTTTTGACCTGTTTCTCTTCCTATAATTTGTGATGGTAACTTCTACCTTACAAATAATACAGTACTCAGTATTTTGGAATACTTTGGATCATAAATGTTATACTTTGCTGGTTATTATTTTATTATTAAAATATTTACTTTTTATTAATTGACATAAGCTAGGAAATTTACATTGATTACACACTTAATTGAGCACCATGCGATCCCTTGGCATCAGCTGACTGTATCCCTACTGGGTGGAACTTATGTTAATCTTATCTCAATTAAGCAATTGTCATTATCATTAGATTAAACTGGTGTCTTGTGAGAAGTCCCATTAAATTTTCCTTCCCTATCTGAGTGTATTCACATTAACTGGAATATATTTTACTATGAAAAATAATCAGGGAGAATTCTGACTTTATTTTTACCATAAGAAGAAGCAAGGTATTTTTTGTTAGGCCAGGTGATAATGAAGCAGCATCCAAGAAATATCACACATAAAGGTCTTCCAGAAAATCCATCCTGTGACTCAGAGTTGCAGAGAAACATCTGTTTCTTCTTCCTTCAGGGAACAAGTATGCAAAAAGATAAAGGCTCTCCTAGACCATGGAAAGAAGCTATTGCTAGACAGGCTGTACCCCTTTGCATAGGAAAGAGCAAGCTCAGAGAGAAACGACAATTGCTAGACATGCAATCTCCATGCTGGGATGTTGCAACTTTGCACTCCAACATATCGGTGTGCTGTACTGTAAAAGTCATCAGCCCAAAGTTTATAACAAGCCCCTTGCCCTCTTTGTTCAGGACATGCTGGGTGTACTGCAGAAACACCTCCTTATCTGAGCCTGTGTCTCAGAATGCTTCAGTGTGCGATACTGAGGTTTCTGAACTGAATACACATAGACATTCCTCTTCCAGGTGAGGGAACTTCTTCACTCAGGAGGTACTAGTGGGTTACTTCCTCCTCCTGTACTCTTCACGACCCACAGTGCCTTGAGTTCCTTTCTGCTCATGGTCAAGGCTGTGATATAAGGGGCCAACAGAGTCCCTGCACACACTGTTGGCAATTTAAGTGCTTTGTTCGTGAATAGGAAACAAGATCTGAGATCTTTATAGGAAACAGAAAAGAGTAAAATTGGCTTCTTTTCTTGTTGTGAGATCACACGGACCACAGGGATCCATACTCGCTTCAGCCCTATGGCATGGAAGACCTGGAAAGGATGAAGTGAGTGTCCTTGGGAAGAAAGGATAGTGCTTTCTCAACCCTGATCAAATAGTGGTCACACTGACTCTTTGGCGATGGTAAGCAAGAGGCAGGATTTCAGATCTGTGCTTCTCAGTGTTTCGTTTTGGGAAGATCTTACTTAAATTCAAACAGAGTTCACTGGGTTTGGGTCAGCTTTCTCAGAATGTCCTGGTATATTTTGGCCTGGAGTAAGACCTAAACTTTTTTCAGGGACTGGTTAGAGACACTGGGGTCCCACACTTCTGTCAAGGGGATAGTCCTCCAAAAGTAACCTAAGGAATTATGTGAAATTTTAGACATAGAATTCCTCTTTAAGATCTAGCCTTTCATCTTAAACACACACACAACCAACCAACAACAAAACCATTATAAAACAATAATTTATAGATTCATGTTGAGTTTGATCAGATATCAGAATTTGTGTGTCACAAGGAATGGCTATTTTTGTCAGTAATATTAATTTAAAATTAAAATAACATAATGTTACAATGAGGGAAGTACTTTTCTCTTATATTTTCCTTTTTTATTTTCCTTTCCCTTTTGTATTTTCCTTTTCTGTTTAAAATAGCAAAAAATAACATGTAACCAGCACTAAACTACAATGTGACCTGTTTTTCACCAAAATCCTGGGGATCAGCAAGGCAGCTTAGATAACTGAGCTTTTGGATCGCTAAAGGGAGTGTTCATTTATATACTGTCTTTTTTTTTGGGCCAGAAGAAATCTTAAGTGGCTAAAATTTAGATAATCAAGGTTGGCAAATGTTACTAAATTACTTGCATCTGCCAGCTATCTTTGGAAGATAAAGCCTTATATTATTATCAGTACTCAGGTATGCTTTGCAGCCTCATTACTGTCAAAATGACTGAACTATAGTAAATATGTGGCTTATTTGCTAATGTTCTCAAAGCATAGAGCAGAATAATTAAAATCCTATATTCTCACACCCTCCAAAAATGTAGTGAATATATTCAATTTTTAGCACAGCCAACTTTATCTGAATTTATTATAAGGGGTAGCTCATGCTATATTTTTCTGTTTTTCTTTGGCTTATTGAAAAATAAGAGTTATAAATAATTTTTATGAAGCATGCAATAACCTATAGGCATCATTTAATTTCCTTCTCACACATTCACTACAACTGCTTTCTACACTTTGGCAGCCTTTCCTTTAATTTGTAATCAACTACACTGATTAAATGCACCTTCACTGTTTCTCACCTGAGCCTGAAAAAAGTGTTTGATAACACACATTTGTAGCAGAACTTTATTTTTGGTAATTCTCAATATTGTTTCAGACTTCTAGATTTATCACATTGAAATAAGAATTGTCTTTTAAGGGCAGTTCTAGTTCTAGTTCTATTTCACAGGTGACTGCTACAATATTTTAATGTACAGTTTTGGCAATGCTCTTGAGTCCAGAGGATTCTAGTCTCTGTAGCACGTGAACTCAGTTCCTACCCAATGAATAAGATGTCAGACAAAAATGCAAGGAGGCCTGTGTGGATGAAAAAATAGCTCCTAGCCAACTTAATCACAAAAAGGAAGCATGCACAGGCTAGAAGCAATGATGGGTACCCTGGGAGGAATACAGAAAAAATGTCCAAGCATCCAGAGATGAAGTTAGGAAAGCTAAAGCCCAAATGGAACTGAATGTGGCCAAGGATGTCAAGACCATGAGAGGGGCTTATAGAAGTATACAGGTGACAAAAAGAGGACTGGGGAAAATGTGGGCTCATTGCTCAACAAGATGAGTGACCTGGTTATATATGACATGGAAAAGGCAGAGGTACTGAATGCTGCCTTTGCCTCAGCCTTTACTAGCAAGACAGGCCCTCAGAGGCCCCAGGTCCCAGGGACCAGAGGCAAAGTGTGGAGCAAAGAAAGTGGTGCTTGGAAGATCCTTCTTGGTGGAAGAAGATCAGGTCAGGCAATACTTAAGCAAATTGGACATAAATTAGTCCATGGGCCTTGATGAGATGCACCCATGGGTGCTGAGGGAACTAGCAAACGTCATTGCAAGGCCACAGTCAATAATCTTTGATTGATCATGGTGACTAGAGGTGCCCGAGTACTGGAGGAAAGCAAACCTAAGTCCTATTCTCAGAAAGGGCAAGAAGGAGGACCCAGGGAATTACAGACCAGTCAGACACATTAAAGACAAGAAGAACTTCAGCAGTAGTCAGCATGGTTGCACCAAGGGGAAATTATGCTTAATCAACTTGATTAATTTATATGAGGTCCTGATAGACAAGGGGAGAGCAGAACATATTTTCTACCTAGACTTCAGAAAAGCCTTTGACACTAAGATCCTCAGCGAAAAGCTATGTGTAGCTCTTTGCACTACATTTTTTTTTTTTTTTTTTTCCCCTCAGGAGACACAATTTGAGAAAATGACATGTTTACTTAGTTGCATTTTTGCATGATAGGATGAATAAAACACAATACATACAGTATGTTCTCAGCAATGTACAGAGCTAGCTGTTACAGGCATATTAGGCATTTTTTCTTCAGACTACAAACTGAGGACACCTTGAGGGTGTGTTATCTACTGCAATGGCTGAGGGTGGACCTCAAGTGAAATATTTGTTTTTCTATCTTAGAAATTAATCATGGTAGTTTAAGCAACCAGATCAAGAAGAAAACATGCTGTTGGACTGTGACTGAAAGCTGCAAAGCTATAATTTTAAAAAGTGAGAAAGGAACACAAATGGTTCTCAGATCTACTTTGCTGCTTAGCAAAAGAATTGGAATTGGGAAAGTAGAGTGCCATTTATTATTCCCTGAATATCCCTGGTTCTGTTCCTTTGCAATAAAAGACCCTCATGGTGATCATCTTCAGACATGAACAGAATTCCTAGATGAGTTAGATTAAATGAATCTTATGATTATATCCAAAAGAACTACCCACACTGTCTGTTCTCTCCTGCTTCCTGAAACTGCTGCAATTTTACTGTGCTGCCAAGGTCTTTTCGTTGTGTGTTGAAGTCATGGGCACACAGTTATTCTCCAAAGCTCTGTTGTTAGCTTTCCACAGCTAGCAGTATGATAAATATGTACTAAACATCCCATGAATTCTTTTCTCACATTATTGGGACTAAATATCCATTTCACTGCATAGCTGTACATAACGTTTTTGCTGGATTTGAAATCTCAATTGAAAAATACCTATATATGTGTTTCTTTCAAGGTCCGCTGGAGTTTTTTTAATTACCATTTCTGGGAAAAAAAAATACCTCTTGGGCAAATGGTTGTGGAAGAGTCCAACTGTTAATTATCAGTAACTGGAAGCTCCTCTAAACAGTTTTTGTTTCAATGGAAGCTGGAGTGGCCTGCTGCCTCTTATCTTTCTTTCTATTCTTTGTAACAAAGAAGGCATATAAGAGGCCTAGTCCTTTCCTTTAAGGTTAACTCTTAAAATGACCTCATTTTAGTTAAATGTTTCTTCTGTTGCTGTTAGAGTTATTTGTATAGCAATAGAAAAGAGCAAAACATTTTTTAAAATGAAATTTTAAAAATAAACATAGGAAAACACTTCAATGAAAACTGATGAACTAGGTAAAACAGCTATAAATTTGCTTTCTTCTAACAACAACAAAAAGGGCTTCCCTAGACCAAGCAAATTATTTTACCCTCAAAAATATTCACTTTCTTTGTTTTTTTATAAAGCCTATACGTAAACTCAACTTAGCTTTAAAGCTTTAATGAAAACAGTACCCAGAGCTTTAGCAAAAAACAATCTTCACTGATGATGATCCTTGGGAAAACAGAAGTGCTTGACATCTCATGACTTAAAAACAATATAAAGATGTTAATAGTGTGGTTTTAACTGTTATAAGAAAGCAAGGAAAACAATTCATAATTTTATCTTTATTCCTTGTTAAAAGATGTGGAGCAAAGAGCAGTGGTATTTACAGATCTATGCAAATATCTAAAGAAATTGAAAGCATTTATTCTTTGCAGCTATCCTTCTGCAACTCTAGTCTCCTAAACACCTATTATTCTATCCCTTTACATTCAGTTTATGGAAGGTGAGACTGAGGACAGAAGAAGCATGCCTAAGGTTACAGTAAAACAACGATGCATCACAGTCACAGAAACTTGCCTTTGTAAATGGATCCATTTCTCAGCTAAAACTGGGTAAACAGGAAAAATTAATTTATTTTTTTAGTATCTTATTGAAAGATCAAAAGAAAAATAAAACAAACATGTCCATAACTGAAGTAACATATTGGATTGTATTGAATCATACCATATACACTCAGATCTGAAGTATACTGCAGGCATTTATTTCTGTGAAAGGGAAGCTATTTATTTCTATAAAAGGGAATAATATTTACTTCACATTTGGTGAAGGTTAATCCTTCTAGTCAACAATTGTTTTTATATTTTTCATATTACTTCATTTCTTTCTGGAGTTTCAGCAATTATACCTTGCTTTCTTTAGTTAATACAATAAAACAGTCTGGAGTTTGTTCTTGGGTGCTCTTTGCATTTGGACTCAGTAATATACAACAAAACAAACATGAAGAATAGCAATTTTTCAGGCACATAAAATACAGTTCTTAATAAAATCAAAATCAATGAATTATCATATGTTCGGTCAGTGTCTTTCTGTAAATATAGATCTTGCATAAAATCCTGTCTCTGCTGAAGTTGTTTGCAATTTAATGTTAAAACTTGAAAATAATCTGGTTCTGAGCTTATAGGAACTAATGCTGACCTGTAGGGAGGGTTTGGGATGGGAGATCTGGGAATCTTGTTTGAGTTCTTATAGTGTAACTGATCTTATGGAAGATGTGCACTTATGTATCACCTTTTTTGCTTTTTCTTTGCAAAAGACACTGTCTTTTGTTTCAGTGTTTTCCTGCTTTTACTCCTACTGAATGTTTGTGTAACAGAAAATATATGCTGTTCTTTGGAAACAAAATATTTCATTCCCTGCAGCTGTTAACAATTTACTTTTCTCAGAGTCAAAATACAAACATTCTACTTCTGTTTTTCTTCACCTCACATCATCCCAACAGTCCTTTACTCTGCTGGGAAGACATGTTGAAGATAGGTGAAAACAGATCAAAGTATCCTTGCTACAACAGCTCAGTTCTGTGCTGATCTGCCTGATGTAGTTGTGTAGCTTGAATATCAGTCTTTTAGAGACTGGCCGTGGGACCCATAGCACTGAAAGTTATAGACTGAAGGCAAAGGCCAATATTTTGCTCACACAACCAGACAACCTCCCTGTCTCCTTTATCTTTGAATAATGTCCATGAGCACAAATATACAATTAAATACTTCAAAACCATTTGTGCACTTTTTCTCTAGTTCAGGTTCATTTCTCATACACTAGAGCAAAATCTGACAGATGAAAATACATTCATCTGCTTTAACTAAATTACATTTCAATTAATAAACTCACACATTGATTAACTTCAGTGCCTCCTTCCAGTTCCTGTAAGAGCATCCTTATCAAATAAACACACAATTATTAGAATTTATTTTCATGTCTGAAAAACTTCTAGTGCAAATAGCTGGGGATTTTTCCAAGCCTTCAAGGTCTAGTACCATACAGAAGAAGAGAGATCACAGAATCACAGAATGGTTTGGGTTGGAATGGCCCTATGCAGATTATTTAGTCCAGCTCCCTTGTTAAATCAGGTTCACCCAGAGCGGGTTGCACAGGATTGTGTCCAGGTGGGTTTTGAATATCTCCAGAGAAGGAGACTTCACAACGTCTCTGTTCCAGTGCTCTGTCACCCTCAAAATAAGTAAGTTTCTCCTCATATTCAGATGGAACTTCCTGTGTTTCAGTTTGTGCTAGTTGCCACTTAACCTGTCATTGGGCAATACTGAAAAGACCCTTGTCCAGTCCTCTTGACACTCACCCTTAAGATATTTAGAAGCATTGATATGATCCCCTCTCAATCTTCTCAAGGCTAAGCAAACTCAGCTCATTCAGATTTATCTCATAGGAAAGATGCTCCAATCCCCTATTCATCTTCGTAGCCTGCTGCTGGATTCTCTCCAGTAGTTCTTTTTCTTTCTTGAACTGAGGAGTCCAAAATTGGACACAGTACTGCAGATGCAGCCTCACCAGGGCAGACTAGAGCAGCAGAATAACCTCCCTTGACCTGCTGCCCACAGTCTTCATAGTGCACCTTAAGATACCATTGGCCTTGGCCACAATGGCACATTGCTGCCTCATGGTCAACCTGTTTTCCAACAGGACTCCCAGGTCCTTCTCCACAGTGCTGCTTTCCAGCAGGTCAGCCACTAACCTGTACTGGTGCATGGACTTACTCCTTGCCAGGTGCAGGACCCTACACTTGCCTTGTTGAACTTGATTAGGTTACTCTTCACCCAACTCTCCAGCCTGGTCAGGTCTCACTGAATGTCAGCACAGCCTTCTGGTCTATCAGCCATTCCTCCCAGTTTTGTATCATCAGCAAACTTGCTTAGGGTATGTTCTGTCACTTCATCCAATGAATAGGTTGAACAATACTTGACCTGGTACTGATCCCTGGGGAACACCACTAGCTACAGGGCAACAACTAGGCTCTACACTGCTGATCACAACCCTCTGAGCTCTGCCATTGAGCCAGTTTTCTGTCCATCTCACTGTCCACCCATCTAATCCACACTTCCTGAGCTTACCTATAAGGATGTTTTGGGAGACAGCATCAAAAGCCTTGCTGAAGTCAAGGTAGGCAACATTCACTGCTCTCCCCTCATTTACCCAGCCAGTCATGCCATCATAGAATGCTGTCAGAGTGGTTCAAAAATAGTTTCCCCTTGATTAATCAATTTGATTACTCCTGATGCCCTTCTTTTCCTCCACATGTTTGGAGCTTTTCCATCACCTTTCTAGGGATGGCGGTGAGACTAACTGATGTGTAGATTCCTGGATCCTTCTTGCCTTTTTTGAAGACTGGAGTGACAATGACCTTCCTCCAGTCCTCAGGCACCTCTGTTGGTCTCCATGATCTTTCAAAGATGATGGAGAGGCCATTTTATATATTTTTACATGTTTTTGATTGAGTTAAAAAATAACCAAAACCCCAAACCTGTTCAAAAATCTGTAATACAATTAAAAAAAAATAAAGTGACTAGTGTATGTATTTCAAAGAAAAAGTGACATCAACATATTTTTCCAATTTATTTCACAAGAAAGACTGGAAAGCATAAAGTGGCTGTATCATTTGAAAGTCATTCAGATCCTTAAAAAAGGCATGAATCACAGAATTTCATTTACAAAGTCTGCAAATCCTGTCATTCTTTTACTTTATACCAGATAATTCTATCCCCAGATACATAATTCTGCTTACAGTACATTTTGATTAAATAATTGAGAAAGAAATTTAACCAACACAGCAGATTCATTTACTTTCCTAATTTAATCACCTTTTACCTTTAGCCTAAACTCAGTTTTTGCTGAAGATCAGATCAATAGAGAGAAAATTTTAAAATCGTTGAAAGTTTTAAAATTAAATAAGATGAAAGAAATAGTTATAGACTATCTCATTATCAATTCCTAGCACATTTTTGCAGAGAGACAAGCACATTACTGTAATACCTCTGTCTTACAATTTGTTACATTTGGAGGTACCTTAGAAACTAGATAAGATTCTTTTCAAATGACGAGTTTTATTACGATGAACTAATTTGGACTCAATCACCTTTGACTCATAAGTATTTAATACCATAATAGCTATTTCAGCACTGCTTCTCGAGGCATCTTGTTAGATGCTGCAAGAACCTGAAATAATATATTTAAACACATTTATTAAGGAAAATAATTACAGTTATGGAATTTCTGTAAATTACCAGGAAGAAAACCATATAGCATGACCTGTAGGTTTGGAAAAAAGCCTAGCAACCATGCTGATTACAAAATGCAAGAGTAATTGATAAGGCACATTTCTGATTTATGATTACAGCAATTATAAAATACTTTATTTATAATCCACTCAGCTTCTGTAGAACCCTGTTTATTAATGGAGGGTATGCTGCATTACTACAAGGTCTTCTATCCAAATGATTTATGTGGTGGGACTTCTTGTGCCAACACAGTGAAAGAGCAAAGAGGTAGTATAAGAATTGAAAAGAGATCTAAGTAATTCTTTGAATTTGAACTCAGTGGCAGTATTTTCTGAGTGGAAACCCTGGTATTTGGCCTTAAGCTTTCTAAAATACAAGGAAAATAGCAAAAGTTTTAGTTGCAGGTATATTTAACTCATGCACTTCCCTTTGGTTTGCTTTATTACTTCTTTATTTGGATATTTTTTAGGTATTACTTTAAATGAAAGTAGTCTGTATCATCACTGAAGCAACTCAGGTTATAAGAAGATAGTGGACTTCACTGAACAGTTTCTGTATTGGAGAATTCAGATGTCTGGATCAGAGGTTTTTAGACTATGTTAAATGAAGAATGCTTGTGCTGTGTACAAATGAAACATAATTCATTTGAACACTTTTTTTCTTGATTTCAGGCTGAAGATTTGTGGACCATAGCATTGACTACCTTGCTAAAAAGAACTCCAATTTTTGAGAAGTCAGACACTGCAGTACCTAATTTGATGAAATGGAATGCAGAATGTAATCTGGAATAAAAACAAAATAAAACAACCAACCAACCAACCAACCCATTAATAGCCCAGGAAAGGATCAAATGAACCAGATTGGTGAAAAATTAGTTGCCAGCTCAGAAATGCATTACATTTGACTTTTGTAATGCAATTCACTTGCTTAAACATGTCATGTGTCATTTGTTACTACCTAGGATTTCACACTTAAGCAGGCCTGTCCCTGGTACCTTGTCACATCCGTCTGTTCTGTTTACATGTCTTGGGCATCCTAAAGCAAAAATATGGATGTATTGAACTGAATCCAATGGAAGATCACTAAGATGTTTGAGACCTAAAACACATCATGTAGAGGTAGTGACTCTGAGGACTGGGTTTAATCTAGAAGACAGAGAGTATCTTACTGTGGCCTTCAAGTACCTTATGGGGGGATGTAGAGAATATATAGCCAGATTCTTTTGGGATGTACACAGTGATAGATAAAAGGCACAAGTACAGTTTACAAAGAGGGAAATTCTGATTCTATATTAGGAAAACAGTGTTCAGCATGAAGACAGTAAAAAAACTGGAACTAGTTGTCCAGAGCAGTACTGCAGTCTCCACATGTGGAGATATTAAAAATACAGCTCAAATAGAATAATTTGAACAATGTTGAACCAGATCACCCCCACAGGTCCCCAATCCAAATTACTCTATGGCTCTATGTTTGTACTAGGTTTCCAGAGTAGGCAATTGTGTGTCATGATTTGCTTAACATGCTTCAGGCATCTACAATAAGTCCCTGAAAACAATAATTAATCTGTACTGTTTATAAAGAATTATGAACATATATGCAGCCTGTTAAAATTTGCTCATATTAATTCTACTGGTAGAATAAGCATGACCATTGTAAAACAACAGAGAACCTGGAAATAACGGACTTCAAGGGTATTAATCTATCTTTTGGGGATCAATATCCCAGATGGTCTTCTGTCAGTTTTTCTTTCCAAATGCTAACAGGGATCCTTCTTCAGTTGTAAAAGCTGATCAAAAAGCTGCAACATTTTTCACTCACTAAATTAGCTATTATAATTGTCATCATGCATTTGAAAGGTGGTTGCTTCATATACTCAACCAAATGAGTTTCTAACCTTGAAAATTGCACAGTCTACTAGGCAACAGGCAGAAAAACCCTCTCACTGACCTGGTGACATCAAGGCTGCACTGTCTACTTTTGACCTTGTACCACAGTAAGATGTGGGGGTTCATTGACTTCTCCCAATCCATACCCTAGTTTCAAAGGTTTCCAAGAGATGCTCCAATCCAAACAATTGCTAGATGTGTATGTTCAAGTATATCTGTCAAGTCACAATTGACAAATTTATTTGTGCTTTCTTAATTTATAGCAGTCATACTGCTATTCACTTAGTGAATAGCTAAGTTACTAAGCTACTTACAGGTATAGCGGTTATCTACTACCATTCAAGCAACATTTCGCAAGCAACAATTATGTAGTTTCTGTTTCTGGAAGTAGTTGTGGACTGTGAGGCACTACATCAAAAAAAAAAAGATTCTCATACTTCAAATAAGAAATAAGAGTATTAAATGCAAAAAATTTGCCAGACTGCATGGAAGACAATATGTGAGAGTTTTCTTCTTTTTATCCATTAAAAATCTCCCTGATTTGTCAGAAAATACTAATAAAATCACGATGGATAGCAGCTTGATGTTGTTGAGCCATTGCCAGTTGTGCCAATGTCATCTTGGGATCTCAGCGTTAGAGTGTTTCCCCCTTCCCACAATCAACAAAGTTGTCTTTGATACATGAGAAGTCAACATTACCTTAAATTCTGCTCACCTCCATGATTGTAAAAGAGGTGCAGCAAGCTCCTTGTGCTGTCCCTGATGCTTAGAAAGTTTTAATCTTGTTCCTGGTTTCTGAAGACTTGATGTTGTGACTTGGCTGCATATTATGCAATCAGGTATATAATGCCGTGAGATGCTCAGCTTGGAAGTTCCATAGTCTGTTATCTCTCACACAAATGTTGAATTAGAAGATACCCCCAGCATTTTTGAATCCAGCCAGATTCAGAGGCAACCATCTACTCCGATCCCTTTCACAAAGTTTATGAGATTGCTTAAAAGAACCTGAGAATCTACTCCCAAATTGAAAACTGGTTTTGAATTTCACTTCCAGTATGTGAAAAATTCTTGCAATTTTTCCAACAGTAAAAAATGTGTTCTTGATTTTCTGTTCATCTTGTATGACTATAGCTCTTTCCCTTACCTGGTATTTTTCCCCAGTAGATTTACAGAGCAATCATACTCCCTTTTGTTCTTAATTTTATTGTAATAAACAAGCTATGCTCTTTTGTCTGCTAGTCATAGGGTACTAAGATGCATTAACATTCCCAAGGTCTTCTTGATAAACATTCTTTTACAGGCATTAAATCTCACCTAATCTTTCTTAAGCACAGGTGACCAAAACTGTGTATGGTATTATACAGAAAGGTTAATGAATGCCTTATTTCATATCTGTCTTTATTGGAATACTTTCTAGAGCATATTTGCCTTTTTTGTGCCTGCACTGCATTCTCCTAATCACTTGACTATTTGTCTTTCCTTTAATATTCAAATTAGATGTCCTCAGCACTTAGCAGATGATCATACTATTAATCCTAAATGCATGACTGAAATTTTATTTTATTTTGTTTTGCTTTTTTGCCCTCCTCTCCTCTCCTCTCCTCTCCTCTCCTCTCCTCTCCTCTCCTCTCCTCTCCTCTCCTCTCCTCTCCTCTCCTCTCCTCTCCTCTCCTCTCCTCTCCTCTCCTCTCCTCTCCTCTCCTCTCCTCTCCTCTCCTCTCCTCTCCTCTGTCCCTCTTTTTCCATTCCCTCACCTCCCCTCCCCTCCCATCTCTCCTCTCCCATCTCCCCTCCCCTCCCCTCCTCTCCTCTCCCATTCTGCCCTGTTGTACTCTATCTTATCCTTCCTATTCCACCCTTCCTTTCCTTATTCTTAAGGTTATTTAATGCTTTCTGTACAATACTGTGCTTTGCCTCTGATAAGAGGACGTTTCACAAATTTGTGTTGCTAGCTATGTTCAGTGATCTGATTTCTTGAGAAAATATTGTTAAAGAAAATTTTAAATAGTAAATATATTTATTTTTCAAAGTGCTCCTTAAGGTTTTGTTACAGTAACCTTCATTTTCTACCTCTTAATTCTACCTATGAATTGCTGTCTTCTCAAGTTCAGTGAGTAATTTCTCCTGTGGCAACATGTCATCTGCTTCACTGAAGTCCAGACATGTTTCATCTACTATATTTCACTTCTCTGAAAAATAGGTGTCAAAGAAAGATATACAGCTCACATGATTTATCCCTAGTACCATTTGCCTTCATGTCTCCAATTTTTCTTTCCTTCCAAATACCTTCTAAAAGTTTGCTTACTTTTAAGGCCTGTTTTGTTACTGTCCAGATCATCTGTTTCTATTAACTGTGTATGCTGTTCTTCGATTACCTAGAACTACCTCTAATTTGACGTATTTACTGAAAAAGTTGCGATTACACCTGCAATTTCATCCTTGACTACATTAATTTTTTTATTTTACTGTCATTTGAGACATGAATCTTTTAATTGTCTACTCTTATCTTCTCTTTGATACTACATTCAAAATTTTTGTCCATACTGAAAAGTAAAAATTTCATTGGATTTTTGAAACATCAACAAATAATTTCTCTATTTCTCTATTTTGCCCCTCAATGTATAAATGTGTTTTTCTTTCATTTTCTTGCTTCTTGTTATTCTATTTCCTGAGCAGAAGACTGGAAGTTATTATTCCTAAAACATGCTGTGTATCATTTGCATGAACTAGAAGTGGAACAGGAATAACTTTCAGAATGAGTCAGATCCTATGTTGAAAAATAAATATGCAAACAGAGAAGTCAATTTTAAAGTCAGAAATGCTGTATCATGGTGGGATCATTGGGTGTTGATTTCATTTTTTAAATTATTTTTTATATTAAGATTTTTTTTAATTAAAAATAATGAATTTGTTATTTTTGGTGACCACCGTCTTCATCCATTGTCACTTTAATTCAGAACAAGTCAAAACAGAGTGATTAATCTTCATTAGTGAGTAATTTTTTTTTTTTTCTTTTTAAATTCTCATTTTTTTAACTGTTTGGAAAAGTGTAATGACCTCCTATGTAGGGTAATCAGATACTATGAACAGCCAGTCATATTGGCTTTATCCGCTCTAGTAACTCAAGAAATACTTAAACAGTCATAAAATCACAGTGTTTCAGAATTATGGAATGGCTGAGGTTGGAAGGTACCTCTTCAGATCATCTAGGCCAATGTTCCCTCAGAGCAAGGTAGAGCTTCTCAGCGCCATGTCCAAACAGGTTTTGAATGTCTCCGTAGACAGACACTCCACAACTTCTCCGGACAGTCTGTTCCAGCATTTGAACACTCCCAGAGTTAAAAAGAAAAAGGCTGAGGCAAGGGTGGCATTGACTAACTCAGCTCTGTCCATATCCTTTGCCACCCCAACTCTTAACCTATTCATCAGAGGATTCACATTTTCCATAGTCTTCTGTTTGCTGCTGATATATTTGTAGAGGCCCTTTTTGCTGCCTTTCACATCCTTTGCCAGATTCAACTCCAGATGCGTTTTGGCTTTCTTACCTTTACTCCTTCATGCTTGGACAGTGTCACTGTATTCCTCACAGGTCACTTGGCCCTGCTTCCTCCTCTTGTATGTTTAATTTCTACATATGAGTTTTGTCAGGATCTCTTTGTCCACTCTTGCTTTAGTTCCCAGGGAGGTGATTCTTGACCCTTCCAGAATCTAAGTCCCAATAACCTATGCTGGAAACCAGCAGACTTGTCCTGTGTTGAACATTTCCTCAGCACCTATCATGGGCTAGTACAGGTCACAGAGAGTTTGCATGCTGCTGTCCTGTCTGGTGGGATAAAATATATGTAACAGGTTTTACGCCAGTTCACACTGCTTGGCCTCTGTGCCATGGAACTGTTCCAGGTACATTCAGCTTGCAGTAATTGACATAACAACGGCATTTGAATCTTCTGCTTTTCATCTTTCTGGATTGTTGTCTTCAGCCCTGTATTTCTGCACTACTGCTCACTTTTCCTTTAACTCTTAGAAATCCATTGATGATTCATTTGACAGATCTCATAAACCAAAGGCATGCTTCTAACTGGTCACATGGACTATGACTATACTGATAATTAAAGAAAAATATGGGTTGATTGTATCACTTCCTCTCTAAAGGTACCTGCTAGAGAGTGACTGATAACTATGGTGCCTAAGGCTGACTACTTCTACAACACAGAAGCTGCACCATCACAGTCAGTTCTCCTGGCCCTACACAGCTCCTTATCCTTATCAGAATCACAGAATCATAGATTCACGGAATCATAGAATGTCCTGAGCTGGAAGGGACCCACAAGAATCATCAAGTCCAACTCCTATCCCTGCATATGACAACTCCACAGTTCATACCCTGTGTCTGAGGGTGTTGTCTTTTCTTGAATACTGACAGGTTTGGGCCTGTGACTATCTCCCTGGGGAGCCTGTTCCAGTGCTCCACCGCCCTCTGGGTGAAGAATGTTTTCCTAATGTCCAACTTAAACCTCCCCTGGCACATCTTCCTGACGTTCCCTCAGGTTTTGTGATGAGGTCTCCCCTCAGTCTCCTCCAGGCTGAGCAAACCCAGTGACTTTAACTGATCCTCATGTGCCTTCCCCTCCAAACCCTTCACCAGCTTTGTGGTCATCATATGGTTATCAGTTCCTGTGCATTTTCAGCTGAATATGTTTGAAACAATTTGGTGGAAGTTTCATGAGAGAAAGAAGTGATCCTTGAGGGTGAAAAGCCCTAGGTGGTAAAGGACTGTTCAGAGTGAAAGTAGCCAAATTGTGCAGAACAATTCTGGTTTTTTTGGTGTGGTGCCCAAAGTAATAATTCAGATGTCTCTTCAGGCATTGTCCTAGACAGTGCTAACTGGAGTAGTCTAAATAAATAGTGCAAGTGGACTACCAGGAGCTCAGTTTGGGAATTTGCTTCCTGTTCTCTGTTTCGCATTAGTTTCAAAATACTCATGGAATTCCAGATGAATACATAGAGGTTATTTGCCATCTGTAGTCAGCTTAATATTAGTCAATATTACTCTTAAGTCTTCCTCCTGGTTATGAAGTCTAAGCCTAACAGTGGAAAGCTCCTGGAATAAAAAGATGACATGATGCTTTAAATGTGATAAATTATGATAATGAATCTTTGGTGTCTAACACACAGAAATAGGACATAGAAAAATACATAGAAACACCTATCCTCTAGCTTCTAATCAAGACTAGGTAAGAGAGTAGCTAGCTTCTACTAAGGTATAGCTAAAATAGTATATTCAGCATTCACAAGTCAGAAAATATTATGTTTTTAATGGAAACATATGCAACTTGAAATTTAGTCATGAAATGTAGGTAAGATGTCTCCAGAATTTTTATGTCTTGAATCTGTAGAGGTAAAATATTTTTCTCCAGAACAGAGCAGCAGTGAAAATTAACTCCTTCAGGGATCACACTTACCCAGATTTTTTTTTCTAATTTTTATTATTTGCTTTTATTTTTACACATACCTTCTTTATTCTTGCCTCTGTTTTATAGGCCCTCTCTATCACATGCTTTCTATTATTCTTTCCATAAGAAAAGAAGAACTTCCATACCAACAGCTGTGTTCCATTCAGGGCAACACTGAGTTCCCTACAGCTACTCTTGCAAATGCTTCTGGAGACAGCACTGGAACCCAGGTAACAAAATTTTATGTGATGATGACCTGATTATGGAATAAACAGGTTCTTTAAGGCTTTTTATTCTCCTAATATGTGTTTATATTATTCTATTTGTTTCCGTCTGTCCATCCAAAAAATTATGAATTCCCTGTCATAGTCATCTCTGTAATAACACATTCTATCCACTCTTCCATTTCTTCCCTTCAATTTCTTCATTCTTTCTATACAACCCATTACCCCATTTTTCATTTAATTGGAAAGCATTTTGTGATTTATCTGGGTAAATATTTTGTGTGCTTCATAGACCTGACCTACGTATGTCTGACTTTAGATCAATATTAGAACATTTATTTTACATACAACTGTATTTTCTATGTAGCCTATGTATAGGAAATATATATTCTGTATGTTCTAAAATTTCTATATTTTCACTTGCCCTCCCAAATATCAGAAATAGCATCTTTATTAAGATGTAGGTTCCCGATATATCATGCTACACCAGTTTCAATGAGATGCAAATCTCTTAATCGAAAGCAAACTAAAACCAGATTTCTGGAGCAATATTTTTATGAGATAGCTTATGAAAATAATGGAGAGTTATTTTTGTGATTTAAATGAGCTTACAAATACAGCCACATATCTTTTTAGCTCTGTATCCTCTCCCCACAGAGAAGCCTGAGGCAAAAACAGCTTAAAAAAAACCTCTCTATGTCTCATCTGTTTCATGTTAAATGTCTTCATGCTCTGCACATTAAGAGGTGTAGTTTTCCTTTCTTTTTACTGATAGTAGCTATTAAAAGACTTTTAAATAACATTGCATGGTCTGGGCAAATGTGCACAGACTACCATACTTGTTCATGTTCAGAACTCATGCCACAAAACAAGCTAAATTTTAAAAAAAAAAAAAAAAAAAAAAAAGAAAAATAAACACAGCATGCAAGAGTTGCTAAGGAAAGGATGCCTTTCATTCTTTGAAGTCACTTACATTGCTGCCATCTCCAAACTTCCATTAATACTTATTTCATATAGATTTGCATGCATGTGGATCAGAAAGAAATGAGGTATTTTACTTTATTGCATTCTGATAGTTTTATGTCTCTATCCATGGTGTATGAAATTATGCTCTAGAATATATAATTCTTTATAGTTGTTTCTTGGCCACTATTTCTAGTGACTAGAACACTAGTCAAAGTTTACTTATTTTAAAAAATGCTTTGATATTGCTTGTTAATCTTAGCAAATGATCCCCATAGAACAAATTAATAATAAATTCATTACAAGAATGACAATGAGAAAGTGTTAAACCTGTCTGAGCACTCACTGTATAGACAGTGAGTGACAAATTCAAGGTTATGTGCCTAACCCCAATGCATAATTGTTTGTAATATTTCACAATGTATATATTATAACATAAAGCAATATCTTATAATAGCTTATCTATTTTTCTGGTACTGGTGTCGTGGATACTGGATACCTGTCTTTTTTTTTTTTTTTTTTTTTTTCCCTCCATCTTCTGAGATGAAGCAGAAGTACATGTAAACATAAGTACCTTGCAAATCAGACCTTTTATATAGCAAGGTTTTTGTTTGGTGGTGTTGTGTTTTTTTTGTTGTTTTTTTTTTTTTTTGTCTATGGTACATGTTTTAATATCATCACCCCTTAACTGTTCAGGAAAGCCCTAGGTAACATAAAAAGTTCCTTCAGTAGAAATTAAGGAGGTGTTTCAGACTAATCACTTGCTGAAATGCTTTGCAAAATGGGATTTTAATCAGCGACTCCACTATATATTTCCTTTCTAGAAGTATAGATTTCTTTCAATCTAATTGAGAGGGTGAGACAGTTAACTAAGCTAATTTAGTAGCCTGTGTCTCAGCAATGTTAGTTTTATTAGGTGCCTTTTAGCAGCTATGTCCATTAACTACAAAACTAATAGCCTGATTCTGAATGCATTTGTTATAGAGAAGAAATACTTACTCCCATGTTCCCACTCACATACTACTCACCAGAGCAAATGCAAGTCTTTGTAGGTTCAAATCTTTTTTTAGCCCATTGTTGCTGGTATCTGTTCATTATTGTCCTTCATAGTATACTTAATCTGCAGTGCATTATTTTGTCACAATTTATGACATGCTTTTCATTCCATAATTTCCAAGGACTGCTACTTAGACTCTCTGCAGCAGAGATTACAATTCTCTAAGCTCTAGAAGCTGGTGATAATATCTAGGGGCTGTTTACAAGTAAGAAACAAACAAATCATGATAAGCTTCAGCCACAGTGTGATTCTTCTCAATATGCCTTTAATACAGCTATATAGGCATTTATGCCTAATAAGCGGGGTCTCTGGTAAAGGCTTTAGAATTGGTTAATTGTACTTGGGGGAGTCACCATTCATAAAGCATCTTCAACTGTGTCTATTTCCTTTTCCGTACTTGAGATGAGAATTATCTCCAAAATTTGATGCTAACACAGAAAAACTACCTTAAATTTTAGTGTTCCAAAACTGGTAGAAAACAGTTTTCCCTCAAACTGTTATGCTCTCTAGCTCTATGTATATGTTACTCTGCAGATAGGTTCCTTGAAGTAGCACTTTTCTGGCTTATTTTATGTTTTACCTGAGGGGAGTAGAAGCCAGAATGAGGGTACTGCAGACATTTAAAACTTGTATACTCTTGTGAAATCAGAATAAGTTCCCTAGCAATTCCTAAAGAATTCAGTGAAAGATTTATTACTTCAAAAATTCAGAGCCCAGTTTTTAATCCTTTCAGTGGCAGAGCTGATAGATAATTATGATTTTTTTTAATTTTTTTTTTTAACTTGAAAAAGTATATTTTCTTACCTGGCTCCTATTAAAATGTGATTGCGGAGATTATTTGTTGTCTGAAAAAAAAACAAACAAAAAACTTAAATTGAGATAGAGTGCCTTTTTCTAAAGAGAAGAAATAGTTCAATTGCCACTCCGTTGAAATGCAGGAAATACTGTTTGAAATGTTATGTCATGTGTTATACTGGAGGTCAGACTACATATGCACAGGTCTTTCTTGATCTCTATATTTATGAAGCCTGACCAAAAAAACAGACAAATTGTCTTTGCTCAGTCAGACTATATGTAGCATTTGCCTAAAGCATAAAAACTTTCAGAAAGCTGCAACTCCTGGGACCAAGAATTCAGGATGAAAAAACAGTTCACATTTGTAACTGTAGTGACTACTGTGTCTAAAATAATAGTTAAATTCGCCTTATCTACTGCGTTTTGTTTTCAAAGCATATTATAAACTTTACATAATCAGTTTTTTCAAGAACCTAGTTAAGCATATAAACACAGCTACGTTCATTTAAATTGTTCTTTGTAATCAGGCTGCTTCTTGATGTTATCAGGACATGCAAGGATGCAGATCTCCAACAGTCAGCTTCCTTGAAGCCCTTTCAAACAATCAGGAAAATGTCCTGTCTGGAGTTTGACTCTCCCATCCTATGTTCCTTTATCACCCTATCATCTCATTCTTTTCCATCTTTTTCTGCTGTTGATTTCTTTCTTGACACACTAGCTTGTAGTTCATGACAAGAGATGGTAACTAGATCTACTGTAGTGAGTATTTCCAGTTGGCTTAAGAACTGAGGCTTTCCTTAACTTGTTCTTTTTTCTCCCTTTTGGGGAGAACTCTTTAGTCACAGCAGCTTTATTCAGGGAGTCTTATGACAATTAACATCCATGATGATTCTATTTATTTTTTAATTGTTGACTACAGTGAGAGGGTGATTAAGCCATTAATGCTTAAGGACTTTTTTGGCTCATTAACCAAAATGGACACAAAAGATGTTATGAAACAGTTTCATTTCCACTAGGTTGTTCTATATGAAAATGACCTTCTAATAAAAATTAGTCTTTGCAGCTAGTAAGTCAAAGAAAACTACAAAACTCTTTAGCAGTCCTTGAAAGATAATGGTACTTAAAAATCTGTAGCTTTCTTAATTTGGATAAGACCCTCGTAGGCATTTTTGTTTTGAAATGGAATCTCTGAACTGTTCTTGAGAAGAAAAGGCAAAACCAAAACTTACACTTAATTTTGGCAGAAGAGTGTGGTTCGGTCTAAATCTAGGCTTTATGTCAGCCAAGACACTTATTGTTTTCTGTCACTGTGTTTGGATCACATTAAGAAAAAATGAACTGAGGAGCAAATGCTGCTTAAATAGTTTGGCTAGCAAAGGGAACAGCTGCTGCTCCTGATTTATGATATATCCTTTGTGCATGTGGCTATAAAACTGTTCTACGTATAACTTCCTAGAATGGGATGATTAGGGGTGCTTTATGTTTATGTAAACCAAATAACAGATTTGTTCAAGTGTTAGAAATTAGAGCCAAAATCCCCAAACATTTAGCTATTTGCTTATGGGTTCTTCCACACTCTAAATGCTCTTTTGTTCAAAAAATAGATAAGAAAATAAATAAACTGTCCCTTCTTGTGGAACTGTGTGAAAAACTGTACTCCTGATTACTACTGAGAAAAATCTAGTCTCATTGGATTTTACACTGGGTTTATTATTATGGTATTTGAGCACTTGTAACATATAAAATTACAAAAAGACTATGAAAGAGAAACAAAAGAAATAATAAATGTGAGCTACAGGGGCTCAGCAGCATGGTGTAAATAAGTAACAGAAAAAAATACTTTGAAGGTCAGTAAAACATCCCATTTTTGATACTTAGTAAACTGAAGAATTACTTATTCAAAAACAACAAATGGTCAAATACTTGAAAATTGAATGGAAGTACATGTAACAGTATCTTGCATTAGCATTAGAATTTGAAGGATATTTCGATGTTTCCTGAAACATGTATTCTATAAATAAAGGTACTTCTTATCAACATAGGTATAATGACCTTGTTTCATTAAAGCTGAGGTGTTGTGAAAATCCAATGTGGTAGTTACAGTTTTGCTGTCTTCACTGAATTAATGATATTTCCCCCTATTTATATGAGCAATTCATATCCCAAACCTTCCATTTTCAAATACCACAGACCTATTTTGGAACAGTAAAAACAGACATACTGACTAGAAATACAGTGCAATATAAGAACAGATTTTTAATAAAAGTTAAGGAACCTCCATCTCTGGAGGTTTTTAGGACTTCAATGAGCAAATTGGGCTTGATCGTTGATAGTCCTGCTTCAAGTACAAGGATGAAGTACGGAAGACTTTTCCAGCCAACAATTCCATGATTCCACAAACTTGTATGAGTTTAAATTTACATGGTACTCGTACTCATAAAAGTTGGTCTAAATCAATACCAAGATTAAATTAGTTATTCTGCTCTGCTTTGCTGAGAGTGTGGAGAGAGAGGGAGAGAGAGTGCTATGAAGACAATGTAGGATGACTAGCTCAGACATAAACACCTATATAAGAAGGACAGAATGCTGACTCAAACCAGATTGTCTAAAATTAAACTTAGATGAGGTGTAACACAATGGTCTGGTTAAATGATTACAGTAGACAGTGTGAATAAAACCCATAGTTTTGGTTACTGAAATTTTATCATAAAATCAGATACATAAGCCTAAAGATATACAGTGATGTGAGGAAAGAAAAATAGATGATGCAGAGAGACCTCCAGCTCTTCGTTTATGAAGAATTGAGCTGATCTAAGCTCACATTTGCATGATCTAGGACCATGACATTTTGCTGCCTTCATTCTCACCATGTAGATGCAAAGTGTAGCCAATGTAAACAAGTTTCTTTTCATTTCACATACTGCATTCTGGTGATACCATAATCCGATAAAAGTTTACTGAGGACTTAATCTCTAATAGATCTACTCCCTAGCTCACGCTAAGTAGAGAAACTGGCATATGGCATGAGATGCAGATGGATCAGCTCTGCATGATCTGTTTGAGCTATGGTCCACAGTAGTTTAAGCACACATTTGCAGACAGGTTTTTCTGTGGACTTTTGAGACTTACTCTTTCAGAAACCTATTGAAAATTTCAACACTACAGCCACAGGTATGACATTATCCTGTTATTCTATGCTTTTAAGAGAAGACATTTGTTTTAGTAGCTAGAATAAAAAACAGAAGATGGTAGCCTATTTTGTTTTTATGCATGATAAAAACAGCAATGCAACATTTCAGGAAGTGGCAGGAGCAGGTATGAACTCTGGAATTTAAAAGAAAAAGTCTTAAAAATAGAAGAGGTGGTAGAAAGTGGATGGTTGATTCAAGATCAAGGTAACTATTTCACAGTTCTGAGATATGATTCTGAAAGTACACAGCTGATACTATGCTGCCTAGTGCCTAAACCAGGCCAAAGGACGAGGAGAAAGAACTAACTGCCATGTTCAGCTGCAAAGCTTTCAGTCAACATAATCCTGTAGCATAAACACAAAAGTGGGAAAAGAGTCAGGAAGATATTATGGGCATGTGAAAGATGGATGTCTGGATTTCAATAACAATTTTGAAGTATCTTTCATGCCAAAATAATCTGATATGCATTGAGAAGTGATCAAACACCTCTGATGGAGTGAGAATAGGAACATCCCATTTAGAGTAGCAAATTTTCTCTTTCTCATTTACCTCTTTCTATTAAAGACTTTTTTATCCTCTGTGGATGGTTATAGCAACAGGGACCAAAGCACAGGTAGCCTTCAGGATGCAAAGTTCAACAACAGGAAAGTAGAAAGGAACATTAATGTCAGTATCTTAGTAATAGGCAGTAGTTCATTTGTAGATAGGAATGCAGCTTTTAAAAAATTTAAACTGCTTATATCACTGTGTGGTTGCTGTATATTGATAGTCTGTTCTGTTCCAAGGGATGCTGAGTGGATTTAACAAGCAAAATAAAGATATTAGAGACAAGTTCTCGTACTTATACTAAGTGGAACTTTCCAAATCCCTTGCAAATCTATTGCTATTTAACCTACACAAGCTGGAACACAAGTATTTGACTGGTTTTTCCATTTATATATGCATGTGATTTGAGGCTTAACAGCATCATTTTTTCTCTCCTTCTGTTCAATACAAGAGGGCAGCAAATATATAACATGTTTCCAGGCCAGGCTCAGAATGTGTAAAAGCTAAATGCTTCCAGTCAGTCACATCACTGGAGCAGGAACAGAAATTGGGTCCCTGTTTATCTTGGATACTTAATTTATCATATTTTAAAGCCTATCTTTAACCCCTAATGACTTTTTGATCTCTGAAATCTGAAGTTATACTCAGCTAAATATTATCTGATTTACAATTGGAAATAATCAGCTCTTCAGCTTCAGGCAATATGTGCTCTATTCAGCAAAGCTGTTGCACAATTCATGGTTCTGCACAAAGTAACTGTTCTCTTACTTATGAATACTATAACCTCTCCAAACTTTATGTTCCTTATTCAGGCAAAAATTACATTGATCTCAGTGTTAACTTGAGGGAGTGTGTGGGATTAGGATGACAGGTAGACTCAAGAAAAAATTAACTATTATATAAACTTTAATTTAAATTATTGTTGTTGCTTTCCAAATAAAAGTAATTTTTATACAGTTTATATATACATTCCTAGGCCTTCCATGGGATTAGAAGACACAAGTGATCCCATCTGTTGTGAGCAGATCTTCATCCTTCTGCACTGCCACCTCACATATCAAGTCCTATGAACAAAATTAGTAACCATGGACAAACATGTTCTCCAGAGAACAAACACAGAGAAGTTTCTATTTAAAATCAGGTGTTGGTTTTTTTTTGTTGTTGTTTTTTGTTTTGCTTTGGTTTGGTTGGTTTGGTGTTTTGTTTGCTTGTTTTTTTTTTTTTTTGGCATGAAGATGAGGCAGGCTTCTTTAGGAAAGTTATCTATATATCTATATATCTATATAATGTAGTACTTTTCCATACAGACTTTTATAAACTATGCTCTCCTCATCTTCCATGCAGAAGAATTTTAGTATTCTTCTGGAAACAGGTGCTAAACTGAATGAAACAGAATGTATTGCTGACTACATGAACTCTTTTACTGCAAACGTTAGACAACAGGACTAGTACTAAGTAGGCTTGAGACAGAATAAACTTTTGCATATATGGCTTCAAGAGTTGGATAAAAAAATTTGCAATGACACAACACAGACACAAAATCATGCAACAAAACAGTTATTCTTGTGTCTCCCTCGAAAGGATGAAAGGTTTTTTTGACTGCTGAAAATAACGGATTTTTCTGAATCCTGTTCTCTGAATATAGAAGCCATGATGAATCCAGAAGAAACCAAAGAATAAGCCTTACCATTATTGTGAAAAGCTGATGAAGACCCTGAGTAACTTCAGCCCTACTCTTGCTGACAGTTAGAGTTGCCTCTAGAGCCTGTGCCCTTTCCCCCAATTTGTTTTAGGAACATAATTTCTTGTCTGACTAAATAAATGTCGGACTTAGCTTTATGTCCTTTCCCAAGTAACGAATTCCTGAGGGAAGAAAATATTCCTTTAAAAGAGTCCAATCAATTTCAGAGAAAGTATTTGCATTTGCAGCCTTTTCTTCACCATTAATTATTTTCATGTGTGTTTAGAACATAGCTTATGTTTGAGAAAGTCAAGATGTCAAGTAGGCAGCTGAATTTTAGGTTTAATTTTGGCATATCCACACAATTGAATTACCTGAGGTTGATAACTACTATAATTTGCTTGATATTAAATAATCAATTCAATTTATTCTAGTCTATGTTTCAGAGCTAAACCCACTGTTACCATTCAACTCACCATCATCATGATATCTTGCATATGATTCTCCAGGTGAATTATAGTGGTGGTAATACATCACCTTATTAGACTATTTATTTCTGTCTACCCTCTTGCTCTGCATTAATGAACAGCAGACATTTCAAATTGTGAAATAATGTCATACTATGAATTATTAATAAGTTTTTTAAATAGATTTTTTTATTTAATTGACTGTTTACAGTTTATATTTTCTTATTTCTCATTGAAGAGTAAGTATCAGAATTCTGGGGCTCTGTTGACAGACTTACTGGGTAAGTATTGATAGAGCTACTCTTGTTTATTATCAGTGAATTGTGGGTAATATTTATGGTGCCTGAGTGACATATTCACATGACAGACTGAAAACATACAGAATTTACCTCAGTTTAATTATGAAATGATGATTTGGGCCAATATTTTTCAGGGGGAATAAGAATAAAAGTTGTGCAATGTAGTCTCCTACATACAATCTGAATTTATGATTCCCTTATACCTTTTCAAAAATTTGGTCCTCAGACGACTTTTGACAAAACACTGCACAGACCTGTTGGTATCTGCTGAGATATCAAGACTAGCTGAAAAAATCTCAAATCAAACAAAAAACCCCAAAATAACAGAAAACAACCGTCAGAGAATATTAATTATGGATTTGATGTAATTTACTAAAGCATACTTTTGAATCATATGCAATTCATTTCCACATTTTGTTGTAATATTATGTGAAGTTTGATCATGAAATTATCTGAGATTTCATCTAAGATGTGAATTTCTGTTATATATATTTACCTCTTTTCTAGGTTTACTGAAACTACCAAGTCATTTACTTTCCGGGATAAAGTGTTTTTGAATGAATACCTGAATAGATAAGAAACTGTCTGCAAAAGAAACAAATACGCATACATATGTGAAGAAATGTCACTTTACATAATAGAAATTTGTTCTGGATAAGGTGTTGAATTAAGAGATCATTATTCAATTTCTGGCTGTGTAACACATTTGGACATACCACTTAGCTCTTCCATATCTCATTGTTTGCAGGTTTTTTGGTGGTGGTCGTGGTTTTGTTTGTTTGGGGTTTTGTTTGTTTGTGTTTTTTTTTTGGTGGGAGTTTTGTTGGTTGGTTGTTCTCTTTTTTTTTCCTTTTTTTGTTTTGTGTTATGTTATTAAGCCATTTTACTTATGAATAATGCGTGGGACAATGTTCATAAGATTTTGTAGTAGAAGACATGCCACTGAAGCAATTAATCAAGTGAAGGAGACAAAGGTATATAACCTCACTATCCACAAAAAGGTCTACATATTTGCATGCAAATGCAATTAGTTTTTATAAAAGAGATGGTGAAAATTAAAATCTGCTCCGCAGAGCCAACAAATTTACTTCCAGCAGTTTATTTATGACATTTCTATTTCTTCAGACAGAAAATAATCTGGGTATTTTTCATTTAGGAATCCATTTAATAACATAGAAGCAAAATAAATTCAACATTATATAAAATTTTTTTGACTGATCATTTTCAAGTACCATCTTAAGAACATTCCAGCTTTTCCTCAAGAACTTAATAAGTCCTACTGTCTCAAAGAAAGAGCTATAAACTGAGTGAAGCTCATACTCTAAAGATGTATTTCGGAGGTATAGTACATTCTGAGAATTGACATGGCTTCACTACCATTATACAAGCTTCATTTTCAGAGGATCATGGCCCTTAAGCTTTAAAAAAAACCCTATATTGAAGGGCTAGAATAACCATTAAAAATAACTATATGGGTTGGAATGACCCCTATATAGTTGCTTTGCTCAACATTTTAATGATACCTGTAAAAAGTTTTTTCTTTAAAGCTTTGATACTACTTTTGGCTGAACAGATGCTGAAATCTTACAGTTTGAAAGAGCAGAAAGTATCTTTTCTTAGCTCATGAAATTCCACAACGAGAGCATGAACTTCCTTTGTGACAATTGAAAAGTAGATTCATGTTACAACTAGTAGTCTTCACAGGCCATATTTTATGTGAAGCCAAGAAATTATTCTTACTCCAATTAAAATATAAATCTAGTCAAAGTGCAATAGTTATTATCAGTAGTCCTGGTAAAATAATACTTAGAGTTTTAGTCTAAATTGTCCAATTAATCCAGAAAAAAAATCACTATTAATACCGGTAACATCGTTATACAAAACCTTTTGTATAACACCTATTCTAAGTGGGTTTGCTTACATAACCAGTGGTCTTCTGAGGGTGTTATAGTGAGCTGTAAGCATTCCAACTCCTTCATCAGGGTATAGAACCTAGATCTAGATGTTGGTAGTGGGAGTTTCTTCCCTACTGTTGGTGGCTATTCTGACACACTGAGAACACCTTATTCTTTCTTCATTGTTCTGTATTTTCAGGCTACTTCCACGTTTACATGGTGTGGTTTACAACATATCTGTACCTCTGCTTTGCTCTCTTTGTTAACCCCTGAAACAAATTCTATTCAGCTCACAAGGTTGCACTCCTTTGATGATCATTAACTGACAATGGCTAACCCGTTCTTAGCCCTGAGGCTTTCAGCATTACCCTGTGCTCCTACTTCCAAGACTTCTGCTATTATCTTGTGCTTTTACTCCTCTACATCCCATCATTATTTTAGGATAATAGATTCTGCATAGAATACTTTTTATCAATAATTATTACTTAACAGAAATTAATCAAAGTTTGTGTAACACTAGGCATTGCACCTGCTATACACAATAGTTCAAAGAAAAGTAAAACTAAAACAAAAGAGGTAATCACAGAATCACAGAATTATTATGGTTGAAAGGGATTTCTGGAGACCATCTAGTCCAACCCACCTGCTAAATCAGGTACACCTAGAGTAGATTGCACAGGAAATATATAATATATAATACTCAACTAGACAATGGCTGTTACAGCTAAGCAGCTAAAACGAAGTGCCAGAAAAGGCCAAAATAAGCTCAGACAAAACAAACCTGAAAAAACTCATTCACGAGGCCTTTCAGAGTTAGTACAATCTGTGGCATGTTAAAGCAATGGCAATCCCATATTTGCAGGCCTACATTAATTACTGTCCTCTCTTTGACAACAGCCTTCAATGCTAATAAGAGGAATACTGAAAGCTGGTGATCCATACCTGCTGCCAACAACACGGGAATAAGGGTGACTGACAGCTGAGCTGGTCATTTTGGGTGCAGGATTATTTTTTTCGCTCAAAAAGGTTCTGTACAAAAATGCTCTATCATAAGAAAGGCAGTCTGGATGCAGATGCAGCTCTGAAAAATAATAAAAATTTAAAAAAAAATAAACTTATAAATTGCAGTTTTGATACCTCTTGATATGGATTTTGCTATGACATCTAACAAAATTACTGTATCATTAGCAGAACTGGTAAAAAGGTGCTTGTGAGTGCTTGCTTATTTCTTTTACATATTGGATGGAAACAAGTCCCTATTTAATGCCCCATGGATACCTGTGAGGCATATGAGACCTGGAAAATCTGGCCTCTACATTAATTTCTTCAATTCCAAGGAATATTTTTAATGTAGCTCTTACATAACTTTGCATAATTTAAAAATATATGAGTTTATGAGGCTGATGAAGAACATTCTCAGTTTCATTACATTTCACTGACCATACCTGTAATTAACATCTTTCAACTATTTTTTTTTTTTCTGCATGTGTTTTATGATGATTTGGCAGGCTTCCCACCAAATTATGATCCAATTTTTCTTCCTTCCTCTCATATTATAAGGCTGTGATGAATGAAAACAAAGTATACAGCTGAGACAAAAGAAATATCATTAATTATTTTGACACAATCTGCTAACACTCAGAGTGGATGACGTTTTTTATGACCAAGATTCACAAATATCAACCATTCCATCAGTTTCTGTGCTTGTTCCACTGCATGGCCGAACAGCTAGGTAGGTCATTTGTCACAGAACATAAAAGAATTCAGTCTTTTTGAAGTGGGGAATCCAAGCCCACGAGTCCATCAGTAATTCATATTATAATTCCATCTTTGCATAATCAGAGAGATTAGCTGCCAGCAGTCTGTTTATGTGCAAGAGCAAAGCAACATCTTGGAGTTACTTTTCCTTGTAAGCCTATAAATTTTTATGAGGTTCATATGTTTTGATCAGCAAAACACATTTTGAGGAGGAATAAATACATTTTTTAAACTAAATATATTTCACTTTCCAGTGATGCATAGATACTGGCCTGGTATTTTCTTATGAGAGGTAGCCAAAAGTAAATTGGACTCTCTTTTTCTGATTGGTAGACACAGCAAAAAGCTTGAATTTGGGATTGGGTTAATGCAGATGACCACTAAATGAATTTGACCTCATTAGTGCTTGAATCAACTCAGCTGGAAAACTGGATATTAGCTGGACCTGACTGAAAAACAGATGTTGTAGCACAATAGATACAGTTTCCATAAACAAATTACAGGCAAAAATTATGTGAAATTGCATGTAGTTATTGTAAAACAGTAGAAGAAGAAATGGATTTATGATATTTTTTTATTGGAAAACCAAACAAGGGTTCAAAGAGATATGTTGCTATGGTTCCAATACATCTTTGCAGCCAGAGGTTAAGTATCATGGCATTGCAAATTTCTTGAGGGAAAAAAAAAAAATACTTGAAATCTAGGAGACCTAGCATAATGGAAAATCATCACACAAATCATCACAGGGAACACATTTGGCAGAAATCAGTCAAAACAACAAGGCAAAATATTGGATACCTTATATATTTTACTGGAATTTCAAATAATTAAAAAATCATTTATAATAAGTCATTCTTATGTTTATAGTCTTGATGTTATTGAATCTTTGCTAGACTTCACACGTGTTTCTTATACTACCTCTATTTTTGGAGGCAAGTACATCATCATTTATGTTTTTCAGGCCGTGATGTTGTTTCATCTGGTATAGGAAGGAACAACTGAACAAGCTAGGTCTCTTCTCTCTCGAGAAGAGAAGGTTCAGTGGGGCCTTATCACAGTATTCCAATATTAAGGAGGTGGATACAAAAGATCAGAGACTCTTCACAAGGACCCACACGGAGAAGATAAATGGTAATGGCACTGAGAGAGATTTGCTCTTGATATCATAAATAAATTTTTTACAGTTATAACAGTCATTCACTGGAGCGACCTCCCCAGGGACGTGGTAGAGCCCTCCACACTGGAGGTTTTCAAGATGAAATTAGACAATCTCATCTAGGTCCCCATCCCCATGAAAGATTGGACTAGAGTCTCTTTTGAGGTCACTTCTAACTTATGCTGTTCTATGATTCTGTGATTCTAACTTAAAGTACCGAAACTGAAAATTTAATGCTAGCATCTTATCATTGAGTGACAATAGAAATGCACTAATAATACCTTTCTGAAGAGACATGTGACCTGAATTATAGCTATTAGTTTACCTATACAGTGATATTTTACAAATTGTGGTTAACATCACTTTGAAACGTATTTAAAATTGTTTTAAATCAGTATGAAAATAAACTAAAAAGTTATTTCCATAAATATCAGAGGTCATCTGAGTTAATAGTGTCCTTATATTTAGAAAAATTATGTGCCATTGGCTCTCTCTTTATCAAGAAATCTATGTTGTGGGCACTGAGTAGTGGATTATTTCAGAGCTGTAACTAACCAATTTAGACACAAAGAAGTGATCAGAATTATTTTGCTTGGAGTGGCATGCAGCACTCACAAGTTACGTGTATAGATGTCACATTGAAATGAAGGATGTAAATCTCAGCGGCTTTAATGATGTGAGTACAGGTGAACATCACAATTTGTACCATCAAGGAAAGTTTTTCTCTAAGTCCCAATCACTTATACAATTGAAAACCCTTAAAAACTCTATTAAGGGATCAGCTATGCCTGCAGATTGTTTCTTTACAAGAAAAGTTTCCACAGTGAAAAGGATCAGTCTGAATTTGCGATGGGGGCGGGAAATAAACATATTTTAAAAACATGAGAATTCACTATAGAAGTTACTTGGATAAAATAGAGAAGGAAACCTCTGGACCTCTTTAGGAAATTCAGAATTTATGTTGAAACAGTAGTAGTTGATGTTTCCACCCTCCCCCCCCAAATTTACACATACACAGTATACCTAATTTCCATAATAAAGCATAGAAAGTGATACCCAACACTCAAACATTGATTTCTTAACAATGTCTACATCCTGTAAGCTATCTTGTGTTACGCTCAAAATCCTGTTTATGGGCAAAGAAAAAAATGTGTCTTATAGTTAAAGCTAAATTTTATTGTTTGTGGAACTGAAACCTTAAGAGTCCAAGAACAATTTTTTTGTTCAAAAGTGATTGTTATAGAAAGACAGTAACTCCATGCAGCAAAGTTTTCAGTAATATAGTTAATATAGTTACATAGACATTCTTTAGTTTCTAGTCTTTTTGCTGGTGGCATACTTATTGTCCCCCTGCTCTTCAGGGTCATAAGGTTGACGGTTTCATTCTGCTCATAATCGGAGTTGGCAGCACCTGCAATCCTTCACTGGGAGAAATGTGGTGGTGATCTTAGTGGTTTCTTTTTCGTCACTGTAGGATGCAGCTGGGATGCTTTTCATGTGTTTTCTAACATACTTTATTCTTTTCATTAGTCTGCAGCACAATATTACATCTAAATGTACTGTATATGGTGCCTTTTAGGTATCTTAGCTACTATTGTCCTTTTTGTTATGCACAGGTTTGTCCACCTCTAGGTCTGCCCTGCTATAAATGACTGAGTGAATTTCGTGTAGCTGTGGGGTCTCCAGTGCCAGGCTGTGCCTGTGCCTCATCCTTCATCATCCCATATCTGCACTTCTCTGCTCTACATCCTATATCCCCACTTCTCAAGGCCTCTGTAATTGTACCAGACTCCTATTTCTCTAAACTACATCACCATAATATAGTCATAAATATCTCATTCTATATAGAATAACTGATTGTAACTACCGTCTATATAAAACTATGTTTGTACTATACAAAGATAAACACAATTAAAACAAATTATCTATCACCATACCCTCAGTTAGAGAAAACACTGTCACAACTAAACTAAGTAAAATATAGTTGTAGGCAGATCAGGGTAACTTCAGACAGAATAAGCCTGACAAACCTCAGTTCTGAAGCTGTGCAAATTCAGTATAAATCTTATGGACTGTTAGTAGTCATGACAATACAGTGTTACAGGGCTACATTGTTACACCTGTTTATTTTTTGAAATTTAAAATTTTTAGTAATTCAAAGGATTAAGCCAAACATTCAAGCAGATGTAGGATGCTGTGATTCCAAATTCTTAATATAGCTGCATTGATAGCTTTACTGTGTCTGTATATACATATATACATAATTTTCTCCCTATATACTACTTGCCAAACATGCATTGAGGAATTTGACCTTGTGATTCAGGTCAAGAATAAAGTAGTTGCATTTCTGACTGAATGAAAAGTTCCTTTAGTCATAGACCTTCTTCAAAGAAAAAAAAAATATTTAGAACACTTTGGTTTGGTTTGGTTTGGTTTGGTTTAGTTTGGTTTGGTTTGGTTTGGTTTGGTTTGGTTCCGTTCGGTTCGTTTCGGTTCGTTTCGGTTCAGTTCGGTTCGGTTCAGTTTGGTTCAGTTCGGTTTGCTTTTTTTTACTGGTCTTTTTCTCATGGGACCTGATACAAAAATTCTCTACCATATTTGTACTCTGTGTATTTTTATTTAGAGAGTGTGTATACTCAAATTTAAGGCTAATTTTCATCTATAAACTGTACTCAGATTAGTTATTGATATGTAGATAATTCAACTGTTGGTTTGAGTCTTGGAAGAAATTATTCCTTGCAAAAACCCTGACAAAGATACAACGGAATTTATTTTGGCATTAATGTGGTCTTTAAATGTCATTTGCAAAATAGTCAGATACCTTAAATTTATTTGAACTTCCTTGTCTAAAGCTTAATAGGTCATGACATCAGATTGAGGCTTCTGCAATACGGTAGAACATATGTGGTGAGATTTTGAAAGCTCAGCTATGTTTTCAGACACATTTATAATAATTGTGTTTGACTGGAGATTATAGGTCTCAGTAGGCTATTCTTCTGAAGCATTTTTAGGCAGTGACAGACATACTGCAAAAGACACTTGAGACAGTGTTCATGTGCAACCCTAAAGGTACTTTGACAAGGCTCAGGTTTTTTTAACAGATGGTATAATTTGGTTCCTTCTGCTTTTAAGTATTGTCTTTGTCATTCTGTGGTATTCTAGTGTACTATTGTGCGAATCTTATTTGTCCACTACAGCAATTTTTTGTTTATTTATTTCAATTCTCCTCTGACTTATCTTTCACTTTTATGGTGTGGTAATTTTTTTCAGGGGATTATTTGATTAAAAAACCTGATGCAGCCATGACATACATGGCCCTGGATAGTTGTCATAAGGCTCTTTCTTCCATTTTATGATTCTAAAATAATACATTAAAACATGTTTCTCTGAAATTACAAAAAGAATTGATAATATAGTGTAATGAAGAATTTGTTATGCTGTGTTCCCAAATATCGTGTGAAAAAATGCAAATATCATGTGAATTCACCCCATAACAAGGGTTTTAAAATGTCATTTAATATAGGTATTTTTATTCTTAGAAGACCTGACGTTTGTGTTCTGGGGAGCTGCCCACTGACATCCCTGAAGAATAGAGGCCTTTCCCTTAGAATCTCAAGATGCTGAGGTAGCGATAACAATTCTTGAAATCCCTCCTTTCACAGCTGTTGTGCTTTTCCAAAGAGACAAGAGTCAGAGGGAATCATGATGCTTGTTTTAGATCTGGTCGAATTGGTGTTTTTTCTCTACTGGAGACCACTACAACCAATCAGGACAACCATTTGTTAAACCTTCATAGTGTCACATGATCACAACAGTGGTGGCTGTCAGAGGAGGATGGTTAGGGAGCTTCATGAGATGAATGAATTCTATTATGCACATACCTTTATTTTTAGTCCAGAGTGATTATAGAGCCACTGCTTCTGAAACTGAAGAAGCAAGGTCAGAGGCAGCAATGCATAACTTAAACCATTTTACCATAACTGCTTGCAGCTGCTATACCTATACTTAAGGAAATTTAAGTTTGTGTCGCTTGCTGGAAGATGATGACTTCTCACGATATTTCTGTTTTCTTTGCCTTCTAGATCCCTGTCAGAGAAACCACACAACAAAAGCATTGGTTGGCTGTGAGTGACTTTGAGAATACTTGCAACAGTCTAAGGGTGCCTATCTCCTTAAACATGTCTGTACACTTACATATATATATAAATGTCTATATAGGCAGTGGTCTACTGGTTCTTCCAACACTGTGTGCTGCCCAGTCATAAGTTAGCTGAAGCCCAGAAGCTATCTAACTTAATTTGTGAGATGCTGTGTCTCATCTAAAGCATTCCACTTTATCAGTCTAGAGGAGGTACCAATAATTCCCAGTATTCTTGTAAACTAACAAAATCCTATCAATCTTGCCGTATAGATGGTGGTCTGAAGAGCAGAAAAATTACTTGTTTGGATGTCACATGGAAAATCTGTGAGGTATGATACACATCTCCTAATTTTGGATGCATTCCTGTGCCATCTACTCTAGGTGAACCTGCTTTGGCAGGAGGGCTGGGCTAGATGATCACCAGAGGTCCCTTCCAACCCCAACCATTCTGTGATTCTAAAACAATGGCTGTTAATTAATGTCCTATTAAATTATGGTTTTGTTTGCCACATCTGGAACAGTGTTTAAATGTGTTGGTGAATCTGACTCTGTCTTCTGGAAGGTAAGTAGTTAAATATTTCTAATTTAAGATCTTTTAAGGTGAGTAACAAGTGTAAAAATATAGAAAATGGAGTAAAATTCCTCTAGGTTTCAACAGACCCACTTAGACTCCTTTATTAGTCTTGATGGTGAGATGTAAATAGAATTAGGGTCATGAGCACTTGTGATCATTAAAGACGATTCAGCAGGTTATACTAATCAAATCTAATTAGGATAATTATTAACATCCTGCTCAAATGCTTTTTCATTATGTAAGACAATTTATTTTTTTTTTCATCCTATGTTACTGTTGTGATACATATAGCACTTGCGAAGTTTCACCTCAGATAAGCCTAAGGAGCTATTTCAGTTATTGACATCCTTCATGACGAAAGACTAAAGTGAAATAGTGTTACTCATTTCGTATATGTTATTGAACTGCTGTCAGTTGTTATTGAAATTAGGTCTTCAATAACCTATGCTGGAAGCTGCAGTCACCCACAATGAAACACTCAAAACCTCCTCATTATAGTTTCAGTAATGACTTTCCCATGAATTAATTACTTTTATATGCTCGTTCTCCATCAAGGTTATTTCTAAAATAGTGGAACTTTCTTTCAAAAACAACTTTTTTTTAAGTTTGTCAAGCAGAACAAATATACAGCTTCCTTATGAAAACCAGGCACTTCAGATGATAAAACAAGAAAATGAGAAACAGCTGAAGTTATTTCACAACACAGCACAAATATCAATAAAAGGAACAAGTGGCAAACCAATTTAAATACAACTGAATGTAACTAATATGACTCAGCTCACAGAAGGATAAGTCAAGGCCATACTGTACTCATTATTAATACTCAAGGTCCAAGACTTGCAAGTGGTTTCACTAGTTCATCAAACAAAATGAAAAAAAATAAAACGGAAAAAGGATTAATTGTTGTAATATCAAAAAGTTCCCTTGGGAAGACCAAAGCAACCTGAAAATAATATTGAAGTGTTCCAAAGATGTATCGGTTCAAACACCAGAGATTATTTTGATGAAAAACTCTTAAAAATTAAATATAACTTTAATGAATAAAACTACTTTTTAATTTTTGTACTTCAATGGTTTGCAAAATGTGATGTTGCCCTACTTAAGGAAAGTTTCTTTTTAAGCACATTCTGTTAAACATAGGACCCACCTGGGAAGCACCTGGAACAAAAATACGCTGCTCTCAAAGACATTGAAAGGTAATTTTCAAAGTTTTATATTGAATTTTTAACAAAATAAAATGAAATAAATGAGTTACATAACAATATTCCTTTCATATCTGCATACTAATCATTACTGTTACACGTACACTTCTTAAGAAAATGTATGGAAGTTTCTGGACATTCTTATTAAATATTCCTGGAAAAAAAATGCTTGTGAAGACAATATAGATCTCTTTCTTTTCCTCCTGCTCCTCTTATATGAGATAATCTTACATACAAAGGAACCCTGGTGGAGCTGGGAGAGAGGGAATTTCATTTAACTGGGTACTACAAATTGCTCTATAAATGTCTCCATTGGTGACCTTGGCAACAAAGGGTGATTTCAATCACTCGTTGAAAATGCCTATTTCTTTCTGATAATAAGAACTTCTCAGACCTAAAAATCCAATTTTTTAGTGTCTAAGATGGGATACAAGTATCCCTTACTGTATTGACTCATACTGCCCTGCATTGTTAGATGTGCATGAGTGAAATGGCTGTTGCTTACCCTGTTCCCTGATTCTGCTCCCCCAGAAACATGGATGGCTTAGCATGCAGACATTTCTCAGTGTCCACTCTACCCTAGCTTGGCACATAAGAAGAAGCTTCAGTTGGTTCCGGTTTACTTCATTGGACTAAATTGTAAACTGCAGCAGTTTAGGAACTTGGAGAGGATGAACATGGACAGGTCAAGGTGATAAATGATTTAGCAATCCCAGTTTCAACTGCTGCCTTATGTTAGTCAACATGTGAAGTTACAGGCTTGTAATAGCTGGAGTAAAGAATGTGCATCCGTATGAACCTTCAAATCCATGCAGATTATTCCTGCAAAAAATACAGACTGGTCTGTTAAACCGTATTTTCACTCTTGTACTGTGACCAAAAGCACTCCTGGGCGTCCATCTGAATCCTGACAATGTGCTAATAGTGACTGACCTGTTACCTGAGATCACATCAAGTAATCCTTCAAAGCAGGTACAGTAGTCTTGACTGCAGTTACCCCCACTATCCTCACATGAATGCTATCAGTCACTAGGCTATCCTCTGGATTACCTGGAAAGACAATCTTTTTCCAGTGAAGAAGGAAAAAGCAGATCTTATGCTGAGCACTGAGCCCTGGGCTAGTCCCTTCAAACAGTTATGGTTCAAGAGATGAATCCGCCACATCTGGAACAGTGTTTAAATGTGTTGGTGCTCGTGCTCTGTTTGATAACGTACAGAACTGCATGAGTGGACAGACTCTACCCTTTACAAAATAAAGTTATTTAAAGAAGAGAAGACACATCTCTGATCCAGATAGGTGACATGTTGCACCACCAGCGGACTGTCTGTTACCCAGTGCTAACGAGAGAGAAGCTTTTCTGCATCTCAGGAAATCCCTGCTTCTATATGCTTCAATGGGGAAGAAGAGGGGAAAGATTTGTCATGATCTTATGGTTACCTCATGATAATAAAGGAACGGCATATAAGTTCAGTGTTCCTTTTTATGTATTCCTTACCTAATACCATTCTTGTATACACTTTTGTATTGTACAGGGAGGCTTATCTTTTTTTTTATTATTATTTTTATTCTTTATCTCTCATGCCATCTTCTTTGGACATACATGATTCCCACCTCTCTTCCTTTGTAAGTTCAGGTATCTTCTGTTAGCGAGACTTGCATCAGTATTAAGAACAATGATAAAGCTATCTCCTGAATCAATCTCAGTGTAGCTTGTCTTGGATTTGCTGAGGGAAGTAATTTAAAAGGAGCAAGCGTGTACTTTTGGAGTGACTTGCCATTCAGATTTTAGAGCTTGAAAGACACAGAACATGGGTAAGTCTTTTTATGTCTGAGCTTGGACCTAGCAGCCTTCCCCTCCACCTTGATTATTAGCAGTGATACATGATTTAAGTTTCCCAGAGAGATGAACATAGGGAAAAAAGGAAATTCCTTGATCCTTTTTTTCTTTATCCTTGGTAAAAGCCTTTCATTATGGAAAAGACTGTGGAGAATAAACACAGGAAAAATGAAAAAAAATGTATAAAACTTCTCTCAATTTTTCTAAATTGTCTTAAGCACTATTGTCTTGTGCAAAGATCTCAATACTCCACAGCAGCTCAGCAGAGAAAAAGTAGATGAGTGGCCTGAGAGAACAGTGTGGTCAACTTGAGGCTCTTCTGGTGAGAAAAGTAACTGGGCAGCTGTCAACATTTCTACCCTGGGATCTGTATTTCTAAGAGACAGAAAACATGCACTGCCAAAACAATGTTGAATACAAGGAAAGGAGTAAAGTGCTGAGATACCATTCATTTTGCCTAACTTGAACTTCCTAAAAGCAGGTATTTAGCCTAAACAAAAGCTTCCACAGCTGACAGAGAAAAATAAGGGTGCACCCCAGAGGTCGAGTCATTTCATCCAAGGGTATGTATACACAGGAATAAACTACCTTCTGGAATTGCCTGTTTGCACTAACTACAGACCCAATGATAATATGCAAAATGCTTAGCTTAGGTGGTTAAATTTAAGTGAGATTAATGTCTTTTCAGTATTCCTTCAGATTGTCTAACTTGTCTGTCTTCCTAATTAGGTATCAAGAATAAATTACTTATCAAAAATAAATTACTTATTCTTTCAAAAACTACTTAATTTGCATTACAAATTTATGTCCATGTTATAGTCTTGATACAGGTGACAAGTTTGGCATAGTAAATCTAATCCTGATTATAAATGTGATAGCATACCTCATTGGAAATATTCAACTGAATATTCATTTACATATAACTGTTTGTGGTGAAAAACCCCCAATAGATATGGTTATTGTTATGGTTATGGAAGGCAACACTAAAATAGAAAGACTTTTAAATAAGAATAACTTTCTGCAGAGTAGGGAAGATTATTCTGATGAATTGCCCATTCCATTCAAGATAGTCACAGAACTGGTCAAGAGATTTATTTAGAAGATGTTTAAAGGTTAAGATCAAAATCGACCATGAAATTATCCAAGCCAATCCTAATATACCACATGTCCTATAAGCAGCTTTTCCTAGCTGGTTTTCACTAAAGCATACCCTCCTGAAAGGCACTTTTTCATGATTTGATGTCATCAAGAGAAATAAATCCACTACTTTCATTTCTTCCAGTTGTTAACCACTCTTATTGTTAAAAAAAAGTTGGCCTAATCTGTTTTCTGTGCAGAAAACTCCAATATCTAGCTCTTGGGTAATTTTTTTTTTTTTTTAACCAATTTAAAGAGCCCTTCAGTATTCACTATTTCATGTCTTCAGAGATACTCTAATTGCTATAATCATGACATTTCTCTTATCTTTGCTCAGCTAAAAAGAATGAGTTCTTTAACTTTTTCACTGTATGGAACAGTTCTCCAACTCATGAATCATTTTTAATGCTATTTCTTCCTTCTTTTCAGCCTTTGACTTTTTTTTTTTTTTTTTTTTTTTTTTTTCCCCAGATGTGCTTCTTGCCTAACTTATCAGCTGAGAGCAGAGTTTTTGATTCATTCTGTCAAATGAATGAATATCCTCAAGCATTTTCTGGTGATTATTTATAAGTATTGCCATGTGAACTGCAAATCACTAAAGCATGCATGAGTAATTAATGCCCATTTTATATGAAATATGAAGTGTAAACATCATTAATTTGTTATGCATAAAAATACTTTAAAAGCGGATATGTATTTAATATATTTTCATGCAGATAGCATTTCTCTAAGCTTCTCACCTCTATATTTAGTCTTTCTACTATCTGTGCATAATAGAGCTATCAATAAAACAGTGACCACTCTTATTTTTTTTCTTTTGCATTTGTAGTAATGGATTATTCTTCTGTAATCCTAATCTAGTAGAGGAAGAAACACTGCTGTTTTTCACAAAATCTGTTGATATTAGGCATATTTCATTTCAGAAACAATCAACAACACCCTTATAAAATAGAAGACAGTAGGTATAAAATAGTATGAGAAAATAACATTAGCAGAAAGATGGATGAAAATACAGAATCATGTTTTTCTTCAATTTTGAGAACAAGTAAAAAAATTTTCACTGTTTGCAGGTTATTTTAAAAGACATTACAAAAGTCTGGATATCTGTAGAATTGTTCTGAGAAAACTATTCCCAACAGGCCTACACCTTTTATTCATGTTAAAAATCATATTGAAATGTTACAAATAGAATTGATTTTTGCCATCCTTGAAGAGCTGTAGGATAGGAACTATATTTCCTTTCTTTCTGATTACTTCTTTCAATGCTCCGTCAGAAAAAGCAACATCCTTGAAGTGGAGAAACAAACTAATCAGTAAGTTAGAATGATAAGTACTTGTACAAAATAAGAATGTTAGTATCTTTACTTACTTTCTCTCAGATCTAAAATACAATGGGATTTTCTGAAGCATGGACAGTTTTTATAACTTCAGGGAGGGCTAAGACAGATCAGTTCTGCACATTTTGAAAACTGCAGATTCTTCAAGACTCTTAGCCACATTGAATCTGTTCTGCCTACCAGGTTAAGTAGGTATACAAGATGATCTAAATGCTTGTACTCCAAGCCTTTTTAACTTCACTTTAACAAACTTATTTTTTGAGTGTGGTAGAGATATCACAGGAGCCTTGGACCTCAGTATCATTTCAGCCCTACAAGTAAAAGTCTGGATTAAATGTGGACTTCCCTATATGGACTGTTAAGTTGAAAGATGGTGGAAAAGGAAAGTAAAAACGAAGTTCAAAAAATAGCTTGAAGTTGGAGAGTATTTCCTACAGAAAATAATAAATAACCCCTGTTTTCAGTGATAGTAGCTGTATTTTGCAGGAGTCTCTGCCTTTGATTATTTCTCAGCTACAGCCAGTGGTTCACCAGAGATGCAGATTTTGATTCTAATTGACACAGTATGCAAATGTATTAGCTTCAAATTTAATTGGAACTCCTATAGAATAAAGTCCAAAAATTAATACCATTCAGGGTTTTTCCAAGGTATGATAATGTCAGTCTAATTTCCATCACATCTAGACCTGTCTTACCCTCTCTTGGTAGCTGCAAAGGGACCAAATACTGAAGAAACCACTCAACCTTTTGACTTTATAAGCATGAAATCTGTTGAGTTCTTTCAGTGAATTACAGCCTTGTATAGGTATGGTGGTCATCTCTTATTCCAAATACTGCATCCCTATATTGCAGGATGCTGAATAAAATCCTGAAATAATAAGCTGAAAAAATAGGTCATTTTAGTCTAAAATATGAGAAAGCTACAAGTATTGTTCTTCAGTCATTTACAGATAAATTTATTGACTAATATGTAAATGTATTCTCAATTTTATAATCTGCATATCAGTGCTCTAAATATTGATTTCCTAGCTGTTTTGTGTGCATGTGTGTGTTGTTTTGAAGCACATATAATTTCATCTTTTTTCTGTTTGTATTTCTGGTAAATGTCTGAATGTACTAATTGAACTGTGGAATTCAATGCTGCTGACTCAGTGCCTGGAGCACAAAATAGAGCCAACAACGGAAGAAACTAATGCATACCAAGGAGTGGATGGGTAAGAGAATGTTTAGAATATTTATCTTTGTTTCTGAAGTCCTTCAAAGGGCTAAGTGGCTATCTGAAGAACAGAATTTGTGAATGACCTACTTCAGATGATCTCATAAAGGTCATCAATCCGTCATGGTCAGGATATAATAGAACCCATCACAGCTCCATAAAGAACACTCTCTCCTCTCCAACTCTAATTTCACACATTTTGCTAGTGAGTTATTTATTTTTTCAGTCTTCTGAAACATCTGTTGTAAGAAGTTGTTGGAGAAAGTATCCTGGTTTTGATAGACCTTTCATCTGTTCTGCTGTTACTCATTTTATGCTCCACCTGCTCTGTCATACTGAATCACATTTAGAATCTTTTTGAAATGTTGCTTAAAAAAACATCCAAATGTTAAGCAAAATGTGTGCAATTAAGGTGTTTTCCTCACATAAAAGCAAACCTTTAAAAATGTTGCTATGCAAGATCTGGAAAGTCTTTTGTTAGATTTGAGAATGGTATATTTGTCTCCTTCTGACATATCCAATAGAGACTGCATGTTTTTCAAATAAGCAAATTCTAGTTGATATGTGGGGACATATCAGTATGCTAACTTTTTTTGTCCTGACATAGGTAGAAATCAAGTGTAAATATCAGAGAATAAAACAATGAGAAGGAGGTTTCTATGCAATTAACCAGTGGAATGATGCTTCCATTTATTCCAAAGAGTTACTAGCTCCTCAAGTTATTCTGACTTAATGGATTTCTTTTCAATGTAGACTTCTACTAAGTTGGAATAAGTACATCAGAAGTCAGCTCTAAATGTTTTGATCATTTTTGAAATGGAAGGGCATTCATTGTTGCAGGGTTATACTGAGTCATACACTGGAATAAAATGTCAGATCTGTACATGTGTATTTATAGACATTTTTATCCAGGTTGACAGTATTTTTCATGTATCCTGTCTTCTTGTAAATTCTTTCTGGTACTATTAATGTAAGTGCCTGGTATTTATTTTTGCCTCTTGCCATATCTAGTGTCATATGTCTACATTGTTCATGTTCTGAACTAAGAAGGGAAGGAACGTAAAGAATCTAAATCAAAACTGAAAAAACAGACACAGAGAAGCAAAGCCAAGAATGAATCCTTTATTGTTTTATTGTCAAGTAACAAATTATCACATTGTTTTTTCCCCTCATTAGCTGGGCTAAATGGCATTACTTTGTTGTCAATGGGTAAGTAAGAATGTAGTCCCACTTTTCTGTGAAGATAAAAAAGTAAACCCACTTTTTCATGACCCAAGACTTGCCTCACACTGAATAAAGGATGAGATAAATAATGCAAGCCACCTAAAGTAGGATTTTTTATTCACCACATTTAAATATTCTTTGGTCTTGCAATCTGACTTCTGCTCTCAGCACAATATGAGTGGCTGTTTGGGAATAAAGCTGAAGCCATCCTCCTGAACAAATAGATTGCCATCTATGATTGTGGAATAAATTAGCAAACATAGTACTAATGTGAAAGCTTGCGTGCCCTTTAGTCTACAAACTGCCACTGCTTACATGAAGAGCAGAGTGAACTGTGGCAGCTACAGTATAAATGCTGGATAGAAGAAAACAAAGAAGATGCAAATTGTTTCACTAAAGGTTTGTGTTTCCTTAAATTGACCAGTCATTAAAATCTCCGTGGTGGGGTGGTTGAATAATTTCCTGGCTTGCTCATTAGTATGTGTTCACAACAGCTCAGTTTCTCACCTGTTTCTTAGTGGTTGGCCCTTTGGTTCTTACTGTTAGAAGATCTGTGCCATGAATCTGCTTGCAAGTCGGGCATTTTCTTGCTTGCATCTATAGGAACAATAGCAGCACATGATCCATATCTTCCAAGACCTGGGTAGCTTCATGTTCTCTTATTCTTCTGTAGATGATGGACATGTTGCTAAGTATACGGAGATGATTGTCTCAAAGAATATTCTTACAGGGTGAAATTTCACATTCTTTTCTCATGTTACCTCTTGTTTTGTAGACAGCATTTATATTTAGACTGGTGGACTGTTACAGAGATTATTGCATTGAAGTGTGGTATAATGACAACAACTTGTATGAAAGGCTGAAAGAAATGAAGCTGTCATGGTTTCAGATATTATATCCTCTCATGGATAAAAAACTAGATAAAAGATAAGAAAGAAAGATAAGGGAAAAAAATGAGCTGCTCCCAAAATACTTTTTTCCTCATCCTATTCAATCTATTCATAAGTGACCTGGAGAAGGGAGTAAGTAGTAAAATGATAAAAATTAATAATGATACCAAATTATTCAGAATGTATTAATATTTGTTTTTTACTAGTAGTAAATTGTCTCTGAAGCATCTACAATACTGAATAGCTGGAAGATAAAATGACAGATGGAACTTCAGTGTTGATAACCCCAAAATAATGTATATATGGGTAAAAAAGTAATTGACTATACATACACAAAGCTGAGACCTGAATTAGCTATTACCGTTCAGGAAAGAGATCTTGCTGTCACGGTGAATAGTTCTTTGTGAATGTTAGCTCTGTGCTCACTGACACTCAGAAAAGCATGCTAAGAATTATTGTAAAAAGATTAAAGAATACAAGAGAAAACAACATTAGATCAGTGCATAATCCTATGATGAGTCCACATCTACAACTGTTTGTGAAGGTCTATTCAGGCTTCCTCTTCCTCAACTTCAAAATACATGAAACTTGAAAAGGTACTTTGGCAAGGATGATAGGAGATATGAAAAGCTTCTTTATGCCAAACAATTGAACAGACAAGGAGTTTGTAGCCTGGAGAAGAGAAGACTGAACAGATTGTCATGATGAAGACTTGTAAAATTGTGAATGGTATGAAAGCAGTGAATAGCACAAGAATTGGGGGCAATTATTATTTCATCAAATGAAATTAACTGACAGTTTTTGAACAGACATCAGGAATTACTTTTCCGTATAATCAATAATTACACTGTGCAAGTCATTGTCACAAGATGTGGATGTCAAAACCCTCAATGGAGTTCAAATGAAATATTAGACAAATTAATGGGAGAGTTATTACATAGAAAGAGACCAAGACACATCAACCTCAGAAAATCTCCTCTTCTTTGCAGAAACTGACATTGTTAACTGAGGTGGTATAACAGGTTAAAAACAACCAACCCAAACCAAACCAACCCAAACCAAAATGAAAACAAAACAAAATAAAACAAAGCAAAACTCTATATTTGTCTCATTCTTATGCTTTTTTTTCCACAGGTATCTGCTATGTTGGTACTATGAGACAAAGCATTAGACTACAAGGATATTTACTTGAATCAGTACATACATTTCAGCATTACATAGTCTCATATGCCCAGTCAATTTTTTCTGACACTGCCTGCATGACAAATGTCTCTTGGAGACTCAGTATTTTGGGGTGGAATTTGTATATAGTAATTCTCTTCACAAATGACAAGTAAAGGCTTTGTGAGGCATACAGTATTTCCAGGAAGAGATTAAAGCATCTCTTCTTGGCCTAGGCATTTCTTATCTCCTGTACTCTCTTCTATTTCTCTTCAGCATTCTGATATGATTTCACAACAGTTTGGGATAAATCTTCTGTTTATTTTGAGCTTAGTATTCATTACATTTCCCATGACAGTCTCTTGCCTCCTCTAAATTAAGGACAAATTCGTTACCTTAGTATTTCAGAAGGACATTATATGTCCTTTAAGGATAGCATTAAGAGCCACCTCTTCTTCTCCTGCAGGTTGACTATGTTGAATTTATTATTAATTTTTTTCAGAGGGACAGAGGAATTAGAAAGACGTCCTGGGTTTTAGAGCCCAGTCTGTTAAATCTCAGCAAAGAGAGGTCATTTATGCCAGAAGATACCACAAAATAAATGCTGGTGGCATTGCTTGGAGCACAACCCCCCAGAAACCTTCAGATCAGATTCACATCACGTAAGTTTACACTTGCAGTCATCTCAGGTTTCTGACAAAATCAGCAGAGAGTGATAAACTGCAGAGTTTGACTGAATCCACCAAAGATGTAGACTTTCTCTGGAAGTACTTCTGTCTTTACAGTGATTAGTGATGGTGCCTTGTCAGTGACATCCTTAAAACAATTTTCTTAACTGCCAGAGCTCTTGGTGCATATATAGACCTTAATAGCCCTGATCAGTCTCACGGTGGACTGTGAGGTTCAGGATCCCACTTCAGCTCAGGTCTAGGACTCCAGTCCTTGGCTGAAGTATGTCATGTGTCTGTCTTCCATTCTCTGCCCTAATTTACTGATTTGTCTTCCTGGACTTACCTTATGGGTAACTTTGCATCCAGTCCTATCTCTGCCCTTACCTCATGGATGGACCTCCAAATTAGAGCACAGATAGCCTTGTACTATAGTACTCTGGCCCTGTAACCAACTGTTCCTGACTAGCCACCCCAGATGGACCCTGGACATGACTGCTTACCTTGATCACTTGGCACTGTCAATGGCTTCTGTCACTGCCGCCAATGCTACCCTGTTAAGATCCTGTAGTTCTGTGCCCATCAGTGAGGGCACTGAACTGTGCTGCAGTCACCCTGGGCTCTCAGCTTGTCCTCTATTGGTGAGCAGCCACCCTCCTGCTGCTCTGTGAAACCTACATTCAATGAGATGAGATTGAACCTTGCCAAAACCCTATTCAAACAATTAAACAAACAAAACCAAAGCAAAACAACTCCTGCTCCCCCCCAAAAAAAAAACCAAAAAACAAAACTTAAACCACATCAAACCAACCAACCAATCAAACTAAAAAAAAAAAAATTATAAAGAGCAATTATTGGTATTTGACTGTATTTGAAGTTCAGTGCTTCTAACATTCAATAGCATCTTAATATTCACAGCTCTGGATTTCAGGCAAACAGACTTTAGCCCATACAGGGTTCTGCTAGGAAGAATCACACTTGCTTTATGACACTTGTTTATTTAAAAATAACAGAGTATTTTCATATAATCATCATTTTTATAAGCTCACCCTCTAGAAATGCAGAATATAACACTTTTTTTTTTTCTCTGCCTTTTCTGTTTAGTTTATGGGGGTTCAGTTCTGAGGATATGTATAGAGAAGACTGAAGTCTGATCTTGAAATGGTCTTTCAGATTTTATCACAAACTAGAGCAGTAAGACAGTCTGAAGCCTTTAGTGTACACAGGTTGTTTAGAAACTGGTAATAAACTGAAGAAAATAAAGATGACAGAGAGCAGGTTGATATGGGTTAGAGTTAACTGACCTGGCTCTGAGTATTAGAAGGGGAAGTTAAGAAGTCTGTAAAGAAAGCAATTGTGTATACCCAGTTCAAAATAGAATCAAAATCAAAGTAGAAATAAATTCTACCACAGCTTTAAATGTGACAAGAAATATGTTCATATACAAGAGAGAGAATACAAGAAAAGAAATTTGAAGTAGTACAAAATGCATAATGCATAGGACTAAGGAAGAAACTTAAGTGTTTTTCTATTTTAAGGAATGTAATAACCCTTATATAGTATGCTATTGGTAACAACAGATAAATCTAGAATGTGCCTTTACTGGAAATTTCTGTAACATTTTTATATGAAAGTTACAATATGATCAAAAATCCCTTTCTGTTCAAAGGAATTTCCTCTCACTCCATCTTCCTCTCAGTCTCCCTTTTTTTTCTCCTTTCCTTCCCCTCTTCTGTACCCCTTGCTATTATGATATCTTCCCGCAGTTTTATATTTCTGGTTTATATTTATTGGTTATCAGTGTGGAAGGTATTTTTGTGAATGACTGTGAATTTCAGTATTTTCTCAACAGAAAAAAAAAATAAGTGGTTCAACTAAATTAATTTCCTTTTTATGCAACTAATCATGTTATCAAAATCTCAAGGGTGGTCAGAAAAAAAAAAAAAAAAAGAAGAAAAAAAAAAAAAGGAAAATTGTTTAGTTTTAGAATATATTTTCCCAGAGCAATTTCTTTTACATTATGGAGTACATTTGAATTACTGTTTTCAAGCTGTTTTTAATAGAGCTGTTTAAGAGTATCAGAAAGAGCATATTAACAATACCACTAAATTAAGACTATAAAGACTTCAAAGTTAGAACATACACAAGCAAACTCAGAGAAAGGATGCCTGAATTATTAAAAAGAAGAAAATCAAGAGGGAAAGTTAATTTGTATCATAACCAGGTCACTGTGCTAGTAATGATTTCAAACCCATGTAACACTACCTCTGGCTTTATTGGCCTGGTAATTGTTTCTGGTCGTGCCATAGATAGAACAATAATGCCTGTCTAGAAATGTGATCAGTCCGGAAGTGATACTAACTACTTGCTGTCCACACAATTAAATAATTCAATGTAATTTCAGATACTCTAGTTTCCAGAATGGTCTGGTCAGAGGTAAGACAATATTAACTGCTCTGCAAAATCAGAGGAAGGGAAGGAAATTTTCCACTTTGGAGCAATACTATACAAAGACACTTTAATTCTCCTCCTCACTGGCTGCATCTTTACCAAAAAATACCCTCTGTTCAACTGTCCAATATATTATGTTTGCTTTAAAAGTAATGGTGGCATTTCTTGATAAAAGCTCTCCGGCTTTTTACACCTCCTACAAGTGTGCAGCAAATTAGGCATGCGTACCTTTTGGTCCTGGCATAATTTGCAAGCGTTAACAGAAAAGCTGAAGGCTGATGAATGCTAGAATTACACACTGAAATATAGCAGGGAACATTTATCAGTCTCGAGGTGTATATTTTATTTTCTGTTAGTGATATGAATGCAATGTTCTTGTCAATGCCATTGTGAAAGTTTTTGATGGGAAAAGTAAAACCAACACTGTATTCATTTTCATTGCTCTCTACAAATATGTAGCATGATTACTGGAAGTACACTAATGCAAGTGATAATGATAATTCAATTTGAAAAGCACCTTTCTCACCATGCTCTTCAGCACTACATAACTAGTTGTACAATGCATTAATTATGACTTTACTGTCTCTTTGTGATGAGAGACAAGATTACACTTTGTGTGTGATGCAGTATCTTCTATAATTACATTGCCTCATATCTAAATCTAAGGTCTAGTTTCACAAAAATGAAATGTTGGAGGTCAGTGGTACTTGTGTTTCTAAAATATAATTTTAAAGACAGAAGAAATGCCATATTAATGCTATTTGAGAATTGGTACAATTATTTTAGAATAACCCTTTACATATCTGCAAAGTTGTGCAAATTAATAGTTTACTGCTCTGAGACTCATCAGTGAATGACCCATCTCACTACCTTTCTGTGTTTCATATTATCATCTTCTTCCCTCAGATGGGGAAGGTAGGATATCTGTAATTTATCCAATACACCAAAACAAATTCTGAGCAGAACTAGGATTACAATTAATTCTTTCCTCATCCTCTATTTTAAACATTAGGTTATGTTTTTTTTAATTCTTATTCTTATTCTTCAGAAGACCTAGTCAGAAACTTAAAATGAATTAATGTGCATATCATGCCCAGCGTATCACTCAATCTCAAGTGTAATGTTTTTAAAATGATAAAAAATAAGCTGAGTCATGCATTGTAAACCAGAGGTAATCTTTATTTCAGCAACCTCTGCCCATGAGCAAAGTATTGCTAGCACCACTGACTTCCCTATGGATTCTTTTTTCACTATTTTTTTTTCCCTCTGTGTGTGTCTTAAGTGAAGAAAAATCTTTGCATATAATAACCAAAATAAATCTCAGAGATGGTGGCAAACAGCCACCAGGAATGTTTCAAGAAAATTATTCTGTTCTCAGAAAATTCCATTTTCCTCAAACTAAGCCCTTTTGCTGTGATTAACTGTTTGTTTTGTTCTGTTTTGTTTTGTTTTGTTTTGTTTTGTTTTGGTTTGGTTTGGTTTGGTTTGGTTTGGTTTGGTTTGTTTTCCCAAGTCTCAGATAGAATATCTGGCAGGGAAGAGAGAACAAGTGAGACCCCAAAAAAATACATATCTGGATGGGAATGGTATTTAACTGGGATGCAGAAGACCTGGGTTAAATTCCTTCTATGAGAGATTTAATACTTTCATACTTCACATGCCCTGTCAATTTAGTCATTTAGAGGCTGGAGCTATAGTGCCAGGTATCATTACCACCTAGGAATTTAAAAAAATTCCAAATGTTCTAATGAATTGGAAAAATAATTTCCTACTCAGTTCTGCCTGTGAGGAATGAAGGTAAATTTTCTTACAGGATTAAAAGTGACAGTAGAACATATTCTGATAGTTTTAGTACATATTCTAAAACATGTAAGAACTTTAAAATTAAATCTGATTTAATTGAACTTCTGCCAAGTAACTGATTATGCAATTTTTTTTTTTTTTGCAAAGCAAATATTTGTGTCATGGTTTCAAAAAAGAAAAAGTGGAAGAAGAAACTCCTTTTTATTCATGCTGTAAGTACTATATGAACTTTAGAATGAAAACTGCATGTTCCTGAAATCCTATGACTTGGGTGACATATGTTGTTTTTATAAACTGAAATATATGTAATCAAAATAAATTTGTTTTGGTTTCAGGTAGCTGCACTACACTCCATCAGTGTAATGAGGTCATGGTTGAACTTAATTAATTTTACATGGCTATACTGTTTCCTTTTTACTTCTCGTTGTACTAGCATGTGCAACTAACATTGACAAATGATATAAGCAAACTTTCCAAATGGGCCAAGCAGTGAAGTTCAGTTGCAAACTGGCCCTTTAAGGACCAATTTCATTTTTAATTCTCAGACTAGTAGCAAGCTTTACCAAAAAAATCCCACAAACAAACAAAAAACAACAAAAACAAAAAAACAAATAAAACTACCACAACACAACACAAAACAAACAAACAAACAAACAAATAAACAAAAAAACACAAAAACCCAAAAACCACCACCACTCCAAAAAAGAAAAAAAAAAAAAAAACCTACAACAAAAAAACCCCATAAAACACAACCCAACAGCTTGAACAACAACCCCAGGGTAAAACCTGTAAAGGTAAAGGTGAAGAATTTGTCTGAATTTCTGAAAAGTTTTGGACCACTGAGTAGAAGATGCAGTTCATCCTATATGAGATCAGTATATTGGACATTGAAGACATTGGTGGATCCTAGTTCAGTGCAAGGATGTCACTTCCATACTGATTTCATGAAAGTCAATATGAATTTTGTTATTAAAGAGTATCTCCTTTGTTCTGAACTTCTCTATCATCATTGCACTTATAAAACATTTAACAAGCAAAAAAATAATAATAAAGTGTTGAAAATACCAATTTTGAGCCCGGCTTTCCAGATTCCCATTTTTGCTTGTGAAAGGAATCTGATTTTCTTTTCTGTAATTTTCAATGACCACTGCTATAGAAGGTAAGAATTTATGCTTTGACTATAAGAAGACCAATATATTGTTTAATACTCAAATTTCTGAAGGGCTGACAGTTAATTTCTTGAGTCTATTAATACAGGCTGCATAGGCACTCAGCTTGAAACAAAGGAATAAAATTGAATAGGATTCAAATTAAGATTTTTCTTAATTGGATATATGAGTTCCAGGACTTTGAGACAGCTGGGGGAACTGAGTACAGCTTTCTCATTTCTGGGCACCAACTTTAATCATCAAACTGCCCTTCACAGAATCACAGAATGTTAGGGATTGGAAGGGACCTCAAAAGATCATCTAGTCCAATCCCCCCACCAGAGCAGGAACACTTAGATGAGGCTACACAGGAAGGTGTCCAGGTGGGTTTTGAATGTCTCCAAAGAAGGAGACTCCACAACACCCCTGGGCAGCCTGTTCCAGTGCCCTGTTACCCTCACTGAGAAGAAGTTTCTTCTCAAATTTAAATGGAACCTCTTGTGTTCCAGTTTGAACCCATTACCCCTTGGCTTACCATTGCTTGTCACTGAGAAGAGCCTGGCTCCATCCTTGTGACACTCACATATTTATAAACATTAATGAGGTCCTTGCCTCACTTCACCACCTCACCCTCTCCCAAAACTTAAGAACCCTTTTTAAACAGATTTATTTCACTCTAAAAGGACAATGGCAGCCTTGTGTTGTGTTTGTCACACACACGTAACTTTGATTTTGAACTTTTTCAGAACATAGATAAGGGTGAATAGACTACAATTAACTATGCAGTGTTTCTGTTTATATGCAAACATATGGAGGAAGTTTTGGTTCAAAAAAATTTAATGGAATTTAGGAAATTTAAGGTATTATTGACCAAACAGAATCTCTGAATCATTCTCTTTGACTTACACAACTATTTTTCACCAAAGGCTTGCTTCAGTTACAAAAATAAGTGAGTTAAATGTTTCCCTTAGCCCTAAGTCGACCAGTGGGTGCTATTGTAAGACCCTTTAACAGCAAAAGGGGAGTGCAAGGTGACTCTGAAAGGCAATCTAAAAAAAAAAAAAGCCACATATGTATCTGGGGTATTCATGTTACAGAAGAACTGAGCCTTTCTCTATAGCTTCTAGAGCAAGTACCCTATCTGTTTCGTTGTTACAATATTAATGCGTCTCCACAGCCACATCAAAAAGCAATTCTACCAGAGATTTATGAGGGTCTCATTCCTGCTGGTGTGTGGAAATCAGGTTGAAAACGCCTGTTGTTTTATGGACTCCAGTGGGAGATTTGCCTAAGGATTGTCTTCATTTGTGGAGACTGGTAGGGCCTGTAGAAAAGCCAATGTTTATTTTCCGGGACTTCAGAATTTCTAAACATTTAGAAAAAATAAAGGGATTTGGAATAGGATTCACTCTCTGCTCACTGGCACATGTTGCCTGGAAAGGTTGTGGAGACTCCATCCCTGGCAGTATTCAAAAGTCACCTGGACACAGTCCTGGGCAACCAACTGAATGTGGCCTTGCTTGAGCATGGGTGTTGAGCCAGATGACCTTCAGAGGTCCCTTCCAGCTTCAATGATATTGTGATTCTCTGATTTGGATCCACAGTCATGCATTCTGCACCCTTTTTTTTTTTTTTTTTTTTTTTTTTTTTCGGCAGATTGTGGCTATTCCCTTTGATTGTCTTACTCAGTGATTCTGTAAATTATTATATTTAAGATGTGAGACACCTGTTCCTGACGAAACATAATGATGTCAAAATTATCTAGATAGCATTCTACAAGACATTTTAGGATAGAATTCTCTAGCAAACTCCCATGAAGCTGTTAACTTTGTATGCACTAAAACTGGTCAAAGAAAACAAATGAGAGCAACTTGTTAGAGTCCATTGGTCAGACCACTCTCAGATCATTGAAGAACTGCTTTCTAAACCTGTATTTTTAAAATCTAGTGGAAGGACCCATGGTGTCAAAATATTTTGGTCAGTGCATTCGGAACATACATTTTGGATTTTGATGGCTAAACAAAGACTAAGGGAGTGAAAGCTTTCAATAGGTCTATCTATCATCTGAAGAATAAATTTGGAGTACACTTCATTTGGTTAACCACTTCAAAGGGAAATAAGTGCAGAACCAAGCTACAGACCACCAAACACTGAAGAGAATGATGTGTCTCAGAAACTATGGTTCAGACCCTCAGTGCTTCTCTACTTATTTTTCTCTGCACACATTTGATTATACAATCTCTTACTATGTGCTCTTACATACAGAACAACAGAGGAAGCACTTCACACCATCTACAGACAGACTTGTGGGATTGCTTCCTCCTGCCTCTTCACTGTATGTGGGATTTACTGATTAAGCAAGATATTTTTATTTGACGTAAAGGCTGATTATTACTGTGGAGGTTATTTAGACTTTAAATACTCATTTTTCTTTTATTCCATGCTCTTAATCTTATCCTTTTCACTCATGCTTTCATTATTTCTTCCTTTATAAAAATCACTTAGTATTCCAGTCTGTAATATAGCAACTATAAATGTATTCCTTTATTTATCCATCCACAAAGGAAGAACCTAATTTGATACAAAAATTAGCAGTAAATTGGGAACTTTCACTGTCATCAAACAAAGGAATGGAGACAGACAAGCAGAGAAAGAGCCTCACAGTTACTATTATTTCCCAGCAGATAAAACATCTGAACTCTGTTTAATATTTAATAGTTTATTCGAAGTACAACAGCAGTAAAAGAGATTAAGGACATACAACTACACTAAATAATGTAATAGTGCTAGGGTATCTTCTTTAGATATGGGTTCAAATATCTTCATGCAATGAAGGAATGTGAATACAGGTGTCCAACAGAGAGAAAGAAAAATAAGTAAATGGGATAAATAATACAGAAGAAAGTGGTAATGTCTTTACTTCCACTGGTACTCCCTTACTGCCTCACTTTATTTCAACATAACCCAAAACTTAAATCTTTCATGTGCTCTGAAATAATTCTTGTTGTGTTGGGATAAGTGTGTTTGGAAAGTTGCCTTATAATTATAGGTTAATCCAAACCATTTTTTTTTAAATATTTTTCTTGGCTTGTCTTTCAAGACTTCAGGCAGATGCATAATTTTTATCACCACAGACATGGGACTAACTATCTTTCAACTCCTTTCTCTAAATGTATGCTTTCTTATTTATAGGATTTTGTCTCCAGCTAATACATTCTTTGAGCATATATATATATATATACATATATATATTTCTTTTTTTCCTCTGGAAGACCAGATCTTTGTCTACAAGATACTGTGGATTAAGTGCATTTATTTTAACAGTATGACTGCTTTTGGCAACTGTAAGTCTTGTGTTAGGGAGCGTATGACTACTGATAAGCAGAGTGACAAGATATTCTAAAACCAAATTAGTGTTCAATTTTCAGAGTGAACAAAGCTTAAATTAATAGAAAAATGTTATTAAAAACTACTGAAAGTCTGTGTTCAAAGACTTTCTTATTGTAACACAGCCTGATAAATTCTTGGTTTTCACATGGGCATGTACCCATTCAATCCCATCCCTCTCTCCAGTGTGTTTCTGACAACTGCCCTCTTTCAGAATAAGAAAGTACCTATTAAAATTTATGCATAATTAACAAATATACACAGTTGTTTCAGAGGCAGGGGGACACTAGTTGGTTGGTTGGTTGGTTTGGTTTAGATTTGGTTTGGGTTTTTTTTGCAACTGTTCACTTCTATTTAAGCCAAAGTAATAGTACAGTGAGCAAATCCTGCTGTAATCAGGCCAATTTCTAGAATGCATAGCATTTCTTGCATATCACAGAGCAGCCTTATGTCCTTCACAGACCCAAGATAAACCAAGATACACACTTCCATTTGAAAGTGCTTAAGACCTTACTTCCTTGGGTTCTTGCCACATCTGCTAGGAAAATTAAAGTCCCACTGGTCACCTATAACACAAAGGGAAGCAAATTGTCTGTTTCAGAGATCAGGGGAGAGGGTGGCACTGACTGAAACGAAAATAATTAAAAGCTGGACTTCTACAATGAGCTTATTAAATTTTAAAAGTCATTGTTATAATACCTCAATAAAAACCAGACTCAGTTATGTTTGATGTCAGTTTGGAACAATGATTTATCTGTGATGGATAATATGAGGTGAGTAGGAGCAGGATTTTATTGTGTAACCGCAGTCATTTATTTCATTTGAAACTCTTGGGGATTATAAAAATATTTCAGAGCAGCTAAAGGGACAATGATAAGGCCAGTATATAACCACTGACAGTACTGTTTTTAGGAGGAATGACAGTCTCACCAGAGCAGTAGCTGGATATTGCAGCTATCACTTCACAAACCAAACCAGGTCACAGTTATACAGTACTGCTTAAGTTCCTCTGTTTAATGTCCTCATTTATTGCTGTCACCTGCCTACTAATTACTGAGGATTAAGATCCAACTGGATCAGTGCTACCAAATGTCCAATGAGATGCAGCTCAGCAGAAGTTTATTTCCTGCTTTAGTTGTCTGTGTAATATATCAGTTTACCTCACCTACAGAGCTGGGAAAGGGAAGCCCTGTACAGAGTGCTTCCATCTGAATGATGGGCAAGAAACCTTGATCTGATCCTTCCCTCTTGGTGTGGGCTCCTCGTTGGCCTCTGTTTTGAATTCCAAAGAGTGGTTTCCCTCAGCTTAACCAGTGTTGTAGATGAAAGTACATGGCCAGGCTGTTCAGAAAAAATAATGAAACTACTGGTCAGTAGCAGGAGGCTCAGTGGTACAAGAGAAGAGACTTTCAAAGAGACTGGACTAAGGTTGTACAACCTAATACTTAAACACAGAGTTGAAATCCATGTCTCTAATTTAGAATTCCTGTCGTTAGTTTTCACATGCGTCACACATATACATATGTATGCACACCTAAGCATGCATAAACATGAATGCCCATTGCACCCCTATGCTTGTACTTTCCATCAGCTAATTGCTGCAGGATGAGAAAAGACAGAAAGAAATTAATCTGCTTAAAAAAAATAGAGAACTTCAGTAATGCACAAAATTATACGGATGCATTTGTATTCAGTTTACTTCTCTAGAAATAGTTCTACATATGGAGACTGATTATGAGTAAAGGTTATTTTATATGTTTAGAACAAACAATGCCCTTCATTCTTTTTCTATCTCATCCAAAGGAGTACTTTTTGGCCTGATAGAATCTGTTTATATTAATTTATTTCTCAACAGTAAGTGTACAAGTATGCTGATGAAGAACAGTTTATTTTAAACTGTTTGAGAACTCTTCTGTGGTGAGCTGACCCTGGCTGTCCACCAGGTGCCCACCAAGGGTCAACCCACTGCACTGTATAGCTTTTTTAATCTTAAGTATTCTATTATTACAGCCATAGAGGAATGTTTAGCTAGTAAACATATCAATGAGTGAATATATGAAAAAGGTATTAATTTTTAAAAATCTGACCCTGTAGCTGAGAAGACCATAGGTTTTATTGAGATGATTGCTATAATTCAAAGTTCATACCAGACGCTATTAAAAGTGGTCCTGATTTACAATTCTTTATAAATATCACTTGTATTTGATTTCAGGTACATTACCAGGTACTTTCACTTTGTTCATCTAAACACTTCAATAACATGCGGAAGGGAAGAGAGGAAAAGAGGTAAATATAGGTCAGGTAATATAAAATAAAACTATGCCATAGTTCTTAATACTATAGCACCAGATCACTACATCTAGTGTGCCTTCTGTTCATACTGTGTTACAAACCAACTATATTTAATCCAATGTATCTTTTGTTGATCTCAATTAATCATGCCTGACTTTGTTTCAGCTTACCTTTCTGAATGTCATTCAGGTTTGATCTGAAGACACCAAAGGTCTACTCCAGTGGATCTTTTACTCCTTTATTTTTACAACAAAAACTGTTTTGTTTAGCACCTATTTGCAATGTAATTAGTTCATTCCTTTCTTTAAGAAAATGAAAAAGACTAATGATCCAGTTTTTCAAAGTAATTACTTTTCTCTAATTTTCAAAATAAATTTGTGACTCTTTTCTGCAGGATCTCCCATTTTTCAATGACCTTTTAAAATACGACACCAAAATCAGACACAATGCACCAACACTGTTATGGCTAATGCCTCGTAGAGAATAACATTGCTTCTCTATATCTGTTTTTCCTTTTCTCTTTATAAAACAACAACAACAACAAAACACCTAGACTTTTTGTTTGTTTGTTTCTTTTTTTTTGTTTGTTTTTTGGTATTACATTGCAGTTCATGTAGAATTGCTGATTCATTTGGGTTTTCTTAAAAAACGATAAAGTAAAAACATATCCGCAGAACCTCTTCATAAAAACATTTATTAAATTACATTTTCCCACTGAAGACTTTTTGTCTGACATCTGTCATGAAGGGATACTAACTCCATTAACTTCAAAAATTACTAAAATTACTTTATTGAAACCACATAGTGCTAACTGCTGAAGTACATTATTTGGTTCAAGGTCAAATATCTTACATCAGTTTGGCTTTACAAAATGTGTAACTTAATCAAGGAGTACAAGATGAGTTTTGCACAGGATCGTTTCTACTTTCATCAATTTTTATCTTTTAATTCACTATCATCTTATTTCCAAATCAGCTTTTTCTTTATGCTGCCTAGATTTTATGGATTATTTGACTTGTAAATGTTTAGGTCATCCCATCTAGTCTTACTAAGTACTGGTATAATGTCTGTACTCTTCTTCTAGTTACTCTGTGATTTAAACAAAGTAATCACCAGCAATCCTAGAAAAAACGTTCATCTCTTGTATCTGTTGTTGAGTATTCTCTTTGGTATGTGAAACTTATTTTAATCCTCATGAAACAAAAAATATTTCTCCTTTCCCATTCATTCATTACCAGATGAATGCGAATTCTTCTCTCTACTGCAGTTCAGTAGATGCAAAATTCTTTTAAGGAGTAGGAGTAGTTCAATGCCCCCACATAGAGAGACTATGTTCAAAGGATGTAGATGAAGTGGATACACATTATTAAAAAGCTACAGGATTACCCTGGGGTATATCTGTGCACTTAGGTGGAAAGAAGAACCAGCTTCTCCTCTAGAATTTTTGTGTATCTGTGCCTTAAAAAGTATTTTTCAGACTAATGTGTTCAAGAAATTTGAGCTAAGTTCAAGTTACCAAGATTAGGCTAATAGCTGGGTATCCAAAGTCACTTTTTAGCAGCTAGATTTTCAAAGGAAAATGCAACTCACTGAACCTAGGAAATATATACAATATTTTTTTTTATTTCATGGCCTACTGCAGTTTTCTTCATTGTCCAACATTAACAGTAATGGATTTAATTCTTATAAAAGCATCTTGATTCTATCCTAGATACATGTCTTACCTCTGTCTGTGTTAACTCTCCGATCTATTAATTTCTTTTCTCCTTGAGTTTCAATTCTTAAGCATATGTCAGATGTTTCACTGCAGCAAATATTTCTTTTGATATTGAGCTATATATATTACCTGGAAGAGATCACAAACATCTAATTAATAAATGATGAAGGACCATGTCACTATAAGTCAAAGAAAAAAACTTCCTGAGAAGTCAAAGAAAGGTGGACACATTAATGAACTTATATATAAAATGCCTGGAATTAAGCTGACATGCATTCAGAGTCATAGGTGGCAGCCCTATAAGGTAGAGGGGAAAAAAATAGACTTGCATTTGGGCTTATCCTTTCTGGACTTTTTTTTTTTTGTTTGTTTACTTACACATGAGTTCTCAAAAACTTCATTTTTTCTCTTTTCCTGCCTCATTTTACCAACACTTATTCACCTGATACGTTTTGGTGCCTTCTCTAATTTAATTTCTGCTGATACTCTTCGCACTTTTTGTTGTTTATTTTTTAGTAGTACAGCAATCTGTTTCATTGCTCCTAGCTACATCTGATTTCTTGGCATTCTTTCACATATTTATTTTCTTTTTTCTTTTTTTTTTTTTTTCTTTTGGCGGTGGGTATCTGGTTCAATAAGAATTGTTAATGCCTTCTTAAAAACATTGTATAAAGTAACCATGTGTCCAAATTTCAATGAAATATAACCAAATGCATGTCAGTATTTCCAATAGGTGTTTTGAGTTTGACCCTTAGAGGATGTTCTCAAAAGCATTTTACACTGCCTTTTATTGTCTTTAATATATTTCAGATAGTTAAAATTGTTTACTATGGTATCTTTTTGGTTTTTAGTTCCTTGAAGATGATGGAACGTGACCAAAACCCTTAACACTGTGCAAAAGTTTAAAATTTTACAGTAGCTTATTGTCAACCATTATCTGAAAACAGCTTGTAAAAACTGCATGTCTTGTGAAGATGATTTCATATATCAAATTGTTTTTTTCACCTAGGTCATCTTGTAGAACACTCAATTCAAAAGTACCCTGAATTCAAGTAAATTATTTCTAAATAGTCTTTACCTTCAAAGTAAAAGGTCTCACCTAATTCTGCCTATGACTTTCTGATATTTGCTGAAGAGGCAGTGATGCTATAAGCTGTTGTGCTCTATTTGACCTGTGCAACAATTCAAAATCTTACCAGGAATCTGTGCATTTTTATTAGGCCAGATAGATTTTTTTTTTTTTTTTTTACTTCCCTTCTGCATATTTTCACATCCCATTTTCATCATTTCTTGCCACGTGTACAACTTCCACCTAAGAACTGCATACTCAGCACAACGCAAAATATCACCTGCAGACTCAGGAAGACAGAGGAGGAAAGGGATTCCTTTCATTGTCTCTGTGTCTGCTATATTTCATTCCTTTTAAGATTTGTGGGTTTTCATTTTTACAAACAGTAAGTGACATGGCAAAAAACGTGTCAGTTCTTTCAAATGCAGCTGTCCCCATCGTTTCAAAGGAATTTGCTTCAACACTTAGAAGGATTGAAGTATAAAACAAACACACACAAACCCTTCAATTCTTGGAAAAGAAAAGGCAGTTGCTTCAATGTGTATAAACTTTTATAGCCAGCAACATTTTAGGGGTGCTTCCCATCCACTGTAGCTGGGAAAGAGAAATACAATACCTGTCTGTCTCTTACTGTAGTACACAGTCTAGATTCACTCTATTTAATTAGAGATATATAACTGAGATACCTTCGTGAGGGCTCTACTGTAATGTCTTTCTAAAGTGAATTGGGAGCAATGCAGGCACTGTCATAAATCATCTGCCTTCTCAATAAGTGACTTCCAGCATTGCCTTGATAGAGAAGAAATATTAGATGCATGTGTTTCTATAGATGCCTGAAGTTTAGGTTGTCTAAATCTGAGCCGGGAATCACTTGTGATTTGGTATTTCTGGATGTTCTTAAAACATAAAGCTCTGCCTTCAGTAGCTTTTAATTTCAATAAATTTCAAGCCAAAATTTAGAAGAGTATTTGAAAAAAACCCACTACATACTAGCAGAGACTGTGAAAAAGATATGAAGAGAAAAATCTTTGAATGCCTTATGAGGCTGTATCATAGCTGATAACAAGCAAAAAAAAAAAAAGAGTATTCCTTTTTAATAATGTAACTTTGGTATTTCAAAAGATAATATTGTGAAAAAAAAAATCTTGGGCATTTTATTCCAATATTTTGTAAATGATCAAAGTGTTGTTGATTAAGCTATTTGTTCAATGCATTTTGTCAAATAAAATTACTGTTAGACTGATGTTGCAAGATTCAATTTCGATATCAAAGGTAATAGAAAATGTAATTTATAATCAACTTCTGACCCTTTAACATTTCTTTTTGATGACTTCAGAGCAGCTGTAATGTGGTTGGATAATATTGGTTAGTTTGACTTTTGCATATTGCACTATCGTTTAATATGAAGACTTGAACACGTTTAAACCAGAAAATTAAATTCACATTCAGAGAAAAGCCAGTTAAAGATGAGCATACTTGTGTTTTCAATTCAGCTAAATTTAGCCTGGTAAACAGAAATACACAAAAGAGAACACATAGACAACTGTGCGGCCTTTGCTTTTCTCTTGTGACTTATAAAGAGAAACAAAACAAATATATCTTTAAAACACATAGATGACTTCTAGATAGATAAGCAAAGCAGTTGTTTGAATATATTTCAACAGCAAGCGTCTACAGGATCCATACTGTGTTAATACAGTGGTATATCAGAACCCTTTCTTACTACTGTAATGAAATGTTTATTCTTTTACAAATATGAAGAGGAAGGTTATCTTATCATTATGCATTTTAGGAAAGTGAGCACAGAAGCATGTCTGGAATTTGTGTATTCTCACAAAAAAAAAGAAAGATCTCATTTAATTAACAGCATTCACTAGAAACATTATGACACAGTATCAGCTTTTATTTTGGCTGAGAAGATGCAAATGTTCCTGGTAAGATCTTTTTGTCCTGAGTTAGCATAACTGAATGCATCCAACATAATAACACTACAGAAAATCACCATGAAAGGAAAATGCTGTTATCATAATGAAACAGACATGTTAAAGATATTCTCGAAGCTTTTATTTCGCTGTACAGCTTTGACCTGCTGACAATGAGAATCAGTTTTTAATGCATTTTGTGTTAGTACTTTGTGTCAGGAAATCCCAATGCTCTGCAACAAGGTGTCATCCTTACAGGTTAAGAAAAGGAATGAGATACTGCTGAAAGGGGATGATTAACACTGCTGATAATACACAGTAAATCCAGTAGGTCCAGAACAATTCTTTATATTGCCTCTAACCAATTCTTTTTGTTTTCCACATGCGGTCTTTGTAAAAGACCCTTTCCTTTTGACTGCCTTTATTTGTTCTTGTTGTCTTCTGTTCTTTTCTACTTCAGTCTGTCCTGAAGTATAACACATCCTGAGAAGCAGTTCTGCTTTGTAGTCTGATTGGCAGCCAGACCCTTTATAAATACATTCCTCAGAAAATAGAGCCTTAGGCAGAGGAAGATCAACTTCTACCACTTAACTGTCTTGAGATTGCAATTCCAATGGGATTATAGCACAAATGAAGAGAATAGGATTGAAATTATTTTGACCTATGAGAAGACTAACATCTCTGAAAAAGATCTATGAGGTAACTCTTTCAAAGTTTAAAATTACTTTTAAAAAAAAAAGCTGCTCATCATGGATGGAAGAGCACAGGACAGTGTTTTCCCTAGTTTTTTCCCCCCTCACCCTCCATGCATTTTTTAAATAAAAGTTTTGAAAGTGCTTGGAGCACTATTTCAAGGTCGAGTATCTCCAGTTCCTTGGAATGCTCCTCTAATAGGCATACATGGTTGTGTCTCCTCAACCTCAGAGGATTCTGACATTTAAGTCTTTGTATTAAACACAATAGCTCAGTTTTCAAAAGAAGTTTGGAGACTGTCCTTACCAAGAGATGTCTTTAGCATCCCCTTCAAATACACAACTGAGAACACTCTTTGAAAAATAACATAATTTTCTCACCTCCTCAGTGAGTGTTTAGCCATCAAATAAATCAAAGGTTTATCTTCTTTTATGGTGTTCTATAGGAGTGACTTGCATGCAACACTTTGTTATAAAAAGAAAATAAGGAATTACAAGAAAAAAAAAAAAAGAAAGAAAGAAAAGGATAAAGCCATGAGAACCTTTGGGCAGTCAAACCCACATGGATGGAGCCTTGCAGCCTATAGCAAAGTGAAAGACAGGTTTAAAGTCATGTGAGTTTCAGATACCTGCACTGACTGCAAATAGCTTCTTCCCCAGCATGCTGACTGTTCTGGTGCTGTCTGAGACTCCAGTTTTACTCCATGCATTATAATGCTAGTGCAAGTGCCTAGCACTGTGATCTGTAGTTTGCTTCATGGCCTAAATTTCTTTTCTTTGACTGAAACACAAAGTGAAATCTTAGTTACCCTGAGTTATCTGCAAATATATTGGAGAGAAGTAAAGAACTCTAGTGTTTCCAAAGACCTGAATTGACTGCAAAAAAGGATACTTTATCTCTCTGTTCACAGCAGAGGGCACAGATGGCTCTACTAAATCACTAAAATAAGATGGGGTGAATTTGGCTTCAGAGCTTATCAGTTAGGTATGATAGTTGTTACATTTTAGACTTGTAGGTCTTTTTTTTTGGCTCTGATTCTAAGGATCAGATGTCTGTATCATCTGTGTTTTATGTTCCCATTATAGTCTTTCAAGCTCTACTCAGTGGAGGTGAGAGGCTGATACACTTGATGTGTTACCACCAGTGGGATACGCAGGCCTATCCGTACATATCTCATGTAATTTTCCGGGCTGCTTTGCACCCTTGGCATCTAGCTACTACTCCAGAAAGGTACGAGTTTTCCTGACAGCCCAATGCAGAAGCTTGAGATGCTCAAGGGCATTCTAGATAGCACTTGATATTAATTTTCAGAGCAGTTAAATCTTCCCCTGAATGCCTACTTTAGACCAAACTGAAGCACTCTCTAGTTCTATTGACTGTGTTGATGAGACTCACAGATCATAATGGAAGTGTGGACTCCTGGCTCACCTGTCTGTAGACATTTCAATGTAGATGTGTAAATATGGAGCTGAATCACATCAAAGACTCACTTCAACACACACGAATGCTTAGTGAACCCCTCCTGAAATATCCAGAGCATCCACACTGGGCTGGCAGATATGACAGTTCAGTGATGGAAAACCTGCTCTCTTCCAGACTGGCAGCTGGGGGCCAGGTGGGATACCTTAAGGCATCTCATGTAGCACTAGATGCTGACAGACTGGCAGAGGAATCAAGCTGACACTATCTTTGCTCCTGTCCTGCATAAAGAGGTGAGAGTTCTCACCTCAGTGACTTGCTCTGAAGATGAATACTTAACCAAAACTTTGAAGATGGAAAATAGGTCAGAATAGTTAGGAAAGAAGACCGAATTGACATTTCTAGGGCTGCTGGGAGTAGAACAACATCCCACTTGATGCTTAAAATGCAAGTCCTCTCAATGTGAACACACTTTAAATGATGTCATAAAATGTATTTCAGTTAAATGCTTACTACTTAGCAGCAGCATTAGCTAGCAACATGAAAACCTGCAACTCCAACACTTAAGCATATATTTGTTTTAACAAGCAGTGGAACGAATGACTGAATGCATCATAAATGATTCAATATTTATTCATTCAGAATGATGTTTTCTTAGCATCTGTTCAAAGTATTCTGTCATCAGAAATATTTAGGAGTTGAAATCTGGCCTTTAAAATTCACTCCCTGATGAAACTGGAATGAAAATAGAGCAGAAATCACTGAAACATTTGTGTACAGCATGTTAGAAAGAGTATGCAGCCTATCAATCTGTGCTGATAAGAATGAAAGGATTTTTCTCATCTGTAATGTGAAAACAGAGCTGTCCAACTTTACATTTGTTTGCGAGCCAAAATCTTTGATTCCCTCCATCTCAGAATGCAGATGGCAGTTTTATCTTCTTATCTGCTGTTTCAGTCTGGTACAGAGACTGAAAAGGATATAGCAACACTGCCTGCACAGGTATTCTTGCACATGCTTTAATCCATAAAACTGTAAATTATTACTTGTTGCCAATCATTTGAAGTTTCATAACTCTGAACAACCTGCTTAGGAACCAATTAGTCAGAAGCCTTCAAACAATTTCCTCAGAACATTTCCTACACTGTTAAAAGAAAGCATAAAATTAATTCCCACGACTTTTATCTGTTTGAGTAACTATTACTCATACAGAATGTACAGTACTTGACTATAGGAAGTGGAGGTGCTGAATACCTTTATTTCCACTTAAAATTTCACTAGATGTCTCCTTTAAAATCAAATCATGTTTAGTAAGAAAGATGAATGTGCTCAGCTCCTCAAAGCCCAGCTCTGAAGAAGACTTTGTCTAAATCAACGGTTTGTATTTCAGCTGGTTAATATTCAAAGATTGTCTTGCTTTGTTTTTTTCCCCTGTAAATTACATGAGTGAGAAGGAATGTATATAGAAACTAATGGCTGCGAGAAGGTGGTGACAAGCCCAGTGCAGGGAAGGTGACGGTCAGCTTCCTGCATGGCTCTGATAACACACCTGAATCATGAAAAGAAACATTCTGCATATTCAGCTGATAATTTATTTGCTGCAGAGATGCTGTGCCTCTCCACTTACATGGAGCCGCTAAGCTGCTCCCCAAGAGTTCACTGCTTTGAATGAGGAAGTGAAATGTCAGCTATGGATTATCCATCCTCTTCATGTGTTTGAATATTTTAATAAAAGCTTCCCAAAAGAGCAGTTGGAGGCAGAAAACTTACAATGAAATCCCTGTCAGCAACCAAGGGTTTGTGATTACTTTCAGGGAGGACAAGTTTTTCTCTAACACCGTACCTCCCCTTGGACATCCTATTCAGGTAGTGGGATCTTTTTTACATTGTCCTCAGTGGACTCTGTCACAGTTGCATGTTTGAACCTTGGTACTGGAAAATGGTCTTAAAAGGCCATAAGATTGTTTTCTGAGTCTTGACATAAGAAAAAGAAGTGTGCTCTAATTCCTCTCCCACATTTTGATATCTCATCTTTTCTTGATATTCAGCCAGGTGTTAGGTTAATTTTGCACCAAAACAGTGACTTCAAAGAATAATGGGGCTCCTAGATCTTTTAAAAAGAATAAAATGAAACAGAAAATGAGAAGACTGAGCTGATTTTCTCTGGCCACTGCCACTGGGCCCTCTGCCCATTTCTTGTCTTTCATTTTTAATTAGTTAATTCTAATGAAAAAGTGTTTGCATGGCAAGTTTAGGAGGCTTTGGCAATACAAAGCTTAGGATAATCTAATTTTTTATAAAAATGAGCAAAGAGCACCCACTCACTCTAAGATTGTTCAATGGATACTGTAAATGAATGAGACATTTATTTTTGTGCCAGCTCAACAACCAGTGTCGACAAGATTTGCATACATTTTGGCAAGTGCACTGCACAAGGTGGTAATAAAATAGGCCCTTTATTTTTGAGTCTTATTTACTTTAGTTATACTCATAAAAAGTATATTTTCATGGGAAAGGGATTCCTTTAAGAGGTACTTTGGACACTGCAACATCACAGAAATCTTTGCTACATAGCCAGCACCATTTTTCCACTGAGAAAGAACTTTTTTTTTTGGGGGAAGAAATTCCCACATCCTATGAATTTAGGATTCCTGGTGGTTTGTTTTTTTTTCTGTTTGTTTGTTTGGTGTTTTTTTGTGTTTTGTTTTTGTTTTTTTTGGGGGGGGGTTGTTTGTTTGTTTGTTTGTTAATTTCAGGTCACTGCTAGGCTTAACATTGCAGGCTTACATATCATACTACTTACTGCTACAAGGTATGTGTTTTTTTAAGTAATGTGAAACATGGAAATAAAAAAAAAAAAAAAAAGCAAACAAAAAAAGCAAACTCACAGCTAACTCTGCATATTTTGCCATCCTCAGTGACATTACCTACCCAAAGACGACTCACAGGAAGGCAAAAATATGCTCTTACTCTATGAAGTATTATTCAGGGTAAAGTCTGTTTCACAAGTAGCAGTGCTGGTATGACTGAAGGTGTGATTTCATACCAATTTTCTTTAAATGTGCAGAAAATTGTGTGAGTGAAATGCTTCACGAGCAGTACTTTTGTTTTAACAGACTCATACCATTCTCTTTTATTACACATTAGGAATGTGCTTGAACTAAACAAACCAAAGAAAGCAACAAGAATAGCACATTTAAACTCAGCAATCAAACAGGTTCAAGACTAGGTATTTGTCAAACCGGAATAAAAATATCTGCCCAGTGTCACACGAACATAGACTGAAGGAACAGGTTTATGGTTTTGTTGTATTTCCTAAAGTCTTGAGTTTGCTCCTATTTAGATTTTTCTTGAGAAGATAATGGACTGTTAACTTAAATAAGAAAAGGGCAGTGAAAAGAATCCTGTATTTCTTTCAGTTACCTTGCCTCCTTACTCAAGAAAAAAAATGCAGAAGATCGAGCTTCCTCACCACAGCAAAACAGAGCATCTGTAATACTGAAGCCATTTCTGAAGAATGTCATTTTTCTTCAGAGATAACAACGTCTCTCTATGACAAATGCATTTCAGGCATACATGCCATGTTCACATTTTATTAATATGAAAATAAACCAAAAAGAGTGATTAGGCACAAACCTCTGTCAGGCTGAATTTATTTGTCATGAAACTCACCTATCAAACTGTGCATAAACAGAAAAAAATCTTACCTGAAAAAACAGCTATTTCTTATAGGTAGAACAGCAAAATCTGGGCATTATATTAATATTCCTGCTTAGGCTAAGGAAAACCAACATCTATATGAAGCTCCAACACCTCAACAGGCTCAGGGTGAGGTAATGTGCCAGTCAGAGAGAGAAAAACAAAAACTGCCCCAAATTGCATTCCTTACTTTTAAAACAGGTATCAGCTGCCACCTCACTTACACCAGCTGAAATACAACTGTCTTTTCCAGTAATTTTAAGAAGTACAGTATAAGCTCTCATTTATGGTTTTGAGGTGTACTAATTTTGAGCAGTATTATGACATGTCAGAGAAGACAGCCAGCACCCAAGCATTTGCAAAACATGCATTTCTTAAAACTAATATTTAGCTTTATAATTAAAATTCTACAACACAGAGAGAGAATAAGTTATTATGAAAATATATAGCTTTAATTTGCAGACATATAAACACTTTTGGTACATTACAGACATATGATGCCAGCAATCAAAGTAATCAATTTTAAGCATAATACTAATTTATCTTGTTCACACAGAGAAATTTGATGTAATAATCATACAAAAGATAGTTCTCAGCTCTTAAAATGAAGTGAAAGTGATGCATCACTGATAAACCTGCTGCTTTGTTGCAGACGATACAGCAAACAATAAAATATCAAGAAAATATGCCACCAGTTTTACAAGTAAGATTTTGGATCTAATCCAAAATCAAAGCTGATGAAAAGGAGCCAGGAATGGTTGTCAAAAGTCAGAAACAAGATCTTTCACAGGAAATACCAATCAGAAAGAAGCAATAGTCAGAACAAACTAAGTCCTATAATTCCTTAGAATATGAAGTGATTTTTGTTTTCATCTGGCTGATCAGATTCAGAAGTATCACATGAAAAAATCTATTACACAACCAAACTGATGGAGTACTACTGACAGATTGCTCAAAGTACAAAAATATCACTGCTTCTGTGACAACTAAAGATTTAGCCATTCCCTTGCTTCCTTGCATCTGGCATGTTTACGAGGATGAGCATGGGGTTCTGTCATTATTTGCTGTAGGAAATATTAAATATTATTTTCCACAAAAAATGACCAGCATATTGCTGGAACAAATGATAAATGTAGGTGAAATCTGGAGCAAATGAAAGATGATACATCACAGCAGTTCAGATTCTCATTACAATATCTTGCATTCTTGCTCAACAGGAATTGCACTTCTTGTTAATGCCTTTTCTATCCTACTGTATAAGCTTTACTTGTGAGGTAATAAACATTCTGTTTTTTCATTTTTCTTTTTTATTATTACTAGTGCATTTTAATGTCTTTATTCTTTTAATTACACATACATTGGGACAGACATTTCTGTTTTTGTGTGTGTGGTTGAATGTCTGTATGCCAATGTGCATTTATATTAAAACCAATATATTTAAAATATACTCTGTGTTTATCTTATGGACAGTACCTCGAACACTTCCCTGCATCTGATGCCCTCTTGTGGTTAAAAATACTTCTAAAACTTGTGTTTAAATAATCATCTTACCTTCCCCTTTTTTATGATCACTGATCTTATTGATTTATGAAAGCTGCAAATGATGTCCATGTTTTTATAGACAGGGTGCTGTTAGTACTAAGGTTTCATAAAAAAGCTGTACACTGAATTTCAATTTAAAAAACTGTAAACAGATATTTACAATTATAATATTATTAAGTTATAAATTAGCAGTCCTTCATTGCAACCTCTGTCAATACAACCCATGGCTAGTTGTTTCAGAGCTGTCCAAGGTTTTTCATATGTTGGATTTATCCACAAAGAAATGTCAAATGTTAGAAATCTCCATTGGTTTCTTCTCCAACATGTGCAGATTAATTCTTCCATTTAATGGGATTTGTACTTCCAAGTTTTCATCTGCTCTGTGATGCTTTTTGCCTTTTCTTAAACAGATGTAAATGCCCATTCCTGTTACTAAAGCAATTGAACCCAAGCTTATTATTGACAGAGCTACCAAGGTAGGCATGCAGGATGGTGACTCCATTTTCTTATGTGTAGGCTCTATGGATATTTGTGGCTGCTTTTCTTCTATGCTGATATCAGGCTCCTTTCTTAACAAACTTTCAATGTAGCTCTCATTGCTAACGGTGTCATTGACAAAAAGGTTCACCATGACGGTGGAATGGAGAGGTTCTGGATAGCCGTGATCACTAACTTTTACAAGAAGCCGATACAAGCCATAGTCATTTTGCATCAGTGATTCTTCCAAGGTGATATTACCAGTTTTAGGGTCAATCCTAAATGACTCCGGTCGAGGGCCTCTTCTTCCTATGATACTGTAAGCTATGACTGCATTCATGCCAGTGTCCTTATCAACAGCATAGACCTCAGTGATGGGAGAGCCAGGAAGAGTAGAAGGAAGGACCAACAAATAGGACATATTAGACTGAGGAAACAAGACCAAAGGGGGGTTGTCATTTATGTCCAGAAGAAGGATAGTTATTTTTGCAGTAGAGGAGAGGGCTGGATCACCGCCATCAACTGCTTCAATCCACAGAATATAGGAGCTTTGCTGCTCCCTGTCCAGGGACACTTTAGCTCTCAAAACTCCTTTTCCAGTATCTATGACAAAAATATCACTTCCATTCAGAACTGAAAGGGCAACCCATCCATTTTGCCCTGCATCAGCATCTGTGACACTTATAACTCCAATTTCACCAAAACCTGGAAAGTTTTCTGGCACAAAAAAACTGAAATCCTTATTGATAAATCTTGGACTATTATCATTTTTATCCAACACAGTGATGGTGACAGTTGCTATTGATTCTCTTGGAGGAAACCCAGAATCTACTGCTTTGACAGTGTATCTGTATTTCTCTTTTTCTTCTCTGTCCAGTTGGGTTAAAACTGTAAGAACTCCTGTGGTTTTATCTAAAGAAAAATAGGAAGGGGCATCAGGCCCTAAAAAATAGGACACTTGCCCTCTTTCTCCACTGTCAGCATCTGTGGCATGCAGTTTGGTCAAGAAAGCATTGGGAACATTGTTCTCTTCAATGGATAATTCTATCAGCTGTTGAGAGAAAACTGGTGAGTTGTCATTGTCATCCAAAACCTGTACTTTGATTATTTTGTTGACACGAAATCCTTCTGAGTTCCACGCAACTACAGAGATTTCATACAGCTGCTGTGTCTCATAGTCCAAAGGCTTTGTGGTCTCTAACAGGTATTCATTATTGTACGGTTTGTATGCTTGAAGTCTGAAAGGTCCATCACCATCCAAATGACAATTGACTTTGTATTTTTCATCGGGGTCTTTGATGGTAAAAAATGCTATCGGTGTGTTGATAGGCTCCAGTTCCTTTAAGTACACCACACCTTCTGCTTCATTAGCTATGAAACGAGGGACAATTTCAGGTGGTCTCATCATGACTTTGATGATGGTCACTAGCACTGTGATCACAGCAGGGATACAACCAGGACCATTCCCCAATATGATCAGCCTGTGGAGCCTCGGAGCATCCCCATCAACTTTATTGGAGAGTGAGATAGTCCCTGTGCTTTCGTCTAGATGGAACAAGTCTCTGGATGGCTGGGGGACCTTCTGGCTGTAGGAGTAGGTGATCTGGGCATTGGATCCAAGGTCCATATCTACTGCATGGACAGTGGTCACATGTGTCCCTAGACTGGAATTCCCATAAAGAGTGACGTTGAGCTGCGAGTCACTGAACTGGGGACAATTGTCATTGATGTCGCTGATACCAATAGTGAGGGTGGCACTGCCCACGAGAGGAGGAATTCCCCCATCCTCAGCAATGATGACTGTGACATACTCTTCCCGTGTCTCCCTGTCCAGAGCCCCCATGACAATCAGGTAGGGAGTCCTCTCCCCGCTCTCATTCTCTTCCACATCCAGGGTGAAGACACCATAGTTATCTCGCAGGCGGTAGGTCTGGACACCATTGGTGCCCACATCAGGGTCAAGGGCAGGGTGCTCAATAGCTAGGCGGGTGTTCACAGGTGCATTCTCGGGCACTGAGAGGTGGATGTGGGGAACAGGGAAGCGGGGCGCATTGTCATTGACATCCCGGATAGCAATTTTTACCTTCACCAATCGGAAGTACTCCTGTGGCAGCACCAGCACATCCAACAGCAGCAGGCATGACTCAGATGAGGGTGAGGAGGAGGAGGAGACAACAGCTGCTCCCTCAAAGACGGTGGACCCGCTGCTCTCCACACACAGAGCTTCCCGGTCAATCTCCACAGCCGAGGTATGCAGCTCTCCAGAACGGTTGTCCAGATGCACATACTGTCCCCCCAAGCCATGGGAGGCCAGGGTGAAGGAGAGTGGGGGCTGGGAGGCCACAGGGCGCTGCCCACCAGCTGTTGGCAGCCGTAGGTCACGGGCCAGGCTGCCGATGAGCACGCCAGCGGGCAGCCCCTCATTGAGGCTGTAGAAGAGCTCGGTGGCACGGCTGTAACTAGCAAAGCAGTTGAAAGGTCCAACGAAGAGCAGGAAGAGGAGCAAGTGCTGGGGAGAGAAAGGCACAGGGGTGTGGGGAGGTGCTGGTGTTAGAGAAGGAGGGGAGACAGGAGGCAGGCCCCCCCCACTGCCTACTGCCTCCTCCACTGCCACTTCAAGCAGGGAGTGAGGCATTTGCAACATGAAGCCATCCTCCCTCTCCCCCCATCTCCTCAGTACAGCAGCTACTTCCAGGGCATCACCATCTGTACCTCCAGGCAACAGGGGCTGCATTGCCCACAGCAAATACACACTGCCAGGGATGGTCCAGGGGCACCCTGCCTCCCTCCCACGCCCGAAGCACTTGTGCTGGACATGCCATCTTCCCTCTTCTTCCTTCTTCACCTCAAGCTCGCCCCCCTTCACACCAGCAGCACCCAGACTCCTACATGCAAGCACACCTCAAGCAAGGCATCCCCCTACACACCCCCAAACGTTTGCTTGCCCCCTCTTCTTTCCACAGCAGCAATGTGAAACACATCTCTCCTCTTCCCTCCATCTCTCCTCCGTCCTAAAAAAGCCTGTTCCTCTCGCATGCCCACTGGCCCTGTGGTGCAGCGGGGACACGGCCCGCACCGCGCAGCCTGCGCAGGTCCCAGCGGAGCCCCGCACCGCCGCCGCAGTTCATGCGGGTCCCTGCCCCCTGCGGCCGCCGATCCGGCTGCCCCAGACCCGCCACCACGGACCCCCGGCCGCCTCCACGACGCCGCGCAGCCCCGCCGGGGTCCCCCTCTGTCTGTCGGCTTAAAACACGAGTTGAACAGATGAGCCGCGGAGAGGTTGCGCGAAGGAAGTTGCCCGCGTTAGCAAGCGCGTCCCCAGCCCGCTGCGTACATAAACGGGCTCTGAAAGTAGCTTCGGGCATCGTCTCCACAAGGGAGGGCGGGAGGGTGACTCTGTTCCTCCTTCTCCCCTTTTAACCACCCATTTCCCTTATCCGCGGCTCTCTGGTATAACCCGCGTCGGCAGCAGCAACAAAATAAAAAAATAATAATAAAAAAAACTTTTCACGGCTGTTCTGATCTGTGGAGATCGCAGCCAAGAGAAGAAAAAACAACAAACAACAAACATATATATATGCGTATGTATATATATGTGGTTTGCGTTGCCTGTTTTTTTTGCCAATTTTGCTGCTGCGTGCGAAGTCGGGCTCGGGGGGCCGGACGCGGCGCTTCCCCTCCCGCCGCCCCAGCCCTCACCTGCAGGCTGCCGCGGGCGGTGCTGCTGCCGCGACTGCCCGGGGGCCCCATGCCCGGCCGCCGCTGTCGCCGCTGGCTGCGCCCGAGCAGCCCGCCCGCTCCTCCGCCCGCCCGGCTCCTCTCCTCCCCGCGGCTGCCCATTCCCCCGCCGCCACCGCCGCCGCCGCCGCCGCCGCGCTGGGCTGTTGCGCACCGCCCACGACACTCCCCCTCCGCTCGGGAGGCGCCGCCGCCGCCGCGGGGAGAGGAGGGGAGGAAAGGAAAGGGGGGCGCACAGCCGATAGTCACGGGTACGGCGAAAGGGCGGCGGAGGGAGCGCACGGGGAGGATGCGGCAGCGCCGCGGGCAGGCGGACGGGCAGGCGGGCACGGGGACGCGCTGCTGAGCGCAGCGGCGCGTCCGCGTCGGATAGGGATGTATTTGTGTTTGTGTGTTCGCGGGAAACACTTGGACCAGAGGAAGAAGAATACTCCCAGTTAGAAACTATAAGAAAAAAAAAAATCCTTTCTTCTGTGGAAAGATGTTGTGTTGCGGGTGTTAGCGGGTCGAAGCAAGAATTAAAAGCTGCCTGGGTTTAAGGAGCGTTGCCGAGCCCTGTTGAGAAGTAAGCGACTTGTTTTTCATGAAATGAAAGTAATGTTTTGAGGAGTTTGCAAGTGTTTGGTTGGTGGAAGGTGAGCGTCCTGCCAAATTAGAGCAGCAACTGCAATTTCCTGCTGGCAAGCAAGCTGAAGGTCCCCTGCAGCAGAAAATTGTGTGCCCTCATTTTATAGTCCTCAGTCACTGTTGGCTACACTATAAGACTGCCATAGAACTAGACATGAAATTAGCAGCGCTCAAGAAAGTTTAGCTGGCTCAAGTCTAATTACACACCCTTAACATCTTGGACTATCAAAAGGATAGCTAACCTGCCCTGCGTTCCTTACAATGTCTTTCTGCAAGATCTCAAATGGATTTTGAGATGTCTGTCTTTAGCCTTAAAATGTTCGGTGACCTGGATCCAGGCTATTGCTGCGAGTTCTGGGACTCTGGTAGGCAGTTGCATTTGTCAAGCACAGTGGAGCTGCCTTTCACAAAGGTAAAGTTTGCACAGGAGATTGAATTTCTAAGGCACATGGTCTGAAGACCACCTTGAATGTCTCCACGTTCCATGGCAAGCAGAGTGTGCAGGCATTTGATCTCAGCTTAGGTACTATAAACAAATAGGACAGCAAAAATATTGCCTTCAGTCAAAAAAAACACTCTTCCCTTTTCCTTATACAGGTCCTTGAGGCAAACTTCAGGTCCCATCCAAAATGGAGTAACAAAAAACCCATAATTAGAATCCCAATCCAAAACCAGCCTTATGCTCAAATTTGTTGTAATACTGAATCCTTCAGAAGAAAAAAGAAAAAAAAAAAGTGAAAAATGCACAACATATTGTTCTCTTGGGATGTTCTTGGATGTTGTGAGGATGAGGGCAGTGGCACAAGCTGAATTGAATAGGACAGAGCAGAACATAATAGAAACAAAAACTTTCAAGACTGACTTCCTCTAGGGCTGTAAACAAACCATATTAATTCCTTTGTCTCATATCCTCCATCTTTGAAATATAAATAGTGTTACACTGTTCGAATTAGAGTTTTACTCTGTTCTTGCTAAAGTCAGTGTCAATAGCATCAGGCTCTGTTTTATTCAGTGAATCTCTTTGAAACATGCTATGTTTTTAATATCCATTTCATCCTCAAAATGATGTTACTACAATAATCATATGTGAATTAAAGAGCAGAGTATTAGGGTACTAGCAAAAGGCCCAGTTGTATTTGTTATTCACTGATCTCTAGGGTTTTGAAACCACTCAGTATGTACTGCCTTTATAAATTGTTTATATCTCTACCATTCAATTCTGGCACAAATAGAACAGGCAATACAGTATATACAGTTCAGAGCAAACATGTATAATTTAAGAGAGAAATCAAACTACCCAAGCCCTTTACTAAATTCTCATCCATGTACACCGTTCTGCAGATTGCTCAGTGTGAAAGGTGTCCATATACTCAATCCTGTTTAAGTTAGCTTAGCTGGACATGACAGATGCTTTTAGTTGACTCACATCTGCTCTAATTTATTCATTTCAACAGAGAAATACTGACTCATTTGGATTTCAGTCAGATTTTGTCACTGATTTATGTCGAGTTTGAATTTCATAGACTGATTATAATCTTATTTTTAGTGAATCAGTCTTCTTGCAAATGAATCTGAAGTCCCTATAAAATTCTATTTTCAACTTTTTTTTCCCCTCATGTCCCAGTTTATCTCCTTTTCCTCTTATGCTCTTGAAATTACTGACCTATTACTATACCATTCTTCTTAACCACTGCAGCCACTGCATTTCCCTGAAGCCTCTGATATGGCAGGCGATGGCTCTACTATTATACTGTTGAGGTTTTCATTACACCTGATGAATTTTATTTGATTAAACCACTGCACTAACAGCAGAACTGAAAGTTTTCTGGAGCACCTGGTGCCTGTATAATACTTAATTTTGTTAGACGTCAGCAACATCTAATAAGTCTTAAAGGCTCCTTAAAGACTAACGTGTCAAATGAATCTCCTGTTTAAGAAGGAATACTCCAGCTGTGTATGTGATATAGAATGAGGGCTGGTAGAGAAGGAGCAGTGCACATTCATTCCTGGCTTTTTTTTTTTTTTTTTTTCCTGTGGGGAGAACCTTTTCTTAAGTCCCAGGAAAATATTAACTCATTCCATTGTATTTCTTTATTCAGTTATGCTTTCTGGGGATAAGATGTTAGCAGTTTATAAACCCAGTCCCACTTGACCACATTTAGCTAAATATATCTTTTTAGCTTGTATTTTACTATGTCAAATCTTATTATCGCTGAATATATCCATATTCCACAATTACGTTGCTCTGCATACAGTGGTACTGCATCCAAGATTCTGGTTGCAATTAGTGAATAAGAAGGAACAAGTAGAAGCATTTCAGTGGGATTCCCCATCACTTCAGATAAGTTACAAAGCATGAGACTGAGATCAAGTGACCAGCCAGCCTAGAAGTGTTATAGTTATTTATAAATACATTAGAAGAAGTACATTATTACAATGGTAAAATAGAGTATATATTTGACTTTATTAAAGTGGGCATAGCAGGTATTGATACTTAATTGAAATGCCTTGGTTTTGTGGGCAGTGTTCCAGTGGCAGATGGAAGCATTTCCAGATGAATCATCCAGTACCATCACTTCTGAAAGGGAATCTCAAATATTACTTTGGTGTGGCTGGTAACCCTGACCAAATTTTACAAGAGATGGGGATACAGGTACATGTTGTCCCCCCAGCCCAGCAAAAAGCTGTCCCTGCTATAGCCTGTGCTTCTGGAGAGAAGGTTTGTCGCGTGAGATTCCCTGTCAGTGAGATTCCCTATCAGTGAGATTCTACTTATTCAGCTGACAAACTTCTAATACTTTAATCAGTGTGACTTTTTGAGTTAGTTACTTTTCAGTAGGGAAGCAATCAAACTGAATCAAAGCACTGGAGTTAGTTTTGTTTCCTAGTCACAGTGAAACTGAGAAAGGCACAAGACCAACAGACTGCAGCTTCTCTGAAGAGTTTAAACTGCAAGAGATACAGAACAAGTAAAGGAGATTCTTTTAACTATTAGCAATATAAGCTTTTTATTGCTTTGGTGCGCACTAAGGAAAATGCTTTATGTCCTGAACTTCTGTGCAGGGTAGTGGATTACAGTGTGAAAGACTCCATGAATATTAGATAGTGACCTTGCCTGCAGAAGTGCCGAGCATCTGGTGCTCGCGTTTGTGCTGAAAGCTGTGATCATTCCACGTCACTGTAGATCAGACCTAGCATGATCATCCTGTTCTCAGCACTGAGCAGGAGAGAGGTCTTGGCACTGCTTTCCCTTGTGACACTGAAAGACAGTAAAAATATCTGGGTTCAGCTTGAATAAAGCAGCAGTGGAGCTGGAAAATGGATGACTTTGGAGTTTATATTACTAAAATCTCCAGTCATGCTTTCAAAGGGCTGGTTCTTCCAAGCTCTTGCAAGGTGAACTTGCAAGGTTCTGCTCAGCGGGCTTTCATGAACAAAACCCTGGTGCCATCATGACAGCCATTCAAGAAAGTAGCTAACATGTGGAAGTGGTTTCTAAACTTAAGAAGAAATACCCCGTGAGACAAAGCCGTGTTTGATAGGAAGGCTGGCAAGGGATGAGATTTTCCTCTGTAGTTAGCTTAGCATCTTTTGGGGACTACTGTGTTGAAGTATCACAAATCTGAGCTGTTAAACACTGGCAGAGAAAAGAAACTTGGAAAAAAGCCTCCTGCAGTGTCTGAACCAACTGCATTTGATACATCGGACCAACTTCTTCCTTAAGTCTTCTGAGGTTTCATAAAAATATGAGTTTATGTTTATGATGTTTTACATATATCTCCCGTACATTTTGGGCATGTCTTTTTTTGTCTGGAAAAACGTAAAAATATTTCAGTAGTGAGAAAATTGCCTTCAATATATTTCTACTCTGGTAACAACTACATTTTCAAAAGAAAAACTTATTTAAAGTTTATTAACTAAGCATAATTTTCTAAAAGTAAATAGAAAGGAAGGATTTAACTCAGATTGATTTCCAGCGCATCTTTTTTTACCAGTGTTTTTTTACATTGTATTACACAGTGTATTAACATTCGCTTTCACTGACTTCTTGTGTAAGGCTTAAAATAATAATGTTACAACTTTTGTTTCAAACAAGCCAAAGCACAGACTGAGGTACAATACTAATATGATACTGCTAAAAATTATTAATACCTTAAGTCTTTTCATTGCAGTCCTTATCACATTAGTTCAGGGACAGCATTTCAGCTTCTACCAACTCACTTTCTTCATAATGCCTGCAAGTTATGAGAATGTCATGAATATGTAGATTTTTTTTATCGACTTCTCATTGACATTAAGCCATGGCTTCTGAGCTGAAGCTACAACCTCTCGATGCCAGAAATCGGGTCTGTGAGGAGCACACTGCTCCCAGCAATGGAGCACGATGTGTTGAAGAAGGCCTGTGGTATGCCAGGTAGCCATCAGATGCAGAGTCATGTGCCTGTTGGGCTCCCTGGGGGCTGCTGTGTGTCAGGTAGTTCCCCAAAGCCAACCAAGCACAGCCTGCAATCCCACTTCATTTTCTGAGGTGAAAATGGTTAGAGAGTGGATATACGGTGGTAAATATGGATTGCTTTTCCTATGACTAATACAGAACCAATAGTATTCCAGCTTGACTTCTCTTAGTTCCTCTGGAACAGATAGTTTTATATATCTTACCTTGTCAGCTGAACTGCCTGACTTTGCTCTGAAATACATATAATATGTTGTAGTTTCACCTGATGTCTTTGGCCTTGCAGGACCAATATTTGCTTCCTTGACAACAAATTATTTTGAATCTTCCAGGGACCAGATTCTGTCATATTCCCTCATTCTATATTCAGGTAAGTTGTTAGTTCTAATTCCCTAATACTAACTTATTCCTTGCTCACCAAAATTCTTAAAGAACCCAATAAGTTTTTTACTGAACATGGGATAATTACTGCATGATCTGGGATTTGGGCTAAACTGCTTCTGTTATTTGGACAAGCAAATTGACCAACTCTCAGGCAGATATAGTACATCTTCATGGTTTTGATTAAAGGAAGATAGTGAAACCAAACAACTTAATGTGTAGTCAACTTTTTACATAATAGGAAAACATATTGTCTCTATGCTTTAGAAATTTTGCAGCTGATAGTGGCTTTATTGTTCATATGATTGCTCTGTTCACTCAGCTTCCTGCTGAGATACGAGACAATAGTGTTTTCTCTGCAGAGGCCCTGGGTTCACTTGGCAGAGCTGAACAAATAGTGAGAGCCAAACCTACCCTGCAGTTCATCCAAATGCAGATTTTCTTGAGTTTGTGAAAGCATTTGGTCACATCATAATCATATTTCAACTTTCATATGTAGTAGAAAGAGAGGATTACTCATTAGAAAGAATGGGATTTGCTTGCCCTAACTTTTATATCTGAAAACCAGGCATCCAGACTAGGCTTTTTTTTTTTTTTCCTTCCTGTGATATAGACATTTCCAAGGTATGTAACTGAAAATGATAGATGTCTAAAACAAGTGAAACAAATTGCTCTCTTGATAGGTCTGTTTCTCTCACAACTAGAAATGTGGGCTAGAGTGAATGGCTCTTTTATCTGTTTAAAGGTAGATTATAGAGACAGTGCTGAATGTGTAGCCACAAGTTACATTGCAGATGTGACTTTAAACCATACTTTTAGAACAATTAGCAATGTACTTTGAGACTAATGATGAATCCGAAAAGCCTAAATATTGGAAGCTAGCAGCACACTTCCTACAAATTCCCAATCAATAAATATTTACAGAAGTTACTTCACAATCATTTTAGAAAGTAATTACATTGGCTAGGAAAAAAAAATAGTGATCTATCCCTAACATAGTTTCAGAAAGTTATTAATTCTTATTCATTCTTATTATTCATTCAACTTCAGAAAGTTTCAGAATTCATTATATTCATGAGGCACCGCTTTGTCTTCATACATACACAATTTAACTAAGGTAAGTGAAGAAATTAACTTAACTTGCACGAAGAGGATGTTTAAATTTTTTATCCACAATAAGATAGCACTTTCATTTGACAAATTTGAGATGTTTTTTAAGCAGCATTGAAAAGTCAAGTTTAGAGTTAAGCTGCTTCTCTCTTCTCAGTGCTGCACATCTCTGGGGCTCCATATAATAATCATTTAATTCAAGAAATCAGAAACTCTGCAAGCAGTTTAATAAAAGACAAAAGGCATTTCCTACAGCATAGAAGAAAATTATCTATTGCTTTACTTCTTCATGTAGTGAATTTCTTCCAGGATTTTTTTTTTTTTTTTTTTTTTTTTTTTTTTTTTAGTTAAAAAATTGAAGTATATAATTAATGGAAAAATGAGCAGCTGCTACACAAGGGTAACCTCTTTTTCTCCTTATTCAGGTTAACATGTCATTGTGAATGAAACAGCAATCAATGTAAATGTCTATGTAAAACTTTATTTTAGTAAAGTGCCATCTAATGTGGCAGTGTTAACAGCATAACCAAGATGTTATTCCTATACCCTAGGGATATAAAAAGCTTGATTTCAATTGTCTAGCCAATAAGCAAGAGCACAGAACTCCTAGCTGGGATAGCTTTTACATGGTAGATTGCCCTTCTTGTACATGTCTTTAAAAGCTGATATATGCATAAATAATACCTCTATGTATAGAATATCTATTGTAAGTAAATTGACTGTGAAGGTCCTGCAGCACAGCAAAAAGTAATAATCCAAGGAACCCTAAAATAATGAAAACTGAATATATTATGATTTGAATTGTGTACATCATGCTACAAAGACAGAAATAAATAAAATGTCCCTATTTTTTTTTCTGCATGTTATTTGAGGTAGTTATCCACATATGGTCATTGACATTAAAATACTTTTGTTGAATGAGTCTTTGATTTGATAATAAGTAATCATGATTAAATTTTAAAAACATTCAGCAATGGGAAGATAACACAGGAGAAAAGATACTTACTAAGTGAACTATGGAAAAGCAAAATTTTTTTTTTTCTATCCAATATTAACTCAGATCTCCTTCTAATCAGCCTGAAATCTTAAGGATTACCTCTGTTCTTACTGAAAGAAAGTAGAAAGATAAACCTCTGAAAGAAATAGTTGGTAGTCTGCTAACTACAAATCTTATTGACGCTGAAGCCATATTGTGGATGTATAAAGATCCTCAAACAGAAATATGTGCCATATATATGTCTCCGATATGTTACTAATTATTAGTAAGAAACTTCTATCTTTAGACCTGGTTTGCCATTCTTGACCTTCTGAAAAGAGCAACATCCATCTTTCACCTTTCATCTTTACACAACCCTGTACTAGTTTTTGTAGATATAAACACAGTCATTTCCACATATCATAGCATACTTTAATTGATTTTTACAAAGACATAAAATTATCTTTGATTTTTTGCACAATCATCTATTGATTTGTATTTAGTTATTTGACATTACATTAATTACCTTCTAGTTTTATGACTGTAGTTTTATTGTCACTAAAAGCATAACCAGATTAAAATCAGGACTGTCTGATGTAGACTGATATTTTTGTGTTTGTGTCTTGGAAAACTGAACAATAAAAAAATTGGAAATGTGCTACTGATTGTTGCTATTTCCAGTCAAGGTCAGTTGTTATTATGGGTCAATGGAAAGAATAATAGTTATTACATGTCACTGAACTTTGTAACATCAGTGATTTTGCACTTTTCAGAGTTTATTTTTACAATTTATAAAAGGTTTTCAAGTTCATGAATTTTTTTCTTTGGTAATTTGTATCCATAGCTGGTTTCAAGGTTGAGGCAATTTTAAAAAGAAAGTTAAACATAATGTAATTTGTGGTTTTTTTTAGACAGGGAGAAGTGTACAGCAACAAGAGCTCCTGCCAACCTAGAATGAATGCTTGTTCACCCTTTACAGTACTTGAGAAGTTCATGCTACAGAGTAGAATTCAAAACAGCTTGTTGGTTGATCGGGGAGCCATTTAAAATTATCATGGTCTCTGTGAAGTGCCTAAAGCTCACTCAAGAGAAACACCACACAGTTTTACCTACCAAATATTTTACACCTGACCTGGTTTGCTAAAAGCTACTGACTGTAATGACTATTCACTGGACAACATTGAAGGCTCAAAAGAGCCCTTGACTCAACAAAGAGACCTCAACTTTCCATGAAGGATCAAGGAAGAGGAAACATCTTTTTTTATTAGGACTCAGCTAATGACAGATAAGCTGCCACTCTGTTTTGTAAAATGGGCTGATGTAAGAGGCTTGCCAAGGAAGGTACTTTCAGGAGTTCATTCTGTACCATCTGTTCAAACTGAGAGAATGCATTTCCTTGTAGGAAGCTAACAAGGATGCCTGAGGAGTGCTTACCACTTATAAAGGTCTTAAATGTTATTTTTTTTTGTTAGATTTTGCTGGTTCCACATTATATGGCTGAATTTAGGTGATTCTCTTCTCAATGCAGTAGTCAGGTTGGATTCCATTCCGAGTTTCTAACTTTCTACTGGTAATGTGTATTACCTACATGTGGTCGGAGCAGGCACCTGGTCGTTACATTTCTTGATCAAGATGTAAGTACCTCACATGGCTATGTATTTTATCTCAGAGCTGGGTCTTACTGGGTTCCCAGGAGGGCCAGCGAGTGACCTCAGCATTGCACTCCCTGAACACACACACAGCTTAACTGCTGGCACAGCATCTTGGCTCTGCTTTGGACTATTGGAACTAAAAACATAAATCTGATGTTGCTGGGACTAATTAATAAAAAGTATAAATGCATACTCCTTGGTGGTGCATGGTGGAGGACAAGATGTGGATTGCTCCCTGGTCCTTCTATATTTATCAGTACAGATGGAAGCTCTCAGTTCACTTCTTCATAAGAAGACAGTAGGGATGTGGAAGGTGGCATGGCTCCAAGCTGACTCAAGGCAGCGTATGTGGTATTCCACAGACTGCTGTATAAAGAGATGGAAATTTCGTATGTTGGGAAACAGTCAGTGAAACTTCTCTTATTAGGAGTAAGAAGAGGCCAATTAACTTCACTTGCTACACACAAGTAAAAAGGTTGCCATCTTTGCAAATGTGTCATGCTGTTTTATGAAGTAGTCTGGCCTGAGAACAGCCTCAGAAGAATTCCTGAGAAAGAATGGGTTTTAGCATCAGGTGAGCCAAAAATTTTGCTACAGTATTAAAATACCTTATCTGAAAATACCCAACTCAGTATCTTGCTGTAGTACTGAGTTGGTTGAAGCTCACTAGCTTCAACAGTTTGTTATCCATAAAGAGACTTGTCAGTATCAAATAAAATATAACTGGCATAGGAGTCAAACAGAGAGAAAGAGAAGCACTACACATCTTTCTATTACTGATATCTAACCTTTGGTTCTCCTGCTTATTAAAAAACAAAATAACAAATCCAAACCCTGCAAAACCTCCAGCTTTCCCAAGCTGTTATCTTCCTTTCTGAAGAAATAGCACCTTCCCTTGGCCTCCTGCTGCTTCAGTTAATTTTTGGTGATTTAAATATAACTGCATTGTGTTTGCAAATGTTATTTGTTCTAGAGAAAATTAAAGTAACTCCTTCCCAGGGATAATAGGAAAAACCCAAGAACAAAGCAACTTCAGAAAAACAAGATTATTTTTGATCTCAGCATGTGATGGCAGAAGAGGTAGACACCAGAAATGGTCTGACTGAGGGATGTGCCATATTGTAACATGCATAATTCATTTTCTAGATAATGTAAAACCTCATATATAATTTTTCTTGAAAATAAGTATGAAGATAAGGAACATACTTAGGTAATCCACTCATGCTGTACACCAGAAGAAGAGAAATTTATTCTTCTTTGCACGGAGGGAAATGTCTTTGGTGGATAAACTTTTACTAGCTACATACCCTATTAAATTAAACTGTTTTGAAAACTTTGAGTTATATGTAAGAAAGTATTGTGACTTTCAGAGGAAGATTGTGACTTCTCACAACACTGCTGTGTTTATTTCTATACATTCAGTATAAAAATGACTTTGGAGATTACCATTCAAAACCAGTTTAACCGCTTGCACTTTGCTCTGACAGCTTGGAGCACTAGATCTGTCCATCTAAAACATCTCTAAGTTAAAGTGATCAGAAATGTGATAGTATTCAGTTTCAGTTATGAATAAAGCAATAGTCTTTTACATTTTTTGTATAAGGGCTCACCCTATTTTGCTTAAAAAAGGTTACAGAAATTGATCATATCTCCTGACCTCAGATTTAACCTGTAAAATCTACCCAATATTAATTATATCTATATAACAGGACTTTACACTGTTCTATGATTCATTCAGCACATAAAGGTAACAGATAATGTTTAATATCCACAGTATTTTATGTCATTTCTTATCTGAACATTCTTGTATTAATTTTTTAATTTATTCTGCGTGTTCATCAAAATGAGTAAATTTAGTCTCACTTATTGTTGTAAATCACAGTAGAAATTCCAACAGACAAGTTAATTTCAACTTATATTACTAATATGTAAAATACAAGTCTAACAATGTTCTCCATAGGCTTTATCTATGAGATGATGAGCTCATGGGTAAGTACTGATGTTTTGACTCACCTAGCATCCCATTCTTTTTGATTACATTGCACATCTGTTTTCTTACAGTATTTATGTAGTAGGTGTAATGCATCTAACAGGCTAAGAGCTTGAAAGGTTAAAGATAAATATGCATTTTAAAGTCTTTATAAAGACAATTACTAGCATTCTACTGTTTACAGCATCTTCATGCTAGAAGAGCGTTAGTGCCTAAATTACCCCAACAGTGATACAGTATTCTTTTTTATATAATGGGAAGTTGTGGCACAGCACTGTTCTGAGATTTTACCAAGATGTCTAACTTTCAGTGGTAGGATTCCTCTCTCAGAACTTTTCACCTCTTAAGCATGACCCATTTAACCTGCTTTAGGAATCATCCAGAAACACACATACACCTGGGTTGTTCTGTTTCTCTGGTTTGACCATAGAGATGACTTGCCTAATTCTAAAAATTAGTGGTTTTGGTGTCTGGACATAAGTTTGGACAGATAAATTAGAAGGCAAACCTTTCAATTATTGATCAACATTTTTTCTCCACCCTTTCTTTGCATAAGTTGCGCTGCTTCCCCTGACTCTGCATGTTTCTTGAGTTTAAAGAATGAACTACTATTCCATGATACCACTTTTCTCTTCATTGAAGTTATTTATTTGTTACTTTCATTAGTACTGATCTACATGCACTTTGAGGACTGTTTTGTTCTATTAAAACTTAAAATTACCTTGATGGACACAGTTACACCTCCCTCCAGTACCTACATAAGTTAGATCATTTTAACATGGTCTAAATTACTGAAATCAAGTTTACCTGTGTGTAGATAAGCTTCTGGAAGACACAAAAAATTTCTTAGAGTTGCTTTTGCAACTTAAACTAGTCTATGATATAAAACTGACCAATATGTAACCAGATGTATATGATGCTTTACATGTTTAAATAAACAGAAGCAGGATTTTGTACTTTTCTTGCTATCAAAATCCAGTACATCAGTCCACCAGTCACCTCAGACAAGGAAAAAGAAAGAATAAAGATTATGACCTCAGGCCAGTTTAACAACAATAGGTTATAGTAGGATGGTTTTGCTTTGGAATAGTCTTTTATGTCGTCTTCTTTTCCCCAATCTCTAGGCATATTTCAATACAGAGATTGAAATCCAGACCCTTTCCTTTTTACATTCATAATTTTGTTTTATAATATTTTAAAAAATGTCCAGAAATACATTGCAAAATTTTTTCCCTATAAATATTAAGAATAATGCCTCATATTTTTACTGCTGCATGATCCCAGCCTGTGGCAAAGTAGTCTGATTTTACAGATTTTTATTCCTGTGTTATTGGCTATTTTGATGAATATACTGATAAACACTCTCATTGAACTGTTTTTCTGTCAAAATGTCACTTGAATGTTTGCATTAACCTATATTGAAACTCAGGGCTAGGTTCTTTCCTGAGCACACCCTGCATGAATCCACTGATATCAAATTATACCATAGGTGGTGTTTCGGTGGCATTTAATGATCATATAGAGATAAAGGTTATTTATATTAGTGTCACTTACTGTCAGTTATTTTTGCTGTCAGGCATGGTTTTGCTATCTAGCCATTTTTTGCTCTTTCAATTCCATTTCTTTTTGCTTTTTTTTTGCTTTTTTCTTCTCCCTTCCCTTTTTTTTTTTTTTTTTTTTTTTTTTTTTTCCCCATTTAATGATATTGCTTTTTACTATATCAGCTCCTAAGGTGAATATTTTTTTTTGCATTAATATACTCTGATACTTCAGCTCTATGCTTAGGTATTTTTATTTTTACTTTTCTGAATGTAGTCCCTCTTGAATTTAATTTTTTTTTTTAGATTATTTATAACATATTTGACAGTTTTGTTCTTGTATTTTTATTCTTCAATTCTTTAAGTTTGTTTTATCTAATTATTCTAATTTGTGTTCTTTTCCTGTCTTGAATAATTGTATTAATGAATTCTTCCTAAGAGTTACTACTTTTTCATGCCAGAGTCAGTTTATTTAAAGCAGTGGCAAAACATGCTAATATTTAAATTTTGGGGATAAGCAAAACATCTATGCTTTTAGTCTATTTTTATTTTAATTTTTTGGAAAATGATATTTACCTATGAAATAGTTTTATCCCATTTGTTGCGTGAGCTACTTACTTACTTACTTACTTATTTATATATTTATTTACTTATATACTTACTTATCTATCTATCTATCTATCTATCTATCTATCCATCCATCCATCCATCCATCCATCCTCTGGCAATTTCTTCTATCCATTCACAGCACCAACATGTCAGACTGGAGAGATCTACATGTAGACATTCTGAAAATGATGCCTTCCTTGGCAGATGCTATTTACAAAGCTATGTTTAGTAGTGAATAATGTAATATACACTACTTTTAACTGGATCACTGCATAGGCAATGCCAGTTTGTATGAAACTTCTGTGACCATCTGAGCCATAGTGAGCCACTTTGAGAAAGACCCATTAATTAGAAAAAAAATGTGAATGCCAGGTGTAGGTATGGACAAAATTTTATATTATTTTATTATTATAAAATTTGTTTTGCAAAATGTTTTGTCTTACTTGATTCAGTGCACAATACCTGGTGCTGTGCTGAGAGTTTTGTATTGGCCTACATTTAACATTTTCCAATCTTCTTGTTGCTTGCAGAACTCTGTCTTGCTGTCACAGTGATTTAATAATAATTGCCTTTGGCCTTTTGTCTTTCAGTGACAAGGAGCTTGTCTTTATGTATCTTTTCCATTTCAATGTGTTGCAATGTGGACTGTCTCCTGCAATTCACATTAAACAGCTCTTGAGCACAAGCAATCAAATGCAGCTCCTCCTTTTGTCCCGGAAAACCCATGGTTTGTAGGTTGAGGACTCTTCTCTCAGTCAAATGCTGAATTTCAATCAATCTACATGATTTTCCATTTACTTTGAATAGGTAATGTATTCTCTTTATTCCATGATTTTAGTGTCTATTTTTCCTTCTCAAACAAAAATGCAGCTTTGGCAATACAGGGCTGGATCTACAAATAGGACTTATGTTCAATGCTGAATGCTATGATACTCTTTAAAAGGTGGATCTTGTGCATTTAGCAACTAGGTGGGTTCTACACATTGACCTCTGAACTGTCTGGGTATCACAAGGGGACAACAGACTTTCAGGAGTACAACTTACATTACCCGTTGAGAAGTGCTAGGAAAATATTCAAACCTATTCTTAGTAAAATCTCATATTTAAGTGTCTCCTTAAAAGGCAGTTATTTTTTACACACAAACAGATTTGCCACTCTTCCTTGGCTTCTTTTCTCCTCTTCTTTCAGAACATGACAAGGGAGTAATCTATTTATTTCAAAAACAGTTTCTTCTCTCTCCAACTAGTTTAAAAATGTAGTAATAAGACAGAAAATTATGGGTCGCATTTTACCTGTCTACTGTTTTCCTGCTTCATACAATTGAGGTAGTGGATTAAAATGTTGTTCGATATTAAGATATTTTCTGTTTCTTCTGTGAAAGCTGACCCTCACTGGGCAGCGTAAGGAAGGAGAGAAAGAAAAAAATGGAAAAAATTGAGAAAAAATATTCTGAAACTGAAAAGTAAGAGATAGAAAAAGTAATGAAATAAACTTCCCATTTGCTTAGCACAGTGCGCAGACCACAAGATTGTAGATCGTTTTCTGCCTGATTCCATTACCATTTGATTAGACCATAAAAAGTTCAGCCTTACTGTGAATACTATTGCCTTCTGGTTATAGTGGTACCCAAATTACTAGCAGCAAGAGGAGAAATTTAATACATGTATCCTACATTCTAGGCAAGTATTCAAACCAGTGATCCTCAGACACAACAAAGTTTTCCTTCCGTCTGTTTTTCGTCTGCAGGTACTGATGTTGTAGAGTACCAGACCAGGTGCACAAGCAACAGAGAGTGAGGCACTCCGAGCTTGCAAATCCTAACAGGGCTTAGTTGTGAGACTTCGGTCAGGGGAGTACATGTTGCTTGCTTTGAAACAGACTTCCTGGTCCTTGTAGACCTTGTTGTCACAAACTTGATTTAGTGCGCTTTGAAAGATAAGTAAACATTGCAGGAAGTTGAATAAAGGAAAAGGATGAGCATCCACATTTTGGATACAGACAGCTAATGTGGCAGCTGAATCTCTTTGCAGTCTTAGCCCTTTCTCTAATTTCTTTATCAGAAGCTCCTGCTGTTTTCTGTAGCCACATTTCATTTCTCTTTTTCCTTGAGGTTGTCGACCACAATCAACTGTGTGTATCTTCAGCTAACATTTATCTACAGAATTTCAAAAGCAAATATTTTATTTTTTTCTTGATTTGTAAGCTTGTCCTCTGGATTTTTCAGAAAGTTGTATCATACCTGAAACAATGTGTATAATTAGATAAATGAAAAATACAAGTGAGATATAAACTACTTGTGAGCTATCAAGAAGCTTTGATTCCTTAATGCACATCTACTTTTTCTATTGCTATATAGTATTTTTCAAACCTTATGCTTAGACCACAGATAACTCATGGGCAAAGTGGTGTAAAAATATGTAAAAACTAATCTCTTAGACTTTGATCCAAGTGTGATTTACATTTTTCTTGGTATATCTGATCCCTTCTTGTTCTGTTCTCTGACAGGTGTTTCCTTCATCAAATTCTCCACACTCCTGAACCTTCATTGTCAACAGAAATATTTTTAACCTCACATCTTTTTCATCTGTATTTGTCCTTTGCCACTCTCCACAGAATGCCTTTTTTGTTTCCCTTGATTTTCTAAGTGAACATTCACTATATTTAACACTTCAAGTTGGAAGGAAAAGAAATTATGTGGAGCCTTGAACTACTTCTGTACTTAAAAAAAAAAAAAAAAGACTACAAAAGACAATACTAAGTAAAATGCTTCAAGAAATGAGGATAACACATTGAGAATAGTAATAATTTATTTTGGAATAGAAAAAATGCAATATGCCTTCCCAAACCCATGATGGAGTGGCTAAAAAGTGGTAAAACATTATATTAGGAGTTTTCCAGAAAGGATCATCTGGAACTGTCTGTGGTTGCACATGCTATGAGATTCTTGAGCTCTGGAGAACACCTGGACATTGCAAATACTACATTGGAATTTTGGACACATTTTCTACTCCTAGCACTTTCTCTGTGCTGTATGATCATGAACAAGTGATGTTGCCTTTCAGTGGCTGGGTTTCCTTTGTTGTGCCTGATAAACAGGTCAGGGCAAATTGAATGGGAATCAGTTGTCCTAACTTTAGATCACTGACAATGTCCCCTGTCTTCTGCTGCTGCATCCTGTTTCATATCTTCCTCATGCATATCTTGGATTGCCCAGAATACCTAGGTTTGGGTAGTTGACTACTACCCCTCTTACCGAACAACTTTGCTCTTATATTGCTGCTAAGAGTGGCAGTAGCTCCCAGACACACACACGGACAAAGAATGCAGCTCCCAGACGTACTTAGGAGTGACTGTCACAGAGATGCCCTGAGGCTAGTTTAAGGGACAACAGGGTCCAAAACAACTTTTATTAAACCGGTGAGAAACAGGGGTTTAGCACTCCAAAAGTGACTTAAATACAGGTTCGGATATCAGTTGAGGAAAATTATTAAGGGACAACAACTAATACAACAGGCAGTCCACAAAGTGCATGCATGTGGCTTCACCCAAAACAATGCCAGAGCCAACTCTGAATCCGGGAGGAGTACACACTTGTCTGAACACGGTGCGGGATTATTTTTTAAAGAGATACACGTACTTGCAGTGAGTACGGAAAGTGTACACTCGCGATTCTGCGAGGGTAAATTTATAATACTCTCGCAATCCTGCGAGGGTTAATACATGTGCAAATGTGCACGGAATATTACACGTGCTTATGTGGAAGCACAGGAGGAAAATACACTCGCGATTGTGTGAGGAAATAATTTATACACGTGCTCGTATTGAGCATGGAAAGTTACATGTGCAAATGTGCACGGAAAGTACATGTGCTTATGTGGAAGCACGGGAGGAAAATACACCCGTGATTATGCGAGGATTAATTTTACACATGCTCATATTGAGCATGGAAAGTTACACGTGCATATGTGCACGGAAAGTAAATACACTTGCAATCCTGCGAGAAGTTTTACTCACACCCGTGGCGGCAAGGCAAGTGGAGGCTCCATCCCGGGGAGGGGGGCTCTCGGCCGCAGCATCTCGCTCGTGCTCGAGAGACCCGCGACAATGGGCGGAGTCTCATGAGAGTCCCATTTTTATAGGCTGATCAGATCTGACTGTAGGCATTCCAGAAGCTTCTCTGCACCCCCACCTTGGCTGTGGGTGCCCCTGAAGCCTTCCAAACATCCCCCACACTGGCCACTGGCGCCCAGCGGCTCCCTGGCGCCTCGGCACTCCCTTCTCCTAATGGCCCTGGCCAGGGTGCTCTGGGGCCAAACAAAAGAAGCTGTTAGCCTCAAGTAGCAGAGAGAGATGTGTCTACTCCTTCCGTGATAAAGGAGGGAGGGGGAGAAAGGGGGTTTTGCATCCTGTCACAGTGACAAAAGTATTTCTCTATCAGCTTGCTGAGGCATGAGTATGGCTAGTGATATGGTTACTCCAGGCTTAGTAAAAAGGAACACAACCTGACCTGAGCAACCACAGTACCATTATCATAATAGTTACAATAGCACAGCCTTATCTTTCCCCATACTTGATGCTAGTTATATTCTGACCTAGTTGGCTCTGTCTCTTTTGCTTTGCTGACCAGCTCAGTGACCAAGGAATGTTAGTCTGTATTCAAGCTGACTTCTGCTAGTAGAGTCATGATTAATTCTCTCTTTCCCTGTTCCATGTAGCGCATCCGTGATGAAGTGATTGCAATACAAGTCTCAATGGTTTACCGAGTAATGAACATTTAAATGATTCAATCGTTTGTAGGAGTGAAAAAGCAGGTGCTGTCTTGTCATGAAAAAGGCATAAATTCTGTGGGCATCAAAACACCTGTTTTTTCTGCTCTTTATCAGCTAAAACAGCACATTTAGTTTTGTCTCTGACTTCTCTAAGGAATGCACACTGTTTACTGCAGACAGTAACTGAGTGAGTTTAGAGCACTATGTCACATCCCAAAACTTATCTGAACACAACAGAGAAAATCTGTTTGAGACCCACTGCCTAGACCTTGTAAACAGTACAATTTATATGAAAACACAAGTAGCTCCCAGAATCAATAATGATGATCATCATCAACATCATAATCATCATGTGCAGTTCTGTAGTCCCTCTTATCTGAGATCTCAAATAATTTTATGAGTAACTGTAACTAAACTTCACTAGCTCCTTGGGCATTAGTGTGCATCTCACTAGACCCATACACCATTCTTTTAAAATAGTGAGCATCACTTTTGGAATTTTAAAGTATTTTTATGCCTGAAGAAAAATATAAATAGAGTATTTAGAAACTAAGGATAAAGAATGAGTGTTTTAAAGCTGCAGAGAATGGATATTTATTTCTCAACAACACAATTTATTACTAGATTGTTAGCATTTTCATAAGTGTTACGTTAACGTAGGAACACAGGTCTAATTTCAGAAGTTAAAATTAAATTGGTCTAACAGAGAATTCTTATTCTCTTATACTTCCTATTCTCTTAGAGATCTCACTAACCAATCAGCCACAACTAAAGATATTTGAGTAACTTCAAAGATATGGCCCTTTGGAACCTCAGACTAATTGCAATTCAGTTAACCTGGGCTTCTAATTACATAAGGTACTTTTGAAAATTGAATCTCTAAGTCATTAATGCCCAGGTTCTTACAGTTATAAAGGCCCTTAACTGCCTCTGATGTGTCAGTTAAGAGCCCAGATATCTCTCAGGCTCTGATGTTAAGTATTTTTGGCCAATGTCATATAGTTATATAAGTATGTGTTGTAGTACGTAAGTTGATAACTAGGCAGTTTTACAATGTATGACTCTGTAAAAGAAATTCTATTCATTATTGTTGCATTGTGTAAAAATTTACTTCATATCTGTCCTGGTTTTGTTAAAAACAAATTTCTCTTTTAGTGAATTCTCCTGTCAGCTAAAGTCTTCTTACTAACTGCACTTTTCTGAAAGCTAGATATATGTTTTGGTAGACATAGCAATGGAATGCAACATCACCAGTAATGATGCATATCCTGTAAGACGTGTAAGCAGGAGGTGACTGAAACTGACCAACTAAGTATTCCATCAGATTCACATGATACTTCATATAAAAGTGGGAGATCACGAGGATCTTGTACCTTTTCCCTATGGCCAACATTAGGAGAGGACCTTATGAGTCATCCCTGTGAACTGAGGCCTAGTGACAGACTGAATCCAGTTCTGGTTGGCTGCAGAGTCCAGTCCAGGACTTTGGGTGCTGGCCCTATATCTGCTGGAGCCATCGCTGGGATTTTCAAGATTGGTTTTGTATATTTTGTATTATTTTCTCTATTTTTTAGCATTAGTAAAACATTTTTACTTTTTCCAACTCTCTTCTTCTGGTCCTTCTTTCCCTCCCGATCACCTGTCCTTAGTTGGAAAGGGGGAGAGGGACTGAGGAGAGGGGGAAAGGCGGTTAACAAAACATCTGCCATGGTTTATTGTCACCCCGCAATCAAACCTCGACAACATCAAAATGTATTCATGAGATATTTTCAAGAAGATAAGTGAAAGGTAGGTTCTACATCATCACTTTTTTTTCCCAATTCTAAAAATATCTAGGCCTGCTTCAGGTCTCTATGTTGTGTGGGAAACTGTATTATGTCTTCGAGATTTAGAAGAATGTCATATGAAGAGCATTTGTGTATTTAACCATACATGAAAAGAGTTTGTTGGAGCCATCTGTTTCTTCAGGACAGAGTTGAGTCTTCTCATGAATCAGCTAGTAAGAATCTCTCTTTCCCTGTCAGCTCTCCTGAAGCAACTTTAATATTAGACACAGAAAGGGAGTCCTGTTTTATATTTGCATCAGATGTTTTGAAACATTTGAACACTAATACAGCTGCAGCAATGTTTGTGAGAGGAAAACATAACAAGGAAAGGAGCAGAGAACATATGGGATTTGTCTTGGAAGTTGTTTGGAAAAGGTGGTTAATTCTGCATGACTTTCAGTAACATTGTTCTATGCACCAGTGCAAAGAAAGAAATTTTTTTCTTTGTTTCTAAATGAAATATATTACTGTTGTATTTAAATCACTTCATATGGTACATAATACAGTAGGAACAGGCACGTGCTTTTCATACATACACACTCAGTTTTTATATATTATAATTGTTGATGAAGCAAAACTCCACTCCTGTAACCAGTGAAGCTGATAAAAGCAGTATCAGAGAATATTTGCCTTGTCTTCTGCAGAAAATTCTTAGCTCCGCTTCCAGCACTGTTGCAGTTCTAGAACAGCTGATAATGTTTATATGTAGGCATCTACATATGTATATGTCTATTTTTGTTTTCATATAATCAGGTTTTTGGTGACTACATAATCCTGATCTGTATGTATACTGTTTCTTCTTATTAATCAATTTTATGCTAATAGGGGGTTAATTTCTATTAAAATAGAAGGGAAATATGTTGTGGGAATTGTTATTTTAGGTTGCCTGAAATAAACTTTCTTCCTCCTCAGATGAAAGCAATCACCTTGTCATACTCTGTGAAGAAATCTACTTACTTTATTTCTATGTAGCCAGTCATCTCTCTCAGTATCCAAGAAATGTAGTCACTAAATTGCATATTCTAAGTGGTATATAGCAATGTTAAATGAAGGTACAGTTCGAAGACAAGAGGCCTGCAGCTGTCTTTAAAATGTGTATTGACCACATGGACCTTAATCTAAAGCTTTAACATACTGCATTTAATGGAACTGAAGTGATCTGCAACAACAGCAGGAGGTGTTAACAGCAACTGTTGTATGTGATGTTACAACATATTTCAGGAGACAGAAAATAATATTTGGCAACTCACGTATCTGTGATAAAACTGAGTTAATTCTTCTTTGTAACCTGAGATTTCATTCTTCCAGACAAGAAATTTCATACAGTTTCATAATGACTTAAAAAACCCCCAAAATAACAAAAAACCTCAACAAATTGTTCATCCAACTAATTAAGAAATCCTTTTCTTTAATTTTTTTGTTAAATATAAAGAAGGAAGTTATGTAGCAGTTGACTCCCAGAGACCTAAAGAGTGAATAAAAACTAAGGAATGAAACCCAAAAAGAAATGTTTCTATTGTCTTCACAGCCTTGAATAAGACAATCTTGAAAAGCCCATGAAACTCCCTGATCTTGCTTATACCAAAGAAAATAAAAGTCAATGGCAGAGACATCTTTTTAGTGGTGACAGTAAACATCCCATCTGTTTTTTCACTCATCCAACAAACCAAATTTGGAGTTTATTTCAGAGGGAAAAACAAACAAACAACACCACCACCACAAACACATGATTCTTTGTCCTCATGTTCCTCTCAAGCTGTTTGTATAAGACAGCTTTTTAATTTTTTTTAATAGACTACGTATATATTTCTGTTTGTTTCTTTTTAAATATTTTTTTAATGAACACACAGTGGTATGGAAGAGGTTTCACAGTGAGGCTTAAAAATGTTTTATATTATGAAATTCATTAAATGAACAAATGACATTGGGCTGATAACACTTTCTTCATTGTGAGTGAAAAATAGCTGTTTAGCTGAAAAAACAACCCAAATCACCAGTTTGTTTGTTTAGTGACAAGAAGGTGGCTAAACATATGGGTGTTATTGTTCTAAAGCAGCATTGAAGTTGACAAAAGAACATTGGAAATAGTTTATTTTATCTAAGAGATCAAAACCTTCTACAAGTGCCTGTAGATAATTTTCAAACCTGGACTCTTCTTTCCTAAGTTTCTTACCTAAGGTGCATTTACATAGCTGTCCGAAAGAATTGCTTGCTCTTTAGCTGCAGCTCACTTCCCACAGGCCAAACAGAAAATTATTCTTTACACTTAAGGGACTGCATTTGGATGAGTCGATGGTCTGCTGGAATGTTGCCTTTTAACTTGACTAGGCTGGGTGGATTGCTGTAGGCTGATAAATGCTCTAATTTAATTCCTCACGTTGAATCCTCTTCTTTGAATCTCCTTTACCTTTTCTGTGCATGATGTTCTATTTATTTCTAGCTGTACTTGAGTAGTCTTCCCTGTTCCCACATTTATTTTAAGGCAAACAAAAGCAAGAAGTTCAAACATCAGGCACTGCAAAGGGAGCATCAGGGTCTGTTTAGTGAATTGTTTAGTGGAAAACCAGACTGAGACCATGGCTTCGAAAAGGCCACCTTTTGTTAAGGTCTTTCCAAAACACTATTTCCAGGCTTACAGGAAGGCTGCTTTTTGCTTCATAGACTCCTAGAGACTCATTAATTTCTGAACATCATGCTCTGACAGTGTCACAGGTATGTAGGCATGGCCAGTCAGTGAAAATACTTTCTGGCCTGTGGTAAAGACTCAAAAAGCCAGGTCCTATAATTTTGGGGTACAGTTCCTGTACAGATCCTTACACTGTCCACTTTTCACTCTACATAGAAACAGCTCAGAGAGAGGGTACAGAGCCTGACATCACCGCCAGAAGTCCTATCACAGTAGCCTAACCAACATCATTAATTTATGAAAATTTACCCTTTTAAAATGAAACCCCTTTCTTCCAGATCAAGTGTTAGGAAATTAAAATAGAACAATCATGCCCACATAGACCAGTTAGAAAATCCACTACTGCTCATATTTTCAGACTCGAAGATGTCTTTATGCAGCAGGCATCTACTTTTGGCCAGTGCCGCTAGCATTGCACTGTGTCCCTGGAGAAGCTACTGGTACTCTGTATTTCTTGCTCTGACAAGATCTTCAGATTTTGTCTGACTGATTATTTCCTGGGCACTAGCTCCTTATTTCCCTGTAAGTTTTAATTTATTTTTTTTTTTCTTTATGATCTATTTTCATTTTTCTTTACTCTGAAGCAGCCAGTGGATTATTTGATCCTGCTTTTCTATCTTATTTCTACCTCGTTGCTGTAATATATGTTGTAACTATAGAAAATTAAATTGAGTAAGTGCACTATAAAGACATCAGGATTATTGTCATGGAAGCAACTTTAGAAGTTATATGGTCCTGAGCATTTTTAGAGAATGATAGTAAGACTTTGAATTAGACTCAGGGTTCTGCACAAATGCAGAGAACTGAGTGGAAGACTCCTGTAATTATTTTGCCATAGACAGCACTGATGATGAAGAAAGTAATTTCATTTGAGTACATTCAGATGGGAATGCTGGTTCTGAATCCAATTCATCGAGCACAGAGGTCATTAAAGCATGAATAATCAACCAAAATGATGGAACAAAATCTTCTCAAAAGCTACAGGTGAAATATTTTTTTTGTTCCATTTGATTAGTTACTAGCTGAGAGAAATTTGGGTAAGCTGGCAGAAATGCAAATATTTTTGATGAAGGAAATAGTGTTTCTAAGACCTATTTTTGGCAGAAAATGCTTTTTGCAGTCAATAGAATTTAGTAAATAAATCCATGTCTTTCCCAAGCTGCACTTTTCTCAAATCCTTTCATGGGCAACCATAATGTGGCTTATTACTCCTGCACCAAGATACTAACTCATCTCTATGCTTTTCTCTATTCTTCATTCTTTCACTCTCTTCTTAAGGAAACAATTCACAAAACAGTATTAGTGTGAGGCATATGTACAAGTTAAATATTATTAAAGTTCTTGAGGAATATGTACATGTCAGTGAAAAAATATGATCAACTTTTCCACTGTTCTGGCATGTATGACTACAAAGTTGTATATAAACATCTGCCTTTTCAAAATAATAGGCTTTTTCTTTCAAATTATGTACACCAGTTTCAACATCAGAATTTTTCATGAATGAAAGCAAACGGTTGTACATCTGCATAGCTATACTCTACTGCCTGATTTTTATTTAGTTAAGCACAGATTTGGATGTGATGCTGACTACATAAGCACTGCATGTGGAAACAGAGAATTTCCTTGGTTTGTAAAATATACCTAGCTGCAGGCTCTTTCAGTGACTGGAATAAGCTAATCGTTTATTTAACTGATTTTAAACCATGCTAGTACCTTTGTGAAACACTACAAAAGAAGGGAGATTGTAGACTTCAAAACCAATGAAGCAGAAGCTAATATTTTAATGACTAACTGGTTACTTGAAGTAACTGACAGGCAACCTTTACCTTATAATCATCACTACATTCACATAAATAGAAAAATATGAAAATGAATTTAAGAGAGTTTGTGTTAATGTTGAAAATTTCAGAAACTTTCTGACATCACCCACTGATAGCAAAGAAGATAAAGACACCAGAAAATGATGTTTCCTGCCTAAGCTTTAGTGTTATAAATAAAATAGAAATCCAGCAAAAAATTATAAATGTCTATAAAGAAAATAGAATCTAATATACAAACTGCTCCAGCAAAGCAATATTTTAAAATATTTTAAGAATATTTTAAAAGACAAAGTAGTAAAAATCCAAAGTACATGTCTCATATTTTTTTAAAGCCTAATGATTTTTTCCTCAAATAAAATATAGAAATTATTTAATTAAAGCTTTTTCTTATACTCAAAGCATAATGATGTCATTCATAAGATGAATAAGCACTTTTGCTTCAAAAACTACAGAAAGTCTAATATCGGCATGACTGATTATGGGGTTTATAGATTAACAGAGATACACTGCGTTCCTATGTCAGGATATAAACTCCCCTAAAAGTATGACCTACATGGATCCCTTATGATCGCAATATCCTTCATAGTAAATTTATGTCATCACAGTAACTGTGGTTCAATTGCTTTACACTTCTTCTTTGAAACTGAAGACAAAGCTAGCATTGAATTAGCTGTCACAATCAAATGTTTGTGAAATGATAAAAGCACATGTTTTTAATTGCAAATAATGAATGCTGATTAGCATAAAGCAAAAAGCTTCACTGTGAAGCATTACAGACTCATTGAATAGTCACAGTGAGGTCACCACAGCCTCAATAGAGTGGTCATCTTGTAACAAGACTGAAAAGTAAACTTGATTATTCTTTGAGATATTTTTTCTTTGAGATGGTTTTCTTATAGACTGCATTAATATCAAAAGAACAAGTCAAACCCAAACATTTCTTGGACTGTGTTGTAATGTTAGAAAATAGAAACTTGATGTGGGACGAATTTAACACAGGCAATTTTTCAGTACTACTTTGCAGTGTGAATATTTAACATCCATGCAATTACTATTCCTATAAAAAGGCACATTGGAACATTTAAAATTATAATATCAAATGTTTTCTGTCTTCTCCTTTTGGTTATCAATGAATTAACTAAGCTTTTCCATTACTGGGGCAGTTATATTTGGTTTCTTCTGATATAAATTATTTGATGAACTAAACATAGTAGAAAAAAATGCATCATTTGCCACAAGGGAAAAAAAAAAAAAGAAACACTAAAAAAAAACAGAGCCTCATACCATATCTACAGCAATTTTTCCAGATGCTTATAAGAAAATTTTTTATTTTAAAGGTAAAGATTATCAAATATGAATGAATGTCTCTTATTTTCTTTATCACGCCTGATTATTTTGATTTGGTATTTCTGTGGGTTTCTTTAGTTACATCTACTAAAATTAATGAGATTTAATAATATATTTTATTATTTGTAATGCAATAATTAAAGAAAATAAATTAAAGAAAAAAATCCTACAATGTTTAGCACCTGTCTGTAACTACTAAGGATGGCACAGTTACTGTTCTGAGGAATCAGAGCTTATCTGCAATGGGTGGAAAGAGTAGGAGCAACCATGACAAAATACAGAAGGAAGGAAATAACAAGGCAGTGTTGTACTCTTAATTAGATCATGCAGTTTGGATAGTTATTGCATAGCACATTGATTCCATGGACTGTCCCCTAAGATAAACTGTGATTATACAAATTACAGGGAAGTCCTTTCCAGATGAATGATAAAATCAACTCAAAGTTATAGTAAAAGTGCTTTTGTATTTGCAGGGTGGGGTTTTTGTGTGTTTGTGTTTTTTTCATTTAGAAAACAATATATCCCCAAAGCATGTATTACCTGAACTCTCTTGACACCTAGTCCCATGTCTTTTTGACAAAAAATCTGTTACTGACATTTGCAAGATCATAATAAAAAAATAATAAAATCCTAGTACTCTTTTAGTATCCTGTACAGGTGTGAAAAACAATACTGAAATATTTTGTGAGGGAAACTTCATCTATTTTCACACACATTATTTCTCCAGAAAACCATTATAATTTGCTCAAATATAATTTTGTTCAGAATAATGTTAACAATTGACATGAATAACAGCTGGCCTGCATCTTGCTCATAAGCAATCATTTGTAGTTATTTGTATGCTATCTATGTGTAGCTATCTATGTAAAGAAGTACATCTACTTTGATAACCCGGAAAAGTCATGCAGTATATTCTTTTTATTTTTAAAGTTCAACATAATTAATGGAAAGAAATTTCCAGACTGATGATGAGACTGATGATGAGACTGATGAGACATGTGGGCAGCTGGATGATTCATTTAAGGTGGACTCTTCTGGGTATAGCTTTTGGGAAAATCAAAGTTTACTGCTCCTAATAGCTGAAGCCAAACTGAAAACAAAACCAACAAAAAACCAACAAAAAACCAACAAACAAGCACCAAACCACAAAACAAACAAACAAACAAACAAACAAACAAACTAGATATATAGATAGGCAGATAAAGCAAATTTGTGTAAAATGGTTTCTCTCATCACCAGTCCCAATCTATGCTATATTACTAGCTGTTATGGCTAGAGTCTTACAGAACAGAACTGCTCATTGTCATTCTCCTGATTTACCCTTAGCATTTGTCAGGGTCACAAATTTACAAGATTAGTATCCTTACATCCATTTCAAGTGAGTTCTGTCCAGAGTGTAAAACCACAGTATGCTTGGAAACTTGGAATAATGTGTTTCTCAAGGCATAGTGATTTGAAAGGTACCTTGAGATAGCATCTAATGGGATTTACAAATAAAACTTTCAGTCTTTGTTTAACAGCAAAGAAACAGAAACATCAATAGGAAAGACCAACAATCTACAAACTACTATGGGAGAAAATGTTTCAGTAACTAGGTCTTTTCCATTAATGTTTATTTTCCTGTGTTACAGGCTTTAAGTACTTTCAGCATTTGCTCTGTGATTTACTGGCCATGTTATTGACACTTTACAAAGGTTTTTTCAACACTGCCTCTTATTTTCAGAATCACAAAACAATTTATTTGTGCTAAGGATATTTATAAACCTCTAAGAGATTTGATATGTGCACAGCATGTTCATAATGTGTCTACACATAGCTGTTCAAGTCTGAGTGGAAAATAAAATGTTCTCTTGTCTTGTGTAGGAACTGTATTTTTTTTTTCTTGATAGCTTAGTTCCGTTTTCCTGATCTCCTAAACAACTAAAATTATTGTTCATTTGGGAAGACAGGTACAAATAACACGCATATATATGTGTATACATAAATAAATAATATGATATATCCATATACAGATGCATGGATATGCATTCCTTGAAGAGAAGGTTAGCTTTGAAGAATTACAAAAGAAAAATGTTCAGAGAAGTTATAATTAACAGTTAAATTGAATGTAAACTCTAATGTGATTATCAGTAGTACTCTTTATTAATTGAAACATTACTTAATGACCTACATGTATACAACAATTCTTAAACCAGCTCCAAAAAGTGTGAGAATTATTGTTGTTTATGCAGATGAATAACTTTTTCTAAACAGCCAACTTTTTATCATATAAAGGCTCTGTACAGACTCCCAGTTCTTTAGGGAGGTAACTGCTTGCTCTTTTAAACTTGTCCTGGTTTTGTTAAAAACAAGTTTCTCTTTCAGTGAATTTTGCCTGTCAGCTAAAGCCTTCGTATTAACTGCATTTTCCTGGAGAACCAGACACATGTTTTGGTAAACCTAGCTATGGAATGCAAACTTATTGATAAGCATGGATGGACATCTCACGAGAGGGGCGACGAGAAACAAGTGACTAAGAAACTGACCAACTGTGTATAACATTCCATTCACGTGAATACTTCATATAAAAGTGGGAGATCACAAGGATCTCGTCCCTTTTCCTTTTCCCTTCTGCTTATGGCCGACATTAGGAGAGGATCTTGCTGGTCATCCCTGAGAACTGAGGCCTAGTGAGAGACTGAATCCAGCTCTGCTTGGCTGCAGAGTCTAATCCAGGACTTTGGTGGCCGGCTCTGCAGTTGCTGAGACTTTCAAGATTGGTTTTGTATATTTTGTATTATTTTCTCTATTCTTATTAGTAGCATTAGTAAAACATCTTTAATTTTTCCAACTCTCTTCTCTCTGTTCTTCTTTCCCTCCCGATCGCCTGTCCTTAGTGGAAAGGGGGGAGAGGGAGGGGCAAAACGGGGGAAGTGGGGGCGAGAGGAGGTTAACAATACATCTGCCAGGGTTTTATTGTCACCCCGCAATCTTAACCCTCGACAAAACTACAGCTCATATTATGGAGTCATTCTACACTGACTTTGAGGTGATCTGACTCTTGAAAGAGTGAAGAAGTTGTTATTAGTTAGTTTCTACTAATCCATTTAGAAATGCATAGTCTGAGAATTCATGGTCTTTTTAAAACACCCAGACAAGTATGTTACTCGGATGCCCAAGGTCAGGTTGATTGCACTCACTTTAGATGTCTACAATATATATATATATCTACTTTTAAGGTAGTTTTCTGTGCTCCTTGTATAGTTGGTGGAGAGAAACAAGGACTTTCATAATAGAAATTGTCAAAAGCAGATGTCTGCATTAGGTCAGGTAAAGCCTATTCTAGATTTCTGGGCACACTTAACTTTGATTCTCCTCTAAACTTCCTGCTCAGACTTGCAGTGGATACTCTCAATTCCCTGGGTTTAGGCAGAGGATCAGGGGCTTTATATTCACACAAACCGTCTGAATTTAATATCTTCTCTGTCCGTCAGTACCTGATCTTTACCATCATTGGTATTTCTATGGTGAATTATGTCACTGAATGTTTCTTCAGGAATTATTCTGTCCATCACTGTCCAATTTACAACCACAACTTCAACACAACCAATTAAACTATCTCTTACTTGCTGTAAAATGATCAGCATTTGGACAAATTGTGGAGGATGTCTGATATAAACTGCACACTTTGATGTTGCCTGGAAAAAACTGGAGGGTAAAATATATTTTGAAGGTGTCTTTTCAGCTTTATTGTATTACTAAGGCAAAGCTATGCTGTTAATATATACAGTAATGCATCAAAGCTACTAGGAATTGCTAACCAAATAGAATTTATTTTTCACATTGTTATGTATTGATGTATATAAATGACAAATGAAATACACAATTTCAAAAGGCAAGGAAAAACAATCAAATATTCAAGAAAAAAAATTACTGTCTCTCTATTACTATTCAAATGGGAAAAAAAGTCTTCTCAGGAAAACAGAACTGTTTCTTGCTTTATTCTTTTTAAAACACCTGTTATAAGTTAGGAAAAAGTGTATAGCTTAAATAAATGAAAAAGATTGCCATTTATGTCATGTACCGCAAACGTTGCCTAGGTATCAGCTAGAAAGTGCTTCTTATTTCAACCAAAAACAAGAATACTAGCACTACACAGGTTCTTGAATCACTGGCATTTGCAGCTTACTGTCAAATCCTGCCTGCTGTGTTGATAAATGTAAACAAATTATCTTCAGACATGAATATTCAAGAAATAAATAGGTGAAGGTCAGTTGTTTTTCTTTCCGGTGAATTTCTCCGGATTGATTAGGGCAAGTACACCACTTTGATTCTTTGATTATAGGGTCCATAGATAGCCTCCAACATGGCAGGTAATGAACTAGGTCCAACGTGCAACCATGGGATCTAGAGAAGAGCAAAAGGAGCTAATATCACAATCAAGGCTGGAGACAGGTACACGTAGACATTAGCTCAGGCCAGGTTTGATGCCCGGGCCCAGGCTTGTATGTCAGTCCTGAAGAGTTGCTCTGTTTAAACTGTGGGAATGGACAATGGTAGGGTCCCAACATAGCTGAAGATCTGATGAATAAAACAGTCTTTTATGAGTGGGCAACATATTTTGAATTTCTTCATAATGAGAGAATTACTATGTTATAAATTCTTAAATTAAACTCTGCATCCAAAGTATTTCTTAGGGGTTAGAATTTGATACCTATTCTAATTTGTTTACCCTTCTTTCTGGGACTGTAAGAGAAACCTTCTATTTTCCTACCTGTGCTTGGCCCTGGTGGCATTTCAGCCAAGTGACAACTTCTGGACCACAACCACAATCACAGTGGACGGGAAGTAATGGGTGCCTCCAAAGAGGATTCAGGCTGATGAAGTTGGGCACCAACCATTCTCCATTGTTTGTCAAGACAGCTTAGGAGATTTCCTTTACTGAATCTAGCTACTAACCCATCATGATTTGTGACATCCATGTTGAATGGTCAGAATGTGTTCCAAATTCTACAGCTTCCTTGAGTTTCTTAGAATTGTTAAATAATGAATGAAGATTATTTGGAAGGTCGTCTCTCTTGTCTGTACAGATTTTTTGTTTTCTTTTTAGAAAAATCCCTTTGGTTTCCAATAGCCCACTCCTTTTCTCTGTCTTATTCTGGATCATTCTAAACTGGTCGTGTTATTTTTCTATTATATTGCTCCACCCTACAAAAGAACATGCTATTCATTTTCTACTTTCCCTCTCTTCAGAAAAATGAGCTGCTAAGACAAGATATTTGTTCATAGATGTTCCAAAACTTTCTTCATTGAAATCAACAGTAAAACTCCTATGTATTTCCGTGGAGTCAGGGTGTCATCTATTATTTCATATGTCATTCAGCTTGACAAATTACACCCTTTTATTTCCTACAATGTTTATTTTCTGTTCAAAATTATTTAAGGACTTCTGTAAATATTTTTTAATAAATGAAAGTCCTGGAATACTGCTTTGTCCATTTTCAGAAATGCTAGGAGGAAAACTGAGAGAATATTAAGACTCAGAATGGGCGGAACATAAAGGCATTTTGCTTCTGAAAATGGAAGCAAAAGGAAATAAATACCGAAGGAAACAAATGCTGGACAGGTACATTATGTGGTACTTAGTTGCCTGCTGAGGTTAAACCATGATGTTACTTTTTAGGTGCCCAGAATGGGACCTGAAGGGTTCAAATCAATGACAGATTTAATTGGAGGGTGCTGAACCAAATTTATAGCTACCATAGCTATTTATCTACTAATTAGCATGGGTTGCTTGCCTTACTGTATATTGAGAATCTAGTGCTTGTTAATGCTTTTTGCATTTGCTGTTTGCAGCACTCTTTCTCATCTTGCTCTGCCTGTGCCTGCAAATATTTGGATAACAGTGATGGACATGGACCTGGACTGGATGATGGCCAGGGCATTGTGGCTGTTCATTTGCTGCTGCACTGGACATGCTGGAACTCCAGTGTGAACTTGAGCTGAAGGGCCTCTGATCCATGGACAGGTCCACCTGGGAGCAGGGCACCCCAAAGCATCTGTGGTCATGGCTAAGTCCACACCAGGGCAGATGCAATCTTGAAGAAATTGTGGCCCAAGGAAAAGTCCATGCTGGAGAAGGTACATCTCAAAGTATCTGTGACTCTGGATAAGTGCACGCCACAGCAGGTAACACCTTGAAGTATCTGTGCCCATGGACAAGTTCACAACGCAGCAGGTACATCCCTGAAGAGAGACTGTGGCCCTCATATAAGGCCACACTGGAGCAGGTACAGCCCTAAGAGATTGTGGCCTATGGATAAGGCCATGCTGTGCCCTTGTGTCCAGGAAGGCCAATGGCATCCTGGGGTGTATTACGAGGGGGGTGGTTAGTAGGTCAAGAGAGGTCCTCCTTCCCCTCTACTCCGCCCTGGTGAGACCACATCTGGAATATTGTGTCCAGTTCTGGGCCCCTCAGTTCAAGAAGGACAGGGAACTGCTGGAGAGGGTCCAGCGTAGGGCAACAAAGATGATTAAGGGAGTAGAGCACCTCCCTTACGAAGAAAGGCTGAGGGAGCTGGGTCTCTTTAGTTTGGAGAAGAGGAGACTAAGGGGGGACCTTATTAATGTTCATAAATATATAAAGAGTGAGTGCCACAAGGATGGAGCCAGGCTCTTCTCGGTGGCAAACAATGATAGGACAGGGGGTAATGGGATCAAGCTGGAACACAAGAGGTTCCACTTAAATTTGAGAAAAAACTTCTTCTCAGTAAGGGTGACAGAGCACTGGAACAGGCTGCCTAGGGAGGTTGTGGAGTCTCCTTCTCTGGAGACATTCAAAACCCACCTGGACATGTTCCTGTGTGACCTCACCTAGGCGTTCCTGCTCCAGCAGGGGATTGGACTGATGTTTTGAGGTCCCTTCCAATCCCAAACATACTGTGATACTGTAATGATAGAGCAGGAGCAAGAGAAGGAGTTAATTGCAATGTTAAAACCTGTGGCCTTGTCCAAAGGTATCAAGGGTGGTGACTGTAATGGAAATACTTTAAAATTGTTGTAACCCATTATTTCAATGATGTGTCATAGGAAGTACTATAGCAGTAACCCTTTGCTGCTAGTCAGACTAGGGAGAAGGGCATGAGTTCATTATAGTGTTAAACCCAATGGCACCAAGGATTGAGATGATAATGGAAGTACCTTTAAATTGTTGTAGCTCATGATTTGAGTTGCATGTTATAGGAAGTACTGTAGCAGGAAACAGTTGAACCAATGCAGGCAGAACATCAGAGGAAGCAGTACAAGTGCAGCAGTGAATCGACCTGAGCTCAGGGCTGGTGGGTGGTATGAGAAACGATGGTTCTTAGGACACTATGAGAGATGGTGGTTGTGAAGTATTGTCTCAAACTTGCTTGCTGAAATAATATAAAGTACTGTCTCATGGCCTGCTTGTTCTGAAGAAACAAGACCCGGAACTGCTTACTGACATTGCTTGCTTGATTTGGCGCAAATACAGTGAGTTAAAGCAGAAAAGGTGTGGTCACTGTGAGTTGCTAAAACTCAAAAAGTGCTTGAAGATGTGTAAGCTCAAGCAATATCAACCAGCAATGTCTGGGACCAGGCCTGTAGTGTGCTCAGGCAATGCCCACCACAAACTGCCATAAAAGCTGCATGACAAAAGTCCTTGATGTGGCCATCTACCACTGGGACCAAAACCTGTCACCTGAGTCCCAGCACTGCCAGCACTACTGACACCTGGACTCTGAGACCTGTGTGAGCCGAGCCCTGCAAACTGCCAGCATTACTAGGACCTGAGAGCTGATGGACAGAAGACAGCATTTGGATCCTTGGCGGTGATTGTCTCTTGCATATCTCTGCTTATCTTCTCACATACTTGCTTAATTTTTCTCCACCTTTTTCCCACTTAAATCTATAACTCCAACTTAAAGTGTAAAAATGAAATAGACTGTTTCACAGCATCTGACCTTGCTTGTGTCTTAATGTTACTCCTGGGATCATTTTGAAGCCTTCCTGAGCCCAAAATCAGACTGGGACCCCACAGATAGTTAATGAAGAGGTATTGGATATCTCTTAATCTATTAAACTGGCTTTATCTCAACTCACAATTTTTTGCACTTTTACCCTTCCGATTCTTTCCTACATCCCACTGATGGGAAGTGGCTGTGTGGGGCTGAACTGCCTATTAGGATTAACCGCCATAAATAGGGAAGAGCTGAACTCTGCTATACCTATCCTGCACTAACAAAGAGTTCACATTGATGCATTCAAGAACTAGCCAAGCCTGTTAGATTATTTATGCAGCTGGCCAACACTTTAATTTCTGTGTTCCATGGTACTTGGATGCGGGAGATAAACTTGCCAACGAATTCCTGAGCAAATACTTTGGCAGCTAAACAACAAACATTTACAGTTACACTGAATTCCCAGTTTGTAACTTTAACTAGTAAAAGATGAAACATGCCAGAGATTCAACTTGTTTCTATGCAACTGTGTTAAACTACTGTTTTAACATGGTGCTTTGCAGAATTTTTAGCTGTTGATACTTCACAGTACTAACCAGTACAATATTGAATGAGTATGCAAAGAGAGAGGAATTTGTTATAAACTATTTATGTATTCCCAACCCTTTAAATGCCCTATCAGTACACATTTTATTCACATTCATCCCTTCTAAAAGAGCCCTGAGACAATTTCTGCTCATTTGTAAAGACATATACTCACTTAGTCAACTCTTGTGATTGCCTTTGAAGTAATAGTAGTGTTTCATTAGCAGATAATTTCTTTAGACCTAGAATTACTCCAGAGATGATTATATAACAATCAGACTCCCTCAGGGAGTTGTTGAAAGACAGTGGGTTGCCAATTAACCCTCTACTCTCATGCCACCTCTTTAATCTTGAAATGAAAACAATAAGACTACCCCCTCTTCACTGAATACTGCACTCAGCATAGAGATATTCCTGGTACATCCATGAGTCCAGAACACAAGTGGCAGCACCTAACTAAGTTTATGCAATATAAATAAGTTTCTGAATATCTGTATCCTGCACTCCTTTTGTATTAATAGTAGTTAGTGGAGAGAAACAGGACCTATAGAACAATTTTATAAAACTGAATTAAAGTTCAAGGACAAAGATTGAGTACTAATCAGTCTTAAAATTTCAACTAGTTTTCTGTCTTGCTTTGAACCTCTTCCTCTAACTCTTTCCTGCACAACTCTGCTGTGTAAGGAGCGAACCCTAGGAAATGTTGATACAGATTGCTTAATGTCACTTACAATCAGTACTCAGCTTACTGGAATTAATCTCACCCTACAGCAGATGTTTAAATAGTAGGTAAGAGAGTTCAGTATGAGTGTGTGTCTTTCTCCCCTTTTCTGTCTCATGTGGCCATACAGGACTATAGGGTGACATGACACATTTCAGATGTGAAAATGTCTCATAAGGACTTACAAGCATGCACTTAGGAACCGTTCTCTATTTCCTAAGTTTCTCCAGTTAAACTCTATTTTTTCTTCTTCTTTTAGTGTCAAACTTCATTCCCTAAGTAGGTTAATATTAGCATACTCTTTATGTAGTAGTTTCTATCGAAACATCTTTATTTAGGATGGGAAAAATCTAGACTTAACAAGATAAGGCTTTTTGCTACTAATTTTTTTACTTTTTCTGTCAGACTGGGAAGGTTTTGTGAGCAGTGTCCAACTGTCTTTTGCTATTGCAATAGTATTCATGATCTTATTTGCAAAAGGTTGAGTATAATTTACAAAATCTTAAAGCTAATGCAAGGAGGGACTGAATGAGATATACAGGCAGGTATGAGTACAAATGTGAGTATGAAGAGGGAAATTAACTGTAAAAATTCTCAAGACCTAAGGCTCATTCTTAAATTCAGAAAGTGTCTTCCATTTAGAGTAAAGAGTAAGGTAAACTGCAATACTTCAGGCATAAGACAGACATATTTGCTGGGAATTCTTGTAAGTAACCTTCATATATCTTACACTGTAGATGCTTAATGTTAACTGAAATAAATCCCACCCACTTTTTTCAACTCCAAAGCAAGAAGTATTTTAAATAAGCAGTCATTTAATACCATTCTTTAATTAATTCAGAAGTATGCAGTTTGGCTTGCATAGTCTTGTCTGCAACAGATAATTATGAGAATGTGAATCACTATGTTTTTAGCTGAGTCAACCACCCAGACTAATAAGCCTTTTGAAACATCCTCATGAGCAAATTTTAATATCTGAAGACAATGAATAGATGTGTAGCATTTCAATCAGATGGGTAAAACTGTAGCAGCATTGCACAGCATTTGTTTTGTGGTTTTGTTACCCCTCCAATATTAAGAAGACAACCTTGACAGTCTGTTCCAGCTATGCTGAGTTTGTTATGAGACCAGAATGGGAAGAACAGTATTGACTAATCAGACTTTGAAATCCTTCCATACTTTTCTGAACTTGTAAATACACCAGAGAGCTATGTCCTATCATGACTTAAATTAACCTTAGGTCTATCAGATAAATCTCATCTGGTTGGTTTGTACCTGGAAGAGCACACTGTGTGAGGCACCGGGAGCAGTGACATAGGAGCTTATGAACAGAGGGAAATTTTCCTTAATTTTTGGCTGCTTGGTGTTAATGGAGTAGCAAGAAGCAGAGCCCCAGATGAGACCTATTAGATTCTCACAATACAGACATTCACATCAGTTGATCTGTTCCAATGCAAATAACTAGTGCTGTTGTTAATAATATTTTAAATGGATTTCAGGAAATTAATTTCCTTTTATTATCTGCAAAAGTGGTTTCCTTACTTGAGTAGTAAATAGTTAGGCATGATATACTTATTTTATGAATTCTTGAACGATTTCATGGCTATTAATCTGTCTGTGAGCACAGGCAAAATGTTCACTATAAAAACAAAACAAAAGCAGGTTGTGCCCCAAATACGCTTCTGAGCTTCCCGTCTGCAGGAGCACCCTCACTACTGAAGTTAGGAAAAACCTACTTTAATTTATCTATATAGCCTGAAGGTTTATAGGAGATGAACCTGATTGATTATAAATAGTGATTCACTAGAACAGTGTCACAATCATGTCACAGCTACCACAATAATTCCTGGCCTAATTGCAAACCTGCAATTTCATGGGGGCAAAGAAAGCAATAAGCCAGGATTTATTCCATAGGATAGCGCAAATGGCATGTGTCGGAAAAATGTCCATTAGAAAGTGATCCACCAGTCCCCATTAATTGAATGGGGCCAGCTGGGCCAGGTGGTAAGGCATTTGCTATGGATAGATACAATCTGACTTCAGGTTCTTAATCTGACTAATCTAAAGAAGGAATTTAAAACCCTTGGACATGCCGGTATTCAGAATGGAGTTCTGCTCAGTTTCCTCCAGAAGAGCTCCTCAGTATTGTTTACATAATTAAATAATCACTGAATTAGAAAGAAATAAAAGGTGGGGGGTTGGGGGGCGAGGTGTTAAAACTTGGCATTTAGCATGTGCAATCAGAGTGTGAGGGAATTTGAGTAGACTTTCTCTGAGTTCAAATCTGTTTCCAAAGAACAGAACTGAACTGGAATCTTCTGGGTTTCAGCTCATGTCTGTGCTATCAGAAAGTTACTGCTTTTGCTTTTCATCATGCTTCATCAAACTGAAACTTTCTGACAAGGTACTTCTTAAATAAATTCCTTACTTGTTTGACTCTCAAGCAACCCTAAGCACTCAAATGTATTAAAGCATGCTTTAACCCAGTACTTGAGATTCTGCCAAGGAGACTGGTGTTCCAGAGAAGTGTACTATTTTTATTTATTGCTGTGTAATGCATGCTTTATGATTTTGTGTCAAATGCATTGCATCTGGAGCACTTCCCCCAGACATTGAGAAAGACTCTTTGTTCTATTTGTGAATAAATATTCACTCCCAAATGAAAATACAATAGACATGGAGCCTGAGTACTGTACCCCTACTCCGTACGCTGCCTTATTGCTGTCTTAGTCTTTGACTGTCTTGGACCCTTCCAACAAGCTGTTTCCTACAGAGATAATGTGTAGATGGAGCAAGTACTAAGCAGTGTGTTTGTGACCCTGCCTGTGTCATTCAATTGCACTTTCATCAATTGCTAGTTCTCCTTTCATTAGCATAACTGAAGGTAATCCTCATGCAATGACTATTATAAAACTTTAAATCTTCTGTGAAGATGTGTGTTGGTTAAATTTGTGGTGATTCATGAAAACCACTTAAAACTCACATGAAGAATAATTATTAAAGATTAGATGTAAGAGGACTAAAGTCTAGAGAAAAAAACAGAAGACTCATATTTCAATATTTAATCATCTCTATTAGCATTTGTTTTTATTGCTTCTCAGTATAGGTTTTGTTTAGAAACTTAGTAAGTTCTTTTTAAAGATCTCTTATATGATTTAGTTCAATAGCTCATTTTTCAGTCAGTCTTTCTACTTTTGTTTTGGAAGGGATTCTCTAATTATAGAATCAGTCCTTGAATCTTTGTGATCCTTGTGAGTATGGCAAGAACATTACTTGAATCAATTTTAGAGTTCTCTTGATCATATGAAAAGACTTCATTTAAATCACTGGTCAATGTAAGATGGATTTAGCTCTAAATTTTCAATGATCTCTATTCAGAAGCACTTGCATATCACAATATGTCATCTGTCAGCAAGTCCAAATCTATCTGAACAAGAATAAAATAATTTCTTAAATTAAAGCAAAGCACATATGTAGCTACCAAATTATGTTGTCTAATAAACCCAAGTAGATCAAATATCTAATAATCCCAAATAGATCAAATAGATGTTACTGAGACTGTTGGATGTTTTTGTTTGTTTGTTTGTTTTGGTTTGTTTTTTGTTTTTTTGTTTTTCCTGAAGTATCTTTACTAGAAGAGAAATAAACACTTTCACACTGGAGGGTTCTCAGAGTGGGGTAATTTGCTATTCACATACTACTTACCCATCACCAGGAGGTTAGAGAGTTCAGACTATTAGTACTTGTTCTCTATGAAAAATTTAACAGAAGGCAGAGATTGCAAATAGAAGGCTTATTTTCCCTTGGCTCAGAAGCCAAGTGTAGTCATTTTACTTGATCTTTCTCTAACATACTTGTAAATGTTTTAATTTGAGTCTGCTTATGAGACAGAGAACATCACAGCACTCATTTCATCCCTGACTTTGGGCAAAAATCCAAGCTATTTGAAAATAATTAACACACAAGCTTCAAACATACCCAGAAGATTTCCCTGAAGAATACACATCAAGGCCCTGTCAGGTCCTTCTGTGCCTTTGCAGTGCTGCAGTAGTTCCTTACCTAATTATATCAGAATTTCCCCTTTGTAAAAATGTTGACAATGTAAAATCAAAACACCTTTTCCTGCATAACTCCTAGTTTGCTCTTGTCAGGAGTGTTATAGGAGACAATGGAAGTACACATGGGGGTTTACTGCTATAATCTGACATCTTCCATAAAATGGGAACAATTTGGTAGAGGGGAGCTTAGTTGTTCATATCAATTAAAATAACGCTAAACCAGCTCTACTTTGCATCAGAAATCAAACCAGACCAAGAGACAATCAGGAAGCAAGGATTATTTAAATTTGCACAAGCACACAGTTTCTCCGCAGAGCTACTTTAGCTGTGTTATGATGCACTTCAAGAGCTTTCTTAACTGTTTTTCTTGAAGTAAAATGCATTGATGGTATTTTTCTAAGCTATAACTGCTGCAGCTATCTTCTGCAAATGGCAAGCTTTTTAAAAAACTTCTGTTAGACAGTGTTTATTTCAGCACTGCATGTGGGTAGTCCATTCAATGGCCTGTGGAACATTCAAATATTTAGTAGAAAGTAGACTACTTTTACAAGTTGTTTCCCAGACTGAAATCTGTGCATTTGTGTTCACCTCAAAAATATGAACGATCTTGAGAACTGAACTTTTATTTCTCATCAACTTGTGTTTGCAGTCCCAGGAAAGAATCCAAGACAGAAGAGAATTGGGATGACTTGCATTCTCTAATTTTCCAGATTTTGTTATACAGGAGTACATTTTCATAATGATAAAATAATATAATAAATAAGTATTTCAAAGCACTGCATACACACTAGATTACCAAGGCAGCTTCACCTATTCTGCACCCACACATTTTCAGTCTTGGCAGAAGTGTGGCACATTTTCATCAGAACGGAGCATTCTGACACATCAAAGGTTTTTTGCACTTTGAGTTTTTGTGGGTTTTTTTTTGTTTGTTTGTTTGTTTGGTTGTTTTTTTTGTTTTGTTTTGGTTTGGTTTTTTTTTTTTTTTGGCTGTTGCCTATAATAGTGTTCTGGGAAGACAAGGTTGTACAGAAAAGCCTCCTTAGGTTCAATTTTGCCTAAAATTCTGAGAAAATTCCCTAATTACAGCATTGTTCTGTAGAAGATGGTTATGCCAGCTAGGTTTTGAGCTAGTGTCATGTGGTAGGGACACTCTCCATGTACATAGCCAGTTGAGTCCTTTATGGAGTCTAGGCATAGGAATACCCTTTATTCTGGATCCCAAAAGATCTTTGGTAAGCCTTGACACTCATCTCAGATAAACTGACAGGGCTTCCAAAGATGTGCAGTATATCCTTCAGGGAACTTGTGCCAATAGCTTTATGGAACTCAAGCACCGATCAGAATTATTTTCTGGCACAGTGCTATACTTAGGCTTCCAAGCTGAGTTTAAGGTGCATACTAAGCACTTGCCTTCTCTCTCTTGAAATATGTATATTTCTGAACTATTAACTAAAAAAAGGGTCAGAAGGGAATTCAGGGACTAGATGTAAAACAGTTCAGGGAAGGGCTGCAACCCCATCTTTCACATGCTGTGTTTGGACATTGGTTCTCAGTTGAGTATATTCTGGTGTGAAGCCATAAATAGGGATTTCTTTTAATTTTGTCCATTCAATACCTGAATCCTGAAATAACACTGTAATGACAACTACCTTTTACACTAAGATTCTGTTGGCTTGGAATTTATCTAATATGCTGTAAGTCTGTATTGACGTTTGCTCCCGTACTTTGATGCATAACTAGGCTTTTTGAACTTCTTCTTGTATCACAATTAGTATTGTTTTAATTGTATGCCAGGGAAACGATTATAGTGTAATAACAAAGTATTTCGGCTTCAAGTCATTTTTCACTGAAAGCAAACATCATGTTTAAATATTAGACTTTGCATGGTTTGCATGAGTTTCTATAAGTAGTACTTTAGAAGAATAATTTATTTTCTTTTTCAGTGATTTTATAAGCAGTAAAAGGTAATCTATAAAGTAAAAAATTAACGTGTTTACTCTAAATGTAATGTACTTATTTACAGGTATTTCTGTGAAGTTCATGACCATAACATTCATCATTTTATCTCTTTGAATTTATTATTTATACTGTAGCTGAAAGGAAAGTAACTTAGTGGGACTATAATATTGTCAGAACTCTAAGCCAAACATCAATGTGTTTTATTTTCACATGAAACATATTTACCTTTTGATGCAACCAAATGTTCATGACATTCTGGCATGTCCCAAAATTATTGCCTTGAGGTTTTCACTGTTGAAAAATGACAAGTTATCTCAGGACCTAGTCTGTGCACTATTCTATCAACACTTGGTAATAAATTGAGAAAGTGTGGCTACAAAGTTTTGTTTTGCATGTGGAATTTAAGTTTGTCAAAAGGCATAATAGAAGCTGATCATACAACCTTGTATTTGTTATTTAACACCCTATGGTTTTCTGTAAACTGCACTTGAATGGCTCAAGAATACAGTTTTGGTTGTACGGCTCATTGTATTAGAGAACATGGACTTAGGGTGAAAAGGTGTATGCAAAGTTCACAGAAGTACATAAATCAGGAATATTATGTAATTTATGATGAGGTAGAGTTGATGGATGGGGGCCTATCCTAAAGTTCATATCTCTAGAACCCATTATTTCTCTTAGATGTATATAATTAAAGAGCATAATTTGGCTTTCAGATGACATACCTTACAGTTGTGGTGACTATATGAGATCACTTTCATGGTAGAGCTGTAATATATATATATATATATGTATATATACATATAAGATTAAAAATAAATGCTCTGATCAGTGAAGGAATTGCACTCTCCCAAAGAGCTAAATATCATGACTTGAATGGATAGTGGAAACACTGTTAAGGCAATGCCAGAGCAAAGACATGTTTTACATCTGTCCTTGAAAGTTACAACTCCCATATTTAGATGTCCAAATGGAACAATTCAGAAATAATGGTAAAACATGAAAAATATCTGCCAAAATATGTCAGATTTTTAATGACAACAGTTGAAATCTGTCCCCTTACTCAACTGTTGCAAAAGGCACATTTCATTAGAGATCGCTTGTGAGATAAACCTCTGAACAGCCTAGACCAGTTTTCACCTGAAATCGCACTCAGTACTCATTGTGGTATTCAGAACATTACAATTGATTCAGATGCCTATTTATCCCATAGAAATGGTGACAGCTAGACTCTGCTAGAGAATTAAAATGCCCTTCAATATTTCAATAGATTTCTAACTAAAGGCAGTCTGGCTTTATTAAGAATGCTTGTTACAAGACAGAAAATCTTGACACATTCTGTTTCATTTAAGATTTGATGTTATTTCAAGAAGCAATAACTATGGTCCATGAACAATATCAATCACAAGAAATTCACTCAACATATTAATTACAAGAATAAAGAACATTTACAGCATTCATGAAAGAAGAGAAAACAGTAGATAGAGACAACCTCTGTTACTGAAATTATTAACTCAGTGTGTCATGTATATTGAGTCCAACCCAAAAATATAAATGAAGTCCTAAAGGGTGATGCTTTCAGATAGGTACAATGGTACAGAAGAAGAGTCATTAATCAGCCTTAGTATATTGATCATGTAAAGCCTTTGTGGGTGATTTGGAGAGACACTAAATATTATGTCATCAAAACAGTGGATGATGAAAATTTGCAAACTCTCTTGAAACCGGTGACAGGGACAAAAACTGGAAATAGAAAAGATGAAAAAAATAGATCTCAGATTGCTCTTCAGATATTCAGTGTCTGTCTGAAGCTTTTGGATAGACTTGACTGGCAGAAACCTCTGAATCACAACTTCCTCAGCTCTGTTCTGATATGAATCAAAGAAATTACAACATGCTCAGTTAACAGGTGAACCTGCAAAAGTATGAAATAGACACTGTCTAATTTGTCTTCCAAACACTACATTTTGTCTCTAATGCTCAAGGCATGTTCAATAAACTTTATAGGATGTTCTGAAGTGATCTTGTTAGTTATTTTGCTTTGATTAAAGATTGTCAAATAGGATTGATTAGATTGGTACAGACTCTTCGAAGATAAGTGTATACAAAAAAAAAAAAAAAAAAACAGATGGAAAATTAGTAGGAAGCATTTAAAAGAAAATTTGTAAAAACTGACCTTACCAGCAGTTAGGTAAATTGACTTTTTGACAGAAATCTGGGAGCTAACTAACAATAATAATCAATAAAGCACTGTAGTTTCTTCAAGAATTGCAGATCTTTAAAGGATAACAGTAATTTAAAATATAATAGTGTGTATATTAAATTACAACTCTATAACAGAATAAGCAGTTTTTAGGGTAGTTAAACCAGTTATTTCTTAAATGCCTGTCATGGTTTTTCTAACATTCTTACCATAGAATGTGTTACAAATTTATCTAAATACCTTACTCAGTGCATTGTCGGGTTGATCATTTGTTTGAGTCTCCTCTAAAATCAATAGAGTTCCTTAAAATATGCCAAAACCCATCTATGCAGAACTGATTAGAAGGACAGGCTTTAGCTTACAGGTAATTGGGCATACATGCCAATATCTTATTTTAATTTACTTCCATTTAAGTCAACAACAGCAGTAGGGGACCTTTTGTTACATATACGGACTCTTTTCAACAAATTTTATTAAAATATTCCCTCCTCTGGTTTGAATTAAATCTGGTTATTAAAATAATTTAACTGCAGGATCTACCCAAATGGAAAGTAAATCCATAATTTGGTCTAACAAGGAAATATAGTAATTATAAACTCAACTGCACATGACAAATAGCCGGGCTTCAGATGCTTTTTAAATAACATTTTGTGTATGGATGATAAAATAATTGCATCTGAGATTTCCACTAGGTACCTTCCTCAGAGGTTCACCAAGTGAACATATGGAATAAGTGTTATTGAAAACCTCTGGTGTGCCAAGAATACTGGATGAATTAAGACTTGGTTAAGGATCAGCACTTTTATTAGGTTTATTTGGGTGGTTTTCAGCAGACTGGAGCTATTAGTTTTTATATTTAACAGTGTAGCTACCACATATGTTTACTGTTTGTCTGCATACTAAACCTCCCTGTAAAATTTTCATGGAAAAAAATAGCCATATTCACACAGAATACATAACTGTAAAAAATAAAGCTTCTGTCCCATTAGCTTCCTCCTGTGTCCTTCTCAGAGATGCCCAAAGGCTCATCCTTGAAAAAATCAGCTAAAAGAGGAAGACTTTGCTTAGGTATCCAATAGCTGTGCAAATCTGCATGTAGAAATGGTGGGCTTTACAGTAAATGGACTACAGTTAGTATCATGGTTTCCTTTCATTCTCAGTGATAAGCTGCTATTTATTTTTTTTTTCTTGGTGTATATAACTCAGAAATAGGCAAAATATTGTTTCTATTGTGTTTTTCCCCCATATATGCTCTTGTACTTAATTTTTTATGCCAGCCTCAAGTAAATTTTTAAATGTGCTATGTACCCTTGAAATCTGAGTTTATAATGAAAGGTGATATATTTTTACCAATAGCAGCATACTACCTTGGATTCTTTTGAATCTCTTATTGTTAAAGTAGCTTTTGAATAATTTTATTTCATTTAAAAAATTTCATGGTGTCTAATCCTTTGGTTATTGCTCAAACCAAACAGTTTCAAGATCTTGATTCTTCACTGCTTACACCTTATTTTGTTATCCGTTATTATATGAAACAGAGAATATAATCTTTCTGATAATATCTTTAAAAAGCGTGATAAACCCAAAGTCCCAGAATGTGTTCAACCAGAAAGGATTTTTCATACTCAAGATTTAACATAAGCTTTCACCTCAGTCTTCAACCTCGGAGGTTGCCGTGTGCTGCTCTTAAGTCTGTCTTAAGGCTTGCACAAGCCAGTGACTCACCTGTCTCACCTGTTTGGTGATGGTGGAAACTGTTGCCTTCCAGCTGAGGCAGCTTTGTGATTTACAGAATACTAACCCCTTCTGGCTCAGTGCAAGGCAGAGCTTAGTTTGGCTCACCTGAGATTTAGCAAGGCAGTTTAGCTTTCCATGGGATTGAAGAGCAGCACTCACACAGGTAATGATCGGCTCAGCTGAAAAGTAGTAATTAACAGATGTGTTTCCATTGATAATGTGACAAATGAAAAGAGTAGCTCAGACCCCTCAGGTCCTGTTGTGAAAGTAGCTTTTAATCCTTTCATTATGAGTGCACCCTGTGCTGTTGACATTGTAATATTTTTGAGACTTTTTAGAATAAATTAAGCAATAGAAATAGAAGTGCACACTAGTCATGGTTTCAATGGATGGGTGTGAAAGGTTTTAGAAGGACTAAATTGCACAAAGGAAGCATGTTCTGATTCTTATTCTTATTCTGAAATGGCCTGAAGGGAATAAATTAAACAAATAGAAGTAGTGTAAACCTGTTCCTTTACATGAATATTTTCTGTCTCCAGTTCCTTTTCCTTTACAAGATACTGATTCAGAATTGTTCTCTGCAATGCAACGCTGCGGTAGCTTTATTAGATTCACAGGACTTGTCCTAGATTTCTCTGTGTTAGAGGTCTGTACATTTTTCTTCTTTTCCTTCTTTCTGCTGTTCTACAACATTAGTTCCTCTGAGACTCTAAACAAGGATCAATCTCTGCCTTATAACAGGGTATCACAGTTACTTCCATTATGGTCTCTGCCAAGAACTGAATCTAATGATTTTCACTGTGTGTAATACGAGTGAGCACATGCATAGTAAAGATGTTAGTGGCACATGCTGACACTCTGATACCAGTGCACAACATGGGGAGCGGATTATCTGAAGCAAAAAGCATCAGCTACAAAAGGCTATATGTATTTTGCCCATATTTTTGTTTTGATAACTGAGATTTGTGTCATGACTTTATACAGCCCTTAGCATAGGGCATTATGGAATCTGAGAAGCCAATGAAGGTGTTGAAAGGCTCTAAGCTTCTATATACCTCTCATGGGGCACAGCAGAGGGATGACTGTTAGAGAACTTCCCTTTCACAAACCCAGGATATCTTGGAAAGAGGAAAGCTAGCACTTTCTCTTAATTGCAGCTTTGTATCAGAGACAAAAAGTGAACTTCAGGTAGCCACTGAAAACTGAGTCAATGCACTCAATACTTTCTAGGTCTCATTGTCTCTACATTTCATTGCAAGGGAGATACCTATGACTGGGAACGTCTCTAGACACCTTGGAATATATCGATGAGTGGCTCAGTTTAACAGTCTAAACACAAGCCCCTATTGTCATTTCACACACTGGTGTATTCAGAATATGCTCATGGGATGGTAGATAGGACACAGTGTGCTTGTGAAACTTGTGCCTTTCTGAGTAGCATGTGAAGACTATGTGAAAAGAGAGAATTATGAAGGACAATGTGCAACGTAAAGAAGTTAGCTTGTTTGCAATCTTAACCTTTTCATTTTCTGACATTGTGATCACAAGTGTACTTCTAAATTAAAGAAAAAGGAAAAAGAAAAGCAAAGAAGTAAAACAAAAAGACACATAAGATTTAATTTTTGTTGACTGAAGGAGGCAAAAAAAAAAAAAAGACATCAGAGCTATCTGGTCTGTCTCCTTCTAATATCACCTTGTGCCCAGGAATATCATTTAGTTTAATGAGAAGGATGTGTGTAGCAAGAGGCATGAAGAAGGGGAATCTGATGAAGACACAGCAATATGTTGTGTGGAAATGTGAGCAAGAAATTAGAGTTGGCTAGAAGAGAGATGGGCAGTTGGAGGTAAGTGGGCCTTCACGAGTGATGTTTGTTGACAGCATGCCCACTGATCTGAACATGTTATTTTATTTATTTAAAAAATGCGTGCTTGGATTAGAAGACCTTTTCCCTGAGTTGCAATCGTAGAGGCATTTCTAATACATCAGCTTTACCCGCTCCACTCCCATCTGTATTTTACTTTGATAAGTACTCCATCATGAGTTGGATTCATTGCCTTCTCTTAGACTTCCATTTGCCAGTGGTGATTGCTAGGTACAGGTATATTCATAACTGTCTGAGGAGAGAATACATTATATTATTGGTGTAAAAAAGCATAAAGAATAGATTTCTATCTAAAGTTACATAAAGGAGTCTTCATTGGTTTTTATTGGTTTATTAAGTTAACAGGATTAATTAAATTGTTTATGACAGAAAAAACCTTAAACCTTTGAGACCTCAGGCAATTTTCCTAGGAGGTTATAAATGTGGCAGGGAAACATTTCTGTTTATTATAGAGGGAGCTTTGCCTTGATGTCAAGTCAGACTTGAAAGTGCAGAAGTAGACAATCATTGGTGGTTTTGGTTGTATTCCTGTGTTGAGGTTTCTTAGGGCTTATTGTGTGTGAATGTGTTGGAATGAAGTTCCATTTTCTCTTTAATCAATATTACAGAACCTTTTTATATAAAGAAGTTAATATACATTAATTACATTTCACAACGCTTTTGAAATACACCACACATGGTTCCCGCCCCCCCCAGCCTCTCCTTCCCAATCACAATGTTTTTCTCAAGCTACAGAATAGTGAAGTAACAACACTGGGATATAAACAGAAGAGACAACTGTGCATTTCTTTTGTCTTTTTGTAAGACCAATAGGAAAGAAGTTTGAGGGAAATCTGTGGTGCTTACCCTATTGGCACAAGATTTTATAGAGGGAACTTCTCCTTTGAAAACTTGTAGAATGTTCTTGTTACCAGTGTTTTCCAGACAAAGCACTGTGGATAGGAGGCTTAGTTAAGTATGCAATGATATACTATGTAAAGGCTCAAAAAGCAGAAATAAACACATACATAAATCAGCTATTCTTTTTTGTGAAGTAAAATCCAAACTCTTTAATATATAAGCTTATTTCTGTTCTTAATATGTCCTTGACACTTAAAATAGTTTGTGGTTCATTTTATCCATAACAGTAGAAAGAAGCTTTAACACAGACATGAAGACAGTAGTCTCTTGTGCATGGTAAAGTACGTGCTGTTCCTTTTCAGTACAAGAAGCGTAGCATGATCGTGAGTCATGAACGCAGGCCAAAACCATGCACTGCAAATGCTTGTTTCTCATTTTCTGCAACTCCCTGGTTAGAAAGTACTTAAGAAAGCAGCTCAGATTGGTCCTTCAGTTCAACAAATATTTGTTTTTTGATACATAACAGAAAATGTACACTCAAATTGAAAATGTTAATGTGAGGCAACTACTTAATTAATTACATAATCATCAATAAGTGATTGGTAATTCTCTGTCTCTGCTGCTAATGGTGCTTTTAGTATTCATCTTGCACATAGAGCAGTACTGGATTGGGTACAGCAGAATGTTTTCAGTGGCTTTGTCATCTGCAGTGAGCAGATTTTTCTGCATAGAAATTCAGAACCTTCAAAAGTGAGAATGTGAACTAGTTAAGACATCATTAACTCTAACAATACTGCAAAAAGAATAAAAGAAAAAACCAAGGTACTAAAAAATGTGCCAATTAGAAAATTATTCAGGAACCAAGCATCAAAGCTTCGGAAAAGTTTAGCCTAAATAAAGTGTAAAGTGAATTCTGCTTTTCTGGAAAGAAATTGAAGTGTTTCTATAATCATTCTAAATTAACAGAAATATAAGTAATCACATGAAATAAAAAACATCATAATGTCCTTCATGTGTCACACATATGGATGTCAAACCAATTTTGTGTGTGATTGTAAGAAGAGAAAATTTTACATAAAGTAACTGAACTGTATTATTTCCATGGGTTATGTTTTTTTCCATCCATAGTGTGGGTTACACTTTTCTCACTATTAGGTAGTCATCAGTCTTGTGAAATGGAAGCAAAGAGACGGTTTCATTCTCCAGTCATTATTATCTGTCTCAGCCTGAGTCAGAGCCTCTACCACCTGTAATATAGAAAGCAATGTTTTATCTTACAGCAAATGGAGAGAAAATATAAAACTTAAGGTGTATGGCAAATCATATAAAGCAGTATTAGACTGCAAATATTGAAAACAATCCACAGTCAATACTGAGGTTGAAATGCATATTCACAATTAAAACTAATTAAAAGTGTTAAGAAACTGGGATCTATTTCCTGAAACGATAGCTAAAAAATGCATAATCGATGCAGAAACTCCTTTATATTTTCTTGTACTCATATCCCTGCCTGTCGTCATAGTATTATCTTTCATTTAAAGGCAGCCTGTACAAATTACTAAAATAATAAACCCATTTTAAAGTAAGAATGATGTTTCAGAATGGGTAGAAACCCCCTGATCTTATTTCCATGGAAACACGATTTTTCTAATCAGAACTGAAACTACAGAAGACCCCAGAATATGTATTTCTGATTGGTGATGCAGCTGAGCCTATATACTGCAGAGAAGTAACAGATACACTTTTCTGAATACAAAGTTAAAGGTGTTTTATGGGAAGTTCTTGAACACCGCTGAGACCTATTAAGAAAAATGTAATTTATACCACAGAGATTACAATTCTTTGTTTTGTCACTGAAGACTTTGAGGAATGTCTGTAAAAGTCACAAATTGATTCTTCATAAATTCTAAATATCTGAAGGTGTTGGACAGATCTTGAGTTTAGTTTCAGGATTACTTATACACAGAGAAATTACATCATTAACAACATATATGAATCTGAGCTATTCATGTAGCTGTAACGTTGCTACTTCAATTCATAAAGTAACAAAAGCATGCCTGTGTTCATGTAAATGAAAGATGCAAAAGGCTGACAGCCCATAGGGTTCCAAGGTTATTGTCTAAAATCTGTACTAGGTTTTGAACTGACATTCAGTTGATAAAATACACAAAGTGAGTAGAGCTTGAATGATTTACCTTAGAAAAAAATTTGAATGTATATTGTTGAACACTTTCACTGTGTTAAAGTAAACAGCAACAATTCAGTTTCTCATATGTAGGCTTACAGTGCCTGTAGGTCTGGTGTTATATTTTCATCATCATGTGGATGTGTTGCATAACTGGGGCATTTCAAATGGCATTAGTCACCTTTGGGTAGCTGAAGTGAGCCCTAACTATGTAAAAATGAGGCATCTAGGGGCTGATTTGCTGCCATATGGAGATACCTAGTGCTACTTGGGATGTCGGACAGTATCCTGTTGCATCTCCTGCTTCCACTCCAGAAGATACAGTCCTATCATTGGTCATGTTCTGTCAGCTTCCTGTGGATATCCTAAATAATGTGTCAGTGTCACTCTACACCTATGTTGAACTAACTGAATTGTAATCTAATCTAGACTAATTATCTTTACTTCATTTATAGACAATAAAGAGATCTATGAGTAATTCCAGATGCCTATTCATCCCATCCTAAGATGCAGCTGAATTTTCTTTTTTCTTTTTCTTTTTCTTTTTCTTTTTCTTTTTCTTTTTCTTTTTCTTTTTCTTTTTCTTTTTCTTTTTCTTTTTCTTTTTCTTTTTCTTTTTCTTTTTCTTTTTCTTTTTCTTTTTCTTTTTCTTTTTCTTTTTCTTTTTCTTTTTCTTTTTCTTTTTCTTTTTCTTTTTCTTTTTCTTTTTCTTTTTCTTTTTCTTTTTCTTTTCTTTTTCTTTTTCTTTTCCTTCTTCTTTTTCTTTTTCTTTTCCTTCTTCTTTTTCTTTTCCTTCTTTTTCTTTTCCTTCTTTTTCTTTTCCTTCTTCTTTTTCTTTTTCCTCTTTTTCTTTTTCTTTTTCTTTTTCTTTTTCTTTTTCTTTTTCTTTTTCTTTTTCTTTTTCTTTTTCTTTTTCTTTTTCTTTTTCTTTTTCTTTTTCTTTTTCTTTTTCTTTTTCTTTTTCTCTTAAGGGAGGGTGTTTAAATGACCACATAAATACAGGTTAATATTTTTCTTTACTGTATGAACTTAGATGGAGCTTCACCTTAAAGTTCTGTTCATCCCCAACAGATGATCTTGTAAGCTACATAGGAAAATTCAGTATTAACTGACAGACCTTACAAGTACCACTGAAGCTAATGAAGAACTGGCATTTCACAGCTGCTGAGGATTTCTTCTATAAGCTTATTTAAAATTACGTGTGTTTGATCTCTTATAATTTGGTTATAATATTTTGTATAATTCTATATGATCTTTTGATTCTTCCCTGTTATGTTTTATACATGTATGCACTCAGTATTACTCTGTCATCCTCAAAGCAGAATATCTGTCTTCTTTTGTCTGAAATACAGTATTAAATGCGTAATAAACCACACATACATAGGTAATACTAGCTGATATGTATAGACAATAACAAGTGATATAACTCATTCATGTTTTAATCTTTATCTTTTTCTCACCCTAATAATTCTTCATATTAATTTGTAGAAGTCTAGAAAAGACTTATTCTTGTCTAAGCACCCATGGAATAAGAATACTTAGATGTCTGCAACATGGCAGCTGCTCCATTACTATATGGACCACATGTATTTCCCTCTCAGTTTAGGCTGTTAACTTTTTCCATCCTGTGTCAGTGCATTGATCCTGCATTAGTTCTTCAATACCCACAAAGATCTGTAGGCACCACTGTTTTGTTTTGTTTTGTTTTGTTTTTTTATTTCTCCACTTTTTACTGAATATTGATTTGTGTGTTTGCATTTCTTTATGTTGTTTTGTGTTTGGGATTGTTTCGTTCCTCAGGTGAATTAGCTGCTTTTATTGGAGATTGAATTCTTTTATCCTTTGCAAACAGATGAGGTCTTTACTTAGTTTATTGAAATAAATTTCCTATTTATTATAATTGGAATTTGTTCAAGTAAAGGCTGCACAGGATCTTAGTAACAGCTGCTACAAGCCAGAGCTGTGTTATTAAATATTCAATGATTTAAGTATTAAAGGATATTTGAGTGTTTATTTCCTTCTTGAATCTATGTGAACTTACAGCCAAAATGCCTTTGCAGATTTTGTCTTGCACTGTGTTGCATTATTTCTCTGTGCTCTGACTATTTTCAAGGCTGAACAATCTAATTGTTTTTATTACTGTATTGGATATTTTGTTTACATCAGCAATCTGTAATCTTAGTCATTAGCCATGATATTATAGAAAACTATATGTCATTTGGCTGCTGAATACTTTCTTCAAACCAAGTCTTGCTCTAATATTTTATAATTTGTTAATGGCTGTTGAAAGTAAGCAGGCAATTTCATGTTCTTTCTGATAAGAACAGAAATGATATATTCGTATGCTAACTGGTTAGTGTCCTAAAACACAGAAACAACAACAGCAACAACAAAAAGTCTTTCCTAAAGAACTTTCTGAACAACTGCTAAACTTTCCAGGGAAGTACCAAGATCATTGTATACCTGATGACTTGCACTCATTAGAATATTCATTAACTCTACCTACCTCTCAGCTGTAAATTGAGATACTTTAAGTATAGTTGCCAGAGATTTCCCATATAATCAATGAAGGAATGCATGGACAATGAGAGAATGTTAGAGAAGAACAGTCTGAGATCTATGAGAAATCTTTAGAGGGTTTATTTATGACTTAATCAAAAGGCTAATAAGTTCAATGGCAACCAGTACAGCAGCTGAACATATAATAATAGCTGGGATGCTAACCAGAGGCTTCTTAATCAGTCTGTCCTTCGCCTTTATTTTTGTGAATCCAGTTGTTAAATATTTTCTCTCTGAAGTAGGACTATTTATGTGAAGATATGTAAAATTTCCTGTTTATTGGAACTGTCTATATCTACAAATTTCATAACATGGGACACATGAAGAGTGTTGTTGTTGTTTTGTTTGTTTGTTTTTGCTAGCTCTGTCTACATTTTCCCTTGTCTTATCAAAGAATGAGCGTCAAGGGCACTTTCAAAAAGAAACTGAAAATCTGCAGCACATGTAAAAGCAGGATATGAAATGTTTCTTTTCACGTAGGCTTTATCATAGTATATGCTTCCTAAACCATTGTCATAGAATTTTCATAGGGCATAGACTTTACTATTTATCATTTGCCATGGGGTCCTTTGATACAGTGGTTTTAATCAGATGTAGTTTATTTTCTGTTAAACAGGAGAATGACATGCTACACATGCTAAATAATGGAAATTTTAAAGACGTTTGGATTTTAAGGCTTAAGAGGAAAACATTATCAGCTAAACCAACATATTTAATCACTGGTAAATACTTAAGACTTGGTTATTATTATCTAAGTATTATAAAAAAGCATTGTCCAAAGATTGTTTTCCTTTAAAAAGTTAAATTATTACAATTTATTAGAAAGAAAAAAAATAGTAAATAGAGAAAACAAACTTGAACATACATGTACATCAATTCAGCAGATACTGGAAAATTTAAAATATTGCAATGGGTACACACTGGAACACAAGAGGTTCCACTTAAACATGAGAAGAAACCTCTTCACAATGAGGGTAACAGAACACTGGAACATGCTGCCCAGGGAGGTTGTTGAGTGTCCTTCTCTGGAGACATTCGAAACCTGCCTAGACGTCTTCCTGTGTAACCTCATCTAGGTGTTCCTGCTCCTGCTCCTTCCAATCCCTAACATTCTGTGATTCTGTGTTGATCCTGTGATTGTAATATCTTTATTGTCAAGGTATTTCCCCATGCAATCAAAAATCTTACTTTTTTCTTCCTGTCCTCATACTCAACTCTTCTCTGTTACTTTCTTCCCTGACGTTAAGAAAAGAAAAAAAATGCACAAGGTATGTTCTATGCCCGATCCTCTGCCTCTCATGTGTGAAAACTGTCATCTTAGTATGTCTACATTTCCTTGATCAAAACTGCTGAAAGTTTATGTTTCCACATTCCTGTTTACACCTTTCTGGAGTGCTTCAGGTCCTAAAACAATTCATATATAGACTTTGTTGTGCATAAAGGTCAAAATTACTCCAAAATCTCAAGGGAAAAGAAAATCCAGCTTTTTACAGTAATTTTTAATAGCAATATTCACTTTCCAGCTATTCAGTAGGGGGACTTGCTTCGTGAAGGAAATTAATCACATTCTGGACATACATAAAAAACAGTAGTACCACTTTTAATCAATCTTCAGAGAACTTAAATAGGTCAATGAACATAACTTTTGACTGTATCACTCATTTAAGTTTTTCCTAAAATAGGTGCTGAAGGCCTCTATTCATACCATCATAAAAGATGCCTAAGTGGCTTATAATAACTTCAGCTACTTTGTTCATAAAGGAAAAAGTTGTGGCTATAGATGGAAGAAATATGACATAGAGACTGAAGCTGTGACCCTAGGACTAGACTGGAGCTGCTCTTAAGTGGGATGAAGGTGTCTAGTATCACTGGAGAGTTTCCCAAGAGAAAGTTTAGAGAGAAATTCTGCCTTGGTCTTGGAAAAAACAGAACAATGCATTAAGAAGTACCAGTTCCAGCAAAAAGTAGTTTGTGAAAAAAGGTCTTGTAAAAAGACAACCAACATTGTGGTTTTCTGAGCAACCCATAATGCTTTAAAAATGAGTTAGTAAGATCCCTAGGTAGTATATGTCTTCAAAATCTTCCACCTCTGCCTCTGAGTATGTGAAAAATTGAAGTAGTATTGTAGAAACGGAACATAGTACCAGCAAACCCTTACATTTATCATGCTACTTGATCTTCTTAGTCTGACTGTAGAGAACACAATAAGCACTGTGATGGAGGTATATACATTTTTAGCTGTGCTCACTATATGTATTTTGAGAAATAGCCATTCTATATGTAATGATCAAAAGAAATTCAGAGATATTGGTATAAACATTGAGAAGTACCAACACAGGAAAAAGAAAATCTTGCTATGATCTTTCTTCCGTTTCATTTTCTATAAAATTACAGTTGCAAATAAGAGGCCCATTCAAATTCTGTACCCAGGGAGACTTAGGAACACACATGTACAACAGACTGTATGACTGCATTGTCCTAATTAAAAATGTCTTACAACAATTATTTTTTCAATTGTTGTCAAAGAAGACCATTTGAGTCAGCTTTCCCCTGTTTTTGTTTGTTTGCTTGTTTGTTTGGTTTTGGTTTTTTTTGTTGTTTGTTTGGTTGGTTTTTTTGGTGGTTTTGTTTGATTGGTTGTGTTTTTTGTTTGTTTGTTTGTTTTGTGGTTTTTTGTTTGTTTTTTGAGGGAAACATATATGACTATTTCATGTTCTAAAAAAAGAAATGACAACAGCTGAGCTCTGGCAAATTCATCACATTTTTTCAGCCACTGAGAACTCACAATAAAAAACAGCCACAAAAATGATAATAAAATGTCTGAGGGTGCAGATCCCAAGGGAAATCTAAGACCAATAGCTATGAAATCTGCAGGTGGCCACCCAGTTACAGAGGGCATGGGAAGTTGTCCAACACTGAATAGTGTGGATGGGAGATGTTGCATCATTAAGCCCAGGGCCAGGAATGGCTTCTTGGAGCAAATGCATTCAAGCGTGTTTAGGTAGCCAAAGAATCTTCACTGTGTTGTTTCCCACAGAACAACAAGGTTTTTATTTTCTGGGAATGAGCACACTGGCCATTTTGGCATATCTGATGGCCCAGTATCTAACATCAGCTCCTGAAGGAAGATCCCATAAGGAATTGTAGTAAACTGAGGAAGACAGATCCTATTCACCTTGTATAATAAGACAGGTCCTCATTTCAGTATGCAATTTTTCTAAAAGTTGAGATTTCTGTTAGTTTTTATCTCTTGTGGATATATATTGTCTGATTTGCACTGCGTTAAAAAATTGACAAATATTATATTCTACTAGAATGTATAATTATGCAAAAAATTGCAGGAATTGTAAAATAGTATCCTGATAACTTTGAAAGTATCAGTGCTTATTTGGTTTTAGTACTGCATTTTACCTAACTGAAAAAAATAATCTTAGTTTTATAGGTATTTTTCTTCTAATCTTGTGTCTTTTTTTTTTTTTTTTAAGAGTTCATGAACATGATGAAATACTCCAGGGAATGAATTATGGTTATGAAATAATAATGCAATGTCTAGGAGGTTGCTGGCATTCTGTCCTCTGTTTTCTATCTAATAATCACCAGCGTATGTCACTAGAATACTATAATGTACTCCCTGTTGTGCCATTCTGCTTGAACATTAAAAGCAACACAAATATACAACAAAAGGGAAAAAAACCCAACCAAACAACAGCTATCAGAAAAACACCATACCTCATGAGATGCAAGTTTCCAAATATTAAAAAACCCCAACAAAATAATTAGTCATATTCTTCGGAATAATGAATCCCTCATGAATAAAATGAGAGAAATGGCAAATACTCTTTCTGTCAATAGCTGAGTCTCTAGAGATGAGTCTTAGAGAAACGTTATCAGAGTGCAGGACTGCAGAATGCAACTTTATTTCACTGATATCCTGCGAAGTGGGTTAGAAAATCCCTTACATGCTTTAAAGGCAGTTTGGGCCACAACAAAATCACAAACCTCTACCTTCCTTCATCTTCCACTGTAATAATATCTTTCCAAACTATCAATTAGCTTTTATCATTGGTATGTGTGTTGTTTTTTTTTTTTTTTTCATTTTTTTTACAAAAGCTTCTATGGTCTCATTTCTTAGAGTCCTGTCTTTTGATTTGTACAGTTTTCATTTATTGATAAACATTGCATCTTCCAGTCTATTATCAGCATTTTCATGTAATTCACATAGTCGTCTACCATAGCGCTTTTCTGACTTTCAAATGTTATTGAAAAGGCTGCATGAAGATTAAGATTTTTCCAGATATAAAAGTTGGACAAATGTTCCACTGCCAAATTGTCGTTCTCATAATTATTTGCTTTACGACAATACCTAAAATAGTTCGTTCAGATCTCTTTTCTCTGATAAGTAAATAACAAGATTAATCTCTCCTAGCTTTATACATCTCAAATCTAGATGCTGAAAGTCAGTGGAAAGAAATACCTTCAGAAAGTGAGTCATCCTATTCTGTCATAATATCTACTTTGGAATGGTATAGATAGCCCTTTAAAGGTGTTTATTCCTCTTTGCTGGGAGGGAATTAAAAATATATGAATGAACCTTACTCCAGAGTGATTCAACATATAAAGTGATACTCCTTACATTATGTCTGAAAATGAAAACTGAGCTACTCTTCATGTACGATAAATGTCACATTTAACAGTTATGTTTTATTAACACATAAAAGTAAACCATGATTTTTAGTGGCTAAATAGCACTAGGAAAAACAATAGCATATTTGACAGAATAATAAGTAATGTATGTTATATATAAATAATTCTATACATGTGTTGACAGTCATTTGTACTGTTCCAAGATTATCTACTTCTTTTTCAGTACTAGTGAACTGGAAGCTTCTGATTCAGAATGGTTCCATGACCCGTGAGCAAACATAATGAAAAATGGCATACATGTGCACACACACAAGTGTCTCTGCACACGCAGATGGTTTTCTTAATTTACCACAAGTCGGAAAGATTAATTCTTAGCCTGTAGAATACTCAAAGCATTGTAAGCAAATTCTTCCAAGTAGGAAATGTTACTTTTATATTATGATTTAGATTATATTTTAGGAATTTTTCAATGAATTATGGAAGGAAGACAGTAATATTTTGACCTTTAAGAGCACAAAGGATATGCTGAATGTATGCTGATTTCAGGGCACTGTATAATTGGAATTATGTGGAAGCTTTAAACCAACAACTGGATCTTGCTTTTCTGATAGCTAAGAACAAGACTAGTCAGAGTAACTAACAAGAAAGAAAATCTCTATCAGATGTTTAAATGACAAGTTGTACTGGAAGAAAAAAGCATCAAATAAGCAAAGAAAAAATTAGTTCATTCACTGGAATGGTTGAAAAATCATGTATTGAAGAATTGTCAGACATAATAGTAAACAAATTGATGCATAATTATCTAAGGTAGCAAACAGTAACCCTGTTTTTGGTTTTAGTATCAGCTCATAGTGCGATTTAGGGTCTAACGCTATTCTGACATAATAAAATAAAAACTTGAAATGTATGATATTTCCAAATAAGAAAACTTGGATTACTGTGAAACTGACAATTAAATGAAGTGTTTCCCACATAAGTTCCTGAAGTGAATATGGCTGCAGCAAATTTACAGGAGTCATTTTAAGAATTAAGGACTATCTCATTGTAGAAGACAACAAATGACTCATTGGGCATTAACAGGGAGGGGGATCTTTTAATGAAAAATGAACATATGGGAAACCAAGATTATATAAATAGATGAATACATATGAGTATGTATATGTGCACATTTGATTTTATACAAGTGTCATTACAGCCATCAGCCTTGGAGAAGTGTGACTAAAGAAACAGAATTTACTAGAGAACTGCAGTGGGTTTGGGAATTTTTCTGTCACTCAGTGGCATGACTGGATGACTGTCCTTTATTGTCTGTTTTGAGTATAATTTGACCTGGGCTTTCTGACAGGACAAATATTTTGTTCTCCCTTGCCTTTTCTTACGATGTTTCTATCAGTAAGGGTTTTGTGTCAATTTAAGAAACACTTGTTAGTTGGGATACTCAGTGTTCAATTGGTAACAAGCTTTCTGCAGTCACATTTAATGATCAGTCAACACCACTTAGGGAATGAGGGACTGAATAAATGAAGATTTTGTATGCTATAGAATAGTACCTTCTTAGAACAACAGCTCTGATTTTCACATCCAGTTTTGTTTAAGTGTAAACACATCACATTCAGTGTGAGAGTGATATTCTAAATATTATTTCACCAGTTGGCAGAAAAGTTTTAGTTAAGTCCACAACTTTCTCTTTTACATAAGGGCACTTTGCAAACATTGAGAGACTTCTATTGGTTTAAACCAGCATTTTTTATTTATTTATATTTATTAAAATGTTGCTATGAAATTATAAACCCCTTCCTAAAATGTTTGACTTATATTTTTAGCCTTAATATACCAGAGAAAAATTTTTCTAAGAAATATTGAACAAAATACCTTAAAATATGTGAGTAAGAATGATAATAGTGCCATCTGCTTGCTCAGCTTGAAACACATTACTACTTAGCCTAGCCAGTAGAATACTCACGATTTTACAGTGCCTAATTTATTTTCTATTTGCAATAAATTAGTAGGAAAAGCTTTCATAGTATCTCCTAAATGTGTTACAATTACTAACGGCAAATGCAGTAAGAAAGACAAATAGATTCTGGATTGACAATGGATTTACAGGGCAAAAAATACAGAACTCTGGCTTAGCTTTGTGCCAAACTTTGAATAGTTCCTAACTGGTACTTTTATTTTGTACATAGAATGTCTGTAATGAGCATGGCTGATAATTAAAGATCATTCTTTCCAACCTGTTTTAATTCATCACGTGTGGAGGAACAACTAACAAAGGCTACCAAAACAATGCTTTTGTTTTGTTTTGTTTTGGGTTTTTTTTTGTTAAGCTGGTGCTTCAAGAGGGATAGATAACTCATTGTTGGATTCCATCTGTTGCAGTTGGACATCTGCAGGCTGTAATCTCTGACTATGATGGACATTGTTTTTCAAATTGCCATAGAGCCCTAAAGACATTATGTCAGCTTCTTTTGAACAAGAGACCAGCTGCAGAATTTTTCTGTCATCATACCTCATCATTACACTGCAACAGAGGGCCAAGTCAAGGTAAAAAGCCTCATTGTGATAACTAGAAAACAGACACAGAAAAAAGTGTACATTCTACACAGAAGTACTGACAGTCTGGCCTTTGACAATATTGAACAGGTAGATGAGCCAGATGGAGTAAGTTAGAGAGAGGAAGACACAAAAGCTCAAGTGAAACAGGAAAGCTATTGTACGCTAAGCAGCTTTCTAGTGCAGTTCTGTGTAGACATTGGCAACAGGGATGCTTTATAGCATGGCAGCAATCCTAGCTCCTAGACTAAATCTCTTCCCTGCTTTTAGGTGTGATTTGAGAGACAGTATGTGAATATTTAAGAGGAATTCGGGTTGATGAGTGGTGAAGATCATTTGCACTGTGAAAAACTTGGAAAACCCAAGCAGAATTTCATTTTACAGAAATCCTGTTGCTAAAAGGAGAGTGGCCCAGAGATCAGAAGAATCATAGAATCATATCAGTTGGAAGAGACTCTCAGGATCATCGAGTTCAACCATAACCTAAGCTAACTCTAGCACTAAACCATGTCCCTAAGAACCTCATCTAAATGCCTTTTAAACACCAGCAGGGATGGTGATTCCACCACTTCCCTGGACAGCCTGTTCCAAAGCCTGACACTTTCTGTGAAGAACTTTTTCCTAATATCCATTCTAAACCTTCCCTGGCACAACCTGAGGCCATTTCCTCTTGTCCTGTCAATTGCTACTTGGGAGAAAAGACCAAGAACCTCCTTTCAGGTAGCTGTAGACAGCAATAAGGTCTCAGCCCCCTCAGCCTCCTTTTCTCCAGGCTAAAAACAGCCCCAGTTCCCTCAGCTGCTCCTCATCAGACTTGTGTTCCAGGCCCCTTGCCAGCTTCATAGCCCTCCTCTGCACTCTCTTCAGTACCTCAATGTACTTCTTATGCTGAGGGGCCCAAAACTGAACATTGTGTTCGAGGTGGGGCCTCACCAGCACCGAGTACAATGGCACAATCACTTCTCTCGTCCTGCTGGCCACACTGTTCCTGATACAAGCCAGGATGCTGTTGGGCTTTTTGGCCACCTGGGCACACTGCTGGCTCATATTCATCCGGCTGTCAATCAACACCCCCAGATCCCTTTCTGCCAGACAGCTTTCCAGCCACTAAAGAAGGCAGCTATGTTTCTGAAATGACAGTTTTTAAGTAACAAAACAAAAAAAAACCCTGAGTGTCTCAAAGTAGCATCTCAGTATGTTTAAGGTAAGTTTGCTGTTAACCAGGTAGAGAAATGGCTTGAGGAATTTTATTATTTAAGACTGATGGGAAAGGTTGAACAGTAAAGAAAGCTGAAGCAGGTATCTAGTACATGCACCTATGAAAGAGAACCTGAATGTGATCCTTGTATCACAGCTTTGTATAGATGTAAGTGACAGGACTCTTCACTGTGGCGAGAGCACCGAGGTGGATCTGTTTATGTCTTTTCCTCTAAGAGTGCACCCTGTGAAACAAAAGATCTTCTAAACTGAAATGATGTTTCTTTAGGACACAGATTAAAACAGTGACCTTCTAACTGAGGAGTTTTGCAGGGTAGACAGAATAAAGTTAAAGGAGACTGAAAGCAAAGTCCGCCATGTGTGCACTGTGCCCTTTTCCTTGGCCTTGCTCACATCAGAAGCTTTCAGTGCTTCCTGGGCTGCCATAAAATCTTTTTCATTTGACATCTGTTCTGTGACATTCATTCTCCTAGTGTAATACTGTTCATGTCTGTGGATCACATCAAGAACTCATTTTTATTTGTATTCATACATGGTAATCTCCCAAAAGACCATGTTTGTATAGAAATTTGTGTTGCTTTTCCTGAGAATTCTTCAAACTAGTTGAAATATGCATTATAGCTGTATGATTAAATATGCTGTTTGCAAATTCAGGAATAGGGAAAACATGTGTCTTATGACATACCAACAATGTGATAATGAAAAAAATTATCAAATTCCCACTGGTTGTTCAAAATTCCTGTTACTCAATGTTGAAGAAGTTTCTTTTCCCTAGGTTTCCTGATGCAGACTCAGGCATAGACTCCAGTAATTCTTCTATAATAAATAATTTATATACAAAGTATAGCATAGAGCAGCTTGAGTTAGATGCCTCTGGAAGAGGGACCTTGAATAAAAGTAACCTTAGGCAATTATACACTTACAATCTAAGCTTCCCACCACTCGTATGTCAGTTCAGGTCAATTGTAAAATTAGAGCCTGGGGTCTCCACATTCTTCTTTGAATGCCTTTATTTTTGTCAGGTGGGCCAGATTTGCTCTCTGTGGGTATTTCACTTACCAGACCAGATGTCAGTCAACATCCTGACCTTCAGTTGTTATTTTGTACCTGCAGCTGGGGAGAAAAAAATAAGTTCTTGGCAACAACCAAAACATTTTCTGATGTTAATTAGACCCTTTTCTAAATTTTCATTTTCTAGCATTACACAGTATTTTTGGACTGAAAAGTTCACAGTAAAATGCTGGGATTATTTTTAGGAACTACACCACTATCCATAATAAGTCAGAGTTGATAAAAAACTGTCAGGAAAAAAAAAAACAAACAAGACTTTTGCATATGTGTGGAAGCGATATTAAAGAGTTTTTGAGAGTTAAATAGATTTCTGTTTTCCTTTTGTATATTATTTTCTATATACATAGAGAAACAACAGTTTCTTAATCAAATACTAATTTTGGATGTAACAGAAATACAATTTTTACTTGCATGTTATCATGGCCATTTTCCAATTTAATTCAGAAGAAAAGTTTTCCACTTGATGTATGAGGTGGTCATATTTCGATGTTTTTACTAACGTAGTTGATAGACATTTTAGGATGAGGCCATGCAGTGCTTTATGGTTTTGATGTCACATCATTTCAACTGAGACAGTCAGGTCTTTGAAAAGATGAACTACTTAATGCATTGTAGTCTGTTATAACTGATACTGGCTTTAAAAGACAGTGTTAACCTACTGAGATGAAAATGCAAAGGCAGACTGTAATGTTTATTAGTCTTTAAAGTTTGTAACTTTCAAGGAACATGTTACTCCTCTGATAATAACTGCATTAAAATACAGATTTTTCCGTTGCTTTTGTGCCCTCTAGTAACAAGCAGGTTGAATTTTACTGTGATACAACATATATTAACTTTCTACTCATTGATCAAAAGGAAAACACTTCTGTTTTACAACCTTAGATGTATTTTCATACTTTTGCTATAGCTTTCTTGTAAAACACTCATTATAATCTCTGACCTATAAAACAATATTACTTTTCTTCATACTCTTCCAAAGTTTTTTCAGATTATTTTATTTTCCAATATTATTTGCTGTTTGAAAGAAAAACCTATTCTGATAAATGTGCTTAGGAAAAAAAAAAAAAAGTTAAAAAAGTTTTTCCACTTTGTGTACACATGAAACAATGCCAGGATTCGCTCTCGGGGATAATACAGACAATTTCCATACATATCTACATATATGCACAAATACACCTCAATAGGGTAGTCTTTTTCAGGATATCATAACTTTAAGTTTAGCTTGTGTTCAGCTGTGACTGACAACAGTTGCAGAAGAAAAACTCCATAGAAGTGTTCAGTGTTTTTAATAGAAGTCAGTTTTTAATAACTTAGTAGGCTACATGTGATACCAATGGTACATCTGCAATGCAATGCTTTCCTTGTTTTTTAATATAACTCATACATCACTTAGTCAGTAGTTGTGCCATTTTTAAGAACAATAGTTCATAGTAACAACGCCCTGAACAATGTAACCTCAGTCTCTGCTTTCAGAGGGAATAGGACTTCATGGTCTCTGGAGGTTACCACCAACCCAGCCTTCTCTCTGATTTTATACTTTCCTTTAATGAAGTTCAAGTAACAGAAATGCAGCAGTACAGTACCTTTCTGTGCTAGAACTATTTTCAGATGACTAGGAGAGCCTTTCGTAAGGACACAGCTCATAACTGACAGAAAAAAAAAAAAAAGTCTTCACATGCAAGAATTTCTTCAAACTCAAACCTGCACAAACTCTGGCTCAAAAATATTCGGGAAACTTTTATTTTGTTTTTCCCTCACTTGATTATCTCTCATGAGCTGGCCTTTGCTTTGCCAGGAATTTTTTGTATGGTGAAGTATATTCACCAATGGAAAGGCTCTGTCTCACTAGGAAACGTGCAGTTCTTTAAGATACTCAGAGATGGAGATTGCCACATTGCTGTGTTTAATTCTGTCAAAGAGGACCCAAGCTCTTTGATTATTATCCAAACTGAACACAAACTCTTCAACTTTTTTTTTTTTTCCCACCACTAGACCAATTTCAGAATTTTTTCTAAAATGCTTAGAGAAATCAAACTTTACCAGTCAATTACAGTAGATAAAAATTGACTTACGAAATTTTCAAAGTTTGCCAATTTATCATTAATTCAAACAGTATAAATCCATGTAATTTACCTGAAAGCTATCCCATGATTCTGTAAAGCACCTAAGGCTAGAGTCAATAAGAATCAGGCATCCAAAGGATAATTAAGCAAAACTGAGCTAGTAAGGCTTGTAATTTTAAATAAATAGATAAATAAAATCCTTCCTTTGCTGCTGGTGGTTTGGTATTAACAGTCTCTAGGAGCACTGTGTTGTTAAGCATACACACAGAAGTACTCCAGTCTAAATACCTCCCAGCCTCCCTTTCATCTGTGTCTGACCTGCACCAAGGAACTGGGGATTCTTCTGTGTAAGTTCCCATACCTAACTGGAAGATGTAACCTGAGTCAACTGGTAGCATTGAATGTGTAGGGCAAGTGCTGGTCTAAGGAGTGACAAGATATATTTAATATTCCTTGAAGATTTTAATGACAAATACATTTTTTTCTTTTTAGTAATGCAAACCTGCTGTTAGGTTTCCTGTGTATCTCTGTTCCTTCCCATATAGCTATGCTATATTTCCAGGCCCTGCCTCCAGGACTGCTTCTGTATTTGCCTCCTTAAAACTAAATTTAAAATTTACAAGTACTTTTTCGAGAATGCTTGGAAGCTGGGGTTCTGTTCCCAGACATTGCCCTAATCATTAGAAGGTATTAACTCAGCCTATCTCTCAAGTTATTTTCCTCTGTCCCCTTATGAAGTGGGAATTTCCAGGAACAAGCTGATAGATCTGTTTCCAGTGATGGAAGCTCTCCATCACTAGCTATTTCCTTTATTACATTCTGTAGCAGTGAATGGTAACAATTTATACATACTTGCATATGGAAAAGGCACCATGCCCATTCAGTGCTATTAGGTCATGAAATTCTAGTCATGCAGTTTATAGTTAAGTCGTTGGAGAACGATTACGTTCAATAAATGTAAGAACATGATATGACTTTGTGCTATTATAGAAAATTCTATCTATTTCTATTTCTTGCCTCTTATCATTTCTAAGATAGAAAACTAAAATTAACTTCTGCTGGGTAAGTACAAAGATTTTGAAATGCAGTTATCAGGCTACATTCAATCTCTTGCTGTGTAGAAGATGCAGATTGGTCTAAAGGAAAAGACAGAAAGAGACTGCAGTGTCTAGTGACCTGCATGAATTTGAACACAAAGTATCATGAGCCCCTTAGTGTATATGCAGAGTAACACCCTTCCAAGAGCCCCATTTTGGAAAAAGAGTACCATTAACTCCTAGTAAGCTGATCCTTGCAGCTAACCAGAGAAAACATTCTGGTTGCTCTCTGACAGATGTCACAGAATACAGAGAATACTTCAGGCAGCACTGATTTGCTTGAGAGTTTTACACAAACTTTAGCCTAATTGTATTTGATGAAGAAAATAAGATCTGTGTTTCCGGGCTTTTCCCGTGTCCTGTTCTGTTACATGTCTTTTGACATACTGGTGTTTTGCGGGATGGCTGTGCCAGAAGGCTGGGAGTGGTATCTGTCACAGGTATGATTTCCCACCAACACGTCCACAGGTAGCCATAGTACAGTTGTCGTCCACCTTTCTATGCAGTGGTGTGACATTAAAAGGAAAGACTTGGTATAAATACTTGGTCATTTGTTTTAGGGCATTTCTTTATATCATTACTTACAAAAATACATAGTAACATTTAAAAATTAATCACATACATTATTTTGAATTGAATGACCTGAGGTACATTCACCACAACATCAGTTCCATTTGGTTTGGAGTTCTAGTACCATTTTGATGGGTTTCTCAATGCAGATGGCTGCATTTTGTGCCCAAAGCTAATAGATCCATTTGAGAAAGATGTATATATTGCCAGTATATCTTTAGAGTACAGATAAATAATAAAATACTTCTATAAGAACATAACCGTGTAGTTTGGACACCACAGTAAATATTTTTGAAAGCAAGCTGTGGAATTAATAAGAACCATATCTCTTCAGATGTAACAAACTCTCTTTTTAGATGAAATTACATAGCTCATACACTGCATAGTTTAATGACAGATAAATGTAAGTTTCTATATATAGCTAGATTATTTTCTGCCAAGGTTTTTTCTTATCAAGATTTCACAGCAAACCACAAATCAAATACAAACCCAGGGTATTAATTATTACTTCTGATTCCTGCAGTGCCAATTGATGTCAAGTCACTCACCACTCAATAAAATCAAAGATTCTGAGAGAAGTCCTTGACATTAGTAAGATCTCAGCAGCCATTACTTGCTTCAAATATTCCAAAGTAATCTTGACTAGCACTTAGGGAGCAATTTGCTATTGCTCTCAGATTAATGCCAATGTAGTTTCAAAAAGAAAATAAACATGGGTGGCTGTTATCTTATATGAAGATGTTCAAACGGTGCATTTTGTGCTCATGATATTAATTAAAACCAGTATGTTTACTCAATAAGAGAACTCGATGTAGCACTACGTAAGAGGCACAGGGATGATGTAACATCCTTTAATACTTTGCTCATGAGAGCATAAGACAATAAAAAAAGTGTGCCACATATGCATTCTAAATTTTTTACAACTTGAGACATAAAATCACGAGGAAAGAGCATATTCCAAAGCCACAATATCAGCCAATGGAAACAGGAAACATAGGTTTGATAATGGCCGTGAAGCTGTACAGTTAGTTAAAGATCAGCTTGAAACCAGTGAGGAAGAAACAAAGAAAGAGAAGACCCAGGAAATTAAATTGTGTTGTATGAGAACTGTAAATAAGAAACTGAGACTCCTTTTGTTTTTAAATGCACAGTACACAGAATGTGCACTTCCCTTTATAGCTGTTTATCTTGTCACATTTGTCACAGCAAATTAAATAGTAAAACTTTCAGATACTGATAGCACAGCAACTGAGCTGAACCAGATCCTTTAGAATTAAAGGCAATTTTTATATGTGTGTGTTGGCATGGGGAAGATGGGAGGAGAGGGAGGATTAATTGCTCTGTTTAGTTGTGCTGCTTCTAGACCATCAGTTTGTTGGAGAAAGTCCTGGCACTTGTATACCCATTTCTTTCACTGGTATTGGATGGTTTCCAAAGACATTCTTTCGTAACTGTTGAAAGAAATAGCAATTTCAGGATGCGACAGAGGTGGTAAGCACTTGAGTCTCTTGCTTGTAGCATGTGAGTGCAGATATAGCCTAGATCAGATTCACAGCCCTTAATAAACATGTAGCAGTTATTGAAGGCTCTGGAACTGTTTTTCTACCCCCAGGACACAACTATAGGGATTTTTTGAGTCATGTCAGATACAAAATGTACACTTAAAGCATTGCAATTTCTGGAGAAAACCATAGCACCTGTCCTAGCCTGGCTCTTGGATACCTGTCCAGTAGAAGATACCTAATAATAATTTCTCTCTGCAGCAATTAACTCTGCTGTTGGATATGACAAGGAATGCATAGTCTCCTAATCAGAGCCAGCCTGTGGCTTGTTTCCTTACAAAGGTCATTTTCTTTGTCCTCTTTCCTGCTATCACTGGCCCACCTCTGCAGTCCGTGTCTATGGACTTCACTGGTGCAATGGTGTTAGGTAATGGTCCTCTTGTGTTCCTTGCTTGCAAAATTGCTTCCAAGGTCACGTCTCCATTAGGCTTTTCATCCCATTTTCCTGTTACCTGGCATGTGAGAATCCTGGTCTCTCAGTTAAACAGTCATAAATAAGCAAGATTGTCACCAGTGGCTTGCTGCTCTGTGAAGTGATTGAGGGAAGATAAGGCCTTACTTGTATTCCCTGACTTGAATGATTCTGTTGTTCACTACTAATGAAAAAATCTCTCTGATCTGTGCTCCACACATAAATATTAATTCTACATTTTATAAACCATATTGTCTTTTCACTGAGTGACATAATTTATCTGGAAAATGTGTTTTATGTACTCTTGCTTGCAGCTGGGTTCTCCGACATATAAACTTCATCAAGTCCCAGTGAATCTGACTCTGTCTTGATATTTTCAATTTGCAGTAATTTTGTTTTGCCCTTGGTGAAGCTTTGTGTTAATGTTTAATGCTAGATTTCTTCCATTGTGGGTAATTTTCTTCATCCGAGTTAGCAGAAAAATCATGCAATAATTTTAGTATTTATAAGTACATTGTTTAATATTCATATACTTGTTAGTGACTGTTTGTAAAGCAGAACATAAAGTCTTATTTTCTCCTCATTTTCCTGTGAATTGCCAAAGCTATTTTGCTTGCCAAATTACTTTTATTCTTTCCCAGAAAGGTTGTAAAATGATATGGAGGACTATTATTCATCTTTACTCTTTACTTTCATTCTAGCTTGTATTATAGTCGGAAAATTTCATCTACTATCCTGTGTCAAAAATATTCCAAAGAATGTACTTCTATTACTAGATCTCTTATTTTAATCAGTTTTCATATCTCATTGCATGCAGGTTATATCACCTCCGCATTGTCATATCTAGCATAAATGTCATTATTTTAAGCAAAGGAATAATGTAAAGAAATATAAAACACAAGATACAGTACAGTATAAAATACTATCCTTTCTCTACTGCACAGACATCTTTTTTTTAATAGGAATTCATTTTCCTGTAACATCTGTCTTTGCTCCAAAGAGAGGGGGGAAAAAATAGCTCTGGAACCTGGATAAATATAGTACAGCTGGAATTTTCTAATTCAAAAGATGATTGTCATGATTATCATTATGTTGAACACCTCCCCCCCCAAAAAAAAAAATAAAATCAACCAAACAAAGGAAAAAAAAACAGCAGCAGTGAACAAACACACAGAAAATGACCATTATTTAATGTTTAATTAAGGCTGGGTTTTTCTCAAACCAACTTGCTGAATACATTCTAGTTCAGAGGAAACATAAACTACATACAGTAGATTTAAAAAAAAAAAAAAAAAAAAAAAAGAAAAGAAAAAAGAAAGAAAGGAAAATGAATGTTAAAGCATAAATTTGTAGCTGCATGGTCTGAATTTCTATTATACTATTTAATACAAGCATTTAGCAATCTTAAAATGACACAGCTGAAAAAAAAAAAAAATCCACCAGGACAAAGAGGAATTTCCTTTGTGCATTGTTGGGCAATGTCTTTGTTGTATCTGGCAGGTTTATTTTGGACCAATGGAAAGAGAAAGTCAGAGAATGTCCTAGAGCTCTTACACAGAGGGATTTTCCATAAGTGAATTTCTCCTTTCTTTCACAGAAAGTATTTGGTTGTCTTCAAGAGCTAGGCCTTTTTCACTTCTCCCAGAGCAGAATATTGATGTTGAGAATGCTTTATCTTAATAAGTTTCTCCAATATAAATTTATCCTTTTTGTTGAAATGCATATTTTTGAAATATACTTGGATTGTAATGTATATTTTATTTTCCATTACATTCTCAATGTTTACATTTAACAATATTTCAATATTTCATTTAATGTTTTACTTTATTTTGATATGTATGTTATTATTGTAACTTTAAAATTATTTTATTACATGGACTTTTACAGATGATTGACTCTAGGAGCAGGATAACTCTTTAATTTTCTTTTATTATTTAGGATTTTGTTTTATTACCTAAGTTATGACGGGCTATTTCAAATTTGTTAAGCAGCAATTTTCCTTACTGATTTAAAAACAAAATCATAACTATTATTTATATTATGCCATTGATACTCATATTAGTTATTCATTTTTCTGTATTTAATCCTGTGCTATAAATATACGAATGGGCAGATAGAGGTAATATGCAATGAAATACCTAGATTCCAAAAACCTAGAAATAAAAGTAATTGCATTAAATTAGTGGAAGGAAATCAGTGGCTTAAATTTGAGAAAGTCAATATTCCATTATGAATCTTTTCAGACAACTTGTCTCTTAGAAATAATCTATTACTGCCTGTGCCACTTTATCTTACTTTGCAGTGTATTTCTTGGCTTGCATGCAGCAGTATGAGTTTGAAGTCACCTTTCTTCAAATGTTAATGCAATTTTTATGGCATTTTAGGCCACTTTTACTGTCTTAAAGATTTGTTGTAGATGCTTCCAGCAGGTGAAATCTGTTGATCCCTAAAGGCAGATCTGCATAATCAATGTGCTTTCATGGATTTTGCTTCATATTTTTAGGAGTGGATTTGATGTCTAAAGAAAGTGTCTCTCTTAATTGGAAATTTCTGGTAAAAAACCCCACTTGCTTACGTATCAGTACACCAATTTTAATGCATGTATTTTTTAACACAAACGTTTTCCACCATGGCTGAGGTGTTAAGCAAATTATTGTGATTGCATACTAATTGCAAATAGAGAATAATGTTGCACAGGGTTTTTTAAGCTCCAAAATTGCTTTTTTTTCCTATTATTTCATATTTTCCATTAAATTTTAAATATATCTGAACTTATACTTCAAGTTATCAAAGTGTTTTATCCTAGAGAATGTGGAATTCAAGTAAGGAGATTTAAGTCAAGATATAGAAAACATCTCTCTACAGCTATCTGAAAGGAGGTTGTAGCATGGAAGGTATTGGTCTCTTCTCCCAAGCATCAAGTGATGGGATGAGAGAAAATGGCCTCAGGTTGTGCCAGAGAAGGCTAATATTTGATATTAGGAAACATTTCCTCACAGAAAGGGTTGTGAAGTACGGTAAAGCAGGCTGCCCAGGGAAGTGGTTGAGTCACCAACCCTGGTGGTGTTTGAAAGACATATGGATGAGGCTCTTAGGGACATGGTTTAGTGCTAGGTTATAGTTGAACTCACTGATCTTGAAGGTCTTTTCCAACCAAAATGATTCTATGATTCTATGTTACTTCTTTAGAGAGAGAGAGTGAGTTATCTTACAATAAACACTCTGTTGATATATAAACAGAAAGACACACACAGCACAATGCCAGTCATACATTACTGCAAGCAGATATAAACCATAGCACAGACAGTGTGCAAAATTTTGTAATGACCCTATGAACTAGTAAATGAATGAAAGACTACCACAAAACATTTGATGTGGTAATCAAAAGAACCAGTCAGACCCACTAATTGACAGGAAAGATAAGAAGGAGGAAGCATTTTCTCCAAATTCTCATATCATTTAGTTGCAGATAAAGAGATAAATGAAAACAGTGATGATATTTATGTAGATAACCATATATACATATATTTCATCACCATTGTCATATTTATAATGAGAATATAAATGTTAAACAAAAAAAAAAAAACAAACCCACAAACAAAACAACAAACACCAAAAACCCCTAAACAAAACCCAGAATATACCTTCTCCAAAAGAAAGCAGAAGATAACTTGTAGATTTATACTGTAGGAGTAAGAAACACATACACATTTGCTTGTCACATTTATCATACAGCAGTCTTGACCTGCTTAAATAAAGATCACATAAGAACAATGAGAGTAAAAATACATACTAATCGTAGTACCACAGAATCATAGAATACGTTTAATAGCAATGATGAAACGAGTTTGTAACATTTACTACTTGAAAGTTCTTGAAACGTTTTTCAAAAATGTACAACAGAGCTCGAGGGTCCTCCTTGAGTTTTGTGAGGAGCAGTTTATACCACGGACAGGAGGGCTCAGTTCTCCCCACCTCAGAAGGCATTTGAAATCCATTCTTCTGCCCTAACCTCCTGCTGGTGCAGTAGGGGCTGCTGTGTGTCCAGAGGTCTTAATGGCTCATGGACCAAATTTGGCTTTCTCCTTTCTATGTTTTTATTAAGTAATATGGACAAGGTAGTGGAATGAGATGACAGTCTTTTCAATGGGGCGGTGGTAGCTCTGTTTCTCCTCACTGCTGTAGAGGTGCAGAAAAGCAGAAGGAAAGCAGTAAGATTTGGTTCAATGCATATACAGGGACAAAGCTGGTCAGAAATTCATCTTCTAAACACTTTTCCCAGAAGAATGATGATTAACCAGATTTGTAACATGCCTCTGTGGAGGCTTTTTTTTTTTTAAATGACACTTCCCAAACCCCGCTGTGTTGCTTGCAAGTGTCTCCACACATCTCCTCACTCTCCCACTTGCAAATCCTGTCTGCTCTGTACCCCTGGCTTTTGGGTGACTTCCTTTCCCCTGCCTGTGCTAATGTGGATCTGGGCACCCAAAAGCTGTAGTCATCTAGTGCCTGGAGAGCACCACTAGAGGAACAGGTGCTGACTTGGCCATCCAGGACTTGTATGATATGTTTGTTCTAGTTAAATAAACAGTGCCAGTGGGTTGGCTTGTGAAATAAATATTCTCTTAGACATTGCTTGAGCCTTGTTCAGTGATGACACAGTGGTAACAGGGGATACCTATTTTGGAAGGGAAGACAGTTTGCCAGATGGAGACAAGACACCACATAGTCTTGGTGAGTGACATTTCATTCACAGATACATACATATAGACATGGCTCTCTGCTCCCGGACACTCAGAGGATGGATGGTGCCTGATTTCCCAGTTATTCTAATATTTTTTCTCTTTTAATTGAAATGTTCCCTAATGAAATATAACTGATTGTCCTCATTAAATTCCTTACAAATAATTGTAAGTCTAGACATGTACCGCACTCAGAGGAGGTAGCTGTGGCACCTGCAGGCATGCTAAAGTAACCTTTATCACGTCAGCTGAGGTATTGAAAAAACAAGTATACCACAGACCTCTTACAAGCACAATGGCTTGAACCAGGAGAGCTTTGTTGCTGTGAGGACTCATGGTAGATTGTTCACTAGCCACTTTTCTGATTACAAATGTGACATACTTTTAGAATACAAAAGGGTAAAGTTGATGTAAAATTATTAGCTAGAATTATTTTCAAATTCCATTTGAAAAGTGCTCAGCATCTAAAGAGATACCATAGACCGTAATTTAAAGACATACCCTAACAGTCTCAATACAGAGCGGTAAGTTAATGGCATCTATCATTGGCTCAAATATAAATTCCCTCTGGTGTCACTGAATCACTCACCCTAGCTGACTTTCACTATCATGGAAATGCTACATAAACAGTGTTTATTTTAACAGCATCACAGGTATCAATGGAAAACAATTTGCTATAACCTTTTCTTTTCCAAGTACTTTACAAACATCTTTGCTACAATTGTTAAAAATTACATTCGTTTGTGCCCCTGTTATATTTGCACTTTCTGGTGTCCACATATTTTCTCTAGAGCATGAAATAAATAAAAATAATTTGTTTGAGGAAATAAATGCAAACAAAAGCATATACATTTAAGCAGTCACTTCAAAACACATGCTATTGCATGTCAATTATGTTTAATAATACAGTTAATAGTTAAAATAACTCTAAAGAAAAATAACTTCATGGTTTTATGTTATGGACATGATGGTGTCTATCTGAGGCAAAATTCCCTGGGTAAAAGCTTTTTGTTTGCTTGTTTGTTTGGTTTTTTTTCAGAATTCTCCTCAATTTTATTGTATCACTCACAGACAAACTTCTGCAGGTAGCATAAATAACTACTTGTGATGAACTTCAGATTATTAGTATCTTCACAGTTTCTTCTCTATTTTTTTATCATAATGTTTGATCTAGTATTTTTCTCTGCTTTCATCTTAGAAAAATCACATTCTGTGTTTGACTTTATATCTTTAGAGTGATTAAACAGTCTCTCAGTGGTTTGAATAACTACTACTGGGAGCTAAAATTTTGATTCAGTTTAACCCTCAGTCCATTTGTCTCATGGAGTGAGCTCTGAAAGCAAATGTTATTTGCAACACACAGTGTATCTCAAGGCTGAAGGGTCAAAGTCTGCCATGGAGTAGCCAAGATCAGCCTCAGGTTTGTCTTGTAGAATTAAATTGTATAGACTTGTTCTGAGACTGGGCTTTTATCTCTGCAGCTGGTCAGCTCAGAGGAACCAGTATCATCAGTCAGTAACAGGAGGCAGAAAGTTGGCATGCGAATTTTCTTGCAGTGCTTGGGTACTGCTTGTGGGGATTTTTCACATTTTGGGCTCCTTCTCTCTAACCTCCAACACCAAACATACATCTCCATGACTAACCTGTCTGCACAGATCATCTGTTGCTTGTCTTGTGGCTGTTTTTTGGTGTTTGTTTTTTGTTTGTTTGTTTGGGGTTTTTTTGTGTGTTTTTTTTTTTTGTGTGTGTGTGTTTTTTTTTTTTTTATTTTATTGTTTTGTTCTGTGGTTGGTTGGTTGGTTTTTGTTTGTTTGTTTGTTTGTTTGTTGTTCTTGTTCTTTTTTTTTTTTTTTTTTTTTCTTTTTCCTTCCTTCAGGAACAGGTCCCTTTGACTTGAATGGACCTGAGGTACAGTTGTTGTTACTTGACTTCTCTATTCTTAAGTCAAAATTAGAGAAAATTTAACAGGTGTGAATACGTAAAAAGAAGTACAGACAACACCTATTGGCTTGCATATCTGGACAATTGTGAAGACCTAGAAACAGAAAGTAAACCTCTAAGGTGGGGGAAAACAGTCTCTAAAGCTGTAACTGTCCACTATATATTCCTACATGAAGACATTTTTTGCAAGATAGTTCATTATTGTTTTATATGAATCAGTAAGTCCCCAGACCTTCAATATAAACCTCTAAAGCTTATTTGCATTCATCTATATGCTTCATTCTAGGAATGTGCATAATGTCATTGAAATTTAAAACCAAGGAAAATATTTTTGGAGGAATGTGATTTCTCTGTAATATGTCAGTGGTTTTACCTGTATAAACTTACGGCTGAGTAACCTTAGAAGAGAGAGAGATTTTATCTGCAAATTTAGTTGTAGTTCCTAAAGCTTTTCAAAATCTATTTCCTAACATCCATGGATTAATTTTCTTCAACCACCTTCTCAGACACAGAAATCTTATTGTAACTTTATCTTTCCTTTAATCATATGATTTTGGATCTTAATTCCCACCATTCTTACTTTTACTTTTTAATCAACCTTTTGGCTTATGCAGCCACCTGAGACATAGGAATTTATAAGGACTTGTGGGGATTTTTGCTTTTCATAAGGATGTATATGTGACACATGTCAAATCACTTAAAGTATCTTATTTTTACCTCCTCGTTACCTCTCCTTCCTTTCACTCCTCAGCATCCACCCTTCCCAAGGTATATTCTACTGCTGTCTTCAACCATGTTCTATAGAATATCCACTGGATCCTTAAAAGTTTTGGCATAGTCTGTGAGGCCATACAGAGTTTTTTGTATAACACTGTGTTCAAACTTCGTGAAGGTTCAAGCAGACCCTTACTGTGTTATAATGAAATGTTTTCTAATATCTAGTCTGAACCACCCCTGTTTCTTAAACTATAAGACAGTATAAAAATAAAAAAATCTGTTACAAGTTTTCTGGGACATTTGTGATTTGACATTACAAATTATTTAACTATTTCCTAGGATTACAAAAACATAGTGATTGTACCCATTACTTACATGGAAATTCTTCTAGTCATTCCGTTGCCTTTCTCTGTACCTTTTCCAAGGTGTGTTTTTGTTTAGTTTTGCTTTGCTGTTGTTGTTTTTGCTTTGTTGTTGTTTTTTTGTTTATTTGTTTGTTTGTTTTGTTTTGTTTTCTAATTGGGGAATAGAAATAAACATAAATTCATGTTCCAGGAACACTATGTGTTCTACAGTGCCACAACATCGTTTTCTGATTAGTTCTCCATTCTTTTCCTAATAAATCCTAATACTCAATTTGCTTGTTTGACTGCTTCTGAACATTAAGATGATTACTCTGTTTTCATAGAATAATGTATTGTAACTCTGAGATCTCTTTTCTCTATAGTACGAGCTGGTTTAGAGTCCTTCACTGTGCATATAAAGTTAGAATTGCTGTTCTCCTTATTTTTCCCATGAGTATCACTAACAATAATACTGTTCAGCCTGTGAATCTAATCACCATAAAATATCATTAAGTCTAATTGAACATTTATATAGATAATCACAGAACTTACCCTGTTATATTAGAAAGGGAAACAAATAAACTCTCATACTTTTGGACCGAGTTGTTTATAATAAAGCAATTAAGTTTTGTAGAACATTTTTTCCCTCAGCTAGTTAGGAATAAAATCCAAGAATTTCTAAGTCTTCTCTAAAAAAAAAAGGTTAGGTATACTGAAATTTCTAATTTTGAAACACTTCAACAGATTGTTATGCAGCTATTCAGTTTAATTGTGAAACATTTCTTTGAATGAGTGAATGAAAAATCAGACAGAATTTGAAACCATCCTCTAAGAAAATGTTCAATTAAAGTGCTACAAAATATCTAGAGAAATAAATGTTTACATTTGGACTGATTGCTGTATTTTTCTGATTAATTTTAATCAATGTCTGATTTTATTTACAGAAGCTAAGAAGTGTTTGCTGTAACTTAATTATTAAGCAAGTGTATGCTATGAAGCATTTGTTGTTTTCTATAGTGCTTGGTATGGCCTATATCAGAGATGAGGCACTGAACAAGAGAATATTATGTATGCATTGGTGTAAAAATTTCTATATAACAATTATATACCATGGTGAAGTCCATTGCCATTAATGAAAATGAGAAGTGTATGGAAAACTGATTTTGCAGCATGTTTTGAACATACTTTGCCTCAATGTTTTCTCTAAGCTGTTTCACAGCTGACTACCCTCTACTGAAAACAATCCATTGCTGTCATGAAATGCAGCAAAAGTTTCTATTATCTTCTAATGTTGTCTTATTATTAAGAACCTATATGAGATACTACCTCAAACTAATTGAACAAATTCAAATCTTAATTGCTACCAGTGATCTAGGCATACAGCATACAAAGTACTGGAAGAAACGCCTTCATCAACTGCTAGAACTTTGAAAGCAATTCCTTTCATGAGCAAAGGCAGGAGAAGATGCTTACTACCTTTGACGACTCAAGCAAGACATTCTGATCTTGGAGGATGTGATATGAGAGAAAGATAAGAATGAAATGCAAGCTATTTTATTGTAGGAAAGCAGAATGCATAAAGTGAACTGTGCTCTTTTCAGTATATTTGCAACAGTGTAAATATTGGATGACCTCAAAGGATTTGCAATGAAATACATGGGTTTAAACTGAAGTCAAAGACATTAAACATAATAGGCATGTCAAAGATAACTATACCTGTAAAAAAATTAATCAGATAACTGCATAATAATCAGACATTCCTTTGAATATGGAAGCTAATAGTCTTTTTCATCTTCTCAAGTAAAGTGTTCTCTGGATCAGTCTTTCAGGGACTGATTTAAACACAAAAAATGAAAGCCATGGAACACAAAGTATATTTCCTTGATCTGCCACTCTCTTTCCTATAAACTCCTAATGACAAGTCTGTGACAAATGGCCTTTAGGCCTTTTTTGGCCATCCTACTTTATTTTCTCAAATTAATTCCAGTCAAGTCCAGATCACATCTTCCATCTGGAAAACACTTTCTGGCAGCAGAAATTCTAGTTAAATACAGCAAGCAATAAGCTGAACTTCAGGTTTAGAGATTCCTCAAGCTGCCGTAAATAATGAGCAAGCTTTACTACTATTTTTTAATATTAGTCATCATTAAATATATATTTTTCAAAGTAAAATGAAATAAAACACAGCACGGTCTTATGAAAAATTGACTACTCCAGGGAAACTTGACATCTTTATTTAATAAGTTCAATAACTTTCTTGGTGAATTAAATGAAGTAAACCTCATTGATTTGTATATCAGAAATGCAATCAGTAAGATGTCGCATAGAGGGTAGCAGTTATTTTGAAACTCAGATCATCAGTTTTAGATGTACTTACATAGGAGTGGAATTCAAATGCCTTGTCCTTTTCTGGATGCCTTAGAGCATCCATGAAATTCATGTGGAAGTGACTGAAATAGTATGGAACCTATGGGAGACCCATGCTTCCTTGGAGTGACAGCTGAAGATGTGGTGGATATGGTAAAGCCTAAAATAATCATTAAGTAACTGCATTTACACAGCAAAATTTCATCTTCCTCATCTACTTCAAAGGGAATAAGCTGTACCCTTAAGCTCTACTAGCTGTACTGACTAGGTCTTCAGTTGAGCCTTAAACATCCTCTTCAGGTGGAAACAACTTACGTGGACACTGTCTTAATCTGAAGTTGTACCTCACTCAGTAGTGACAATGACAAAATTTTTAGTAAAAATTGAGGATGGACAATAGTTATGACAATAGTTTTTAGGACAATATGGATCTGGTTCACATAAAACGATGAAAAGAAGGATAAATCAATGGGTTTACTTTACAAAGAAAGATATACCAGACCAATTTTTTTCTTGAGAATTGTAGCAAAAACCTTAAAACATTTAATAACAGAAACGGGTGGTAAAATGATGTTGGAAGACACCACAAAGGGCAAGAAAGTTCAGGAATTATACAGGGAATTTCAGGTGATCTTGAGAAGGACTGAGGTTTCAGCAAGAGGGTAGAGTTATATAGTACAAAATAGCTGATTATGCAATTTAGGAATAGTAAACAAAATTTCTGGTATTCACCAGGAACTCATTGTCTGCAAATGCCAATGGACAAGAAAGACCTAGATGTGTTAGCTGAAGAGAGTATGATTCTGAATTACTAACAGGGTATGGCAACAGAAAAGTAAACATTCTTGAATGCATTAGGAAATATATTTCCAGTAGAAACAAGAAAGTATTAATGCGTTTGTGCTAGACCTTGGGCACATGTCTCTAACAAGTTAAAACCTGATCCCTCCTGTTTAAGAAAAAATGAATTCAGACTTCAAGGCTGCAAGAAACCATCATTCAATTAGAAAAAAAAAAAAATCAGTAAATAGAAGAAAATGTATATTCTTCACAAATACATTAGAATAAAAAGTATCAGGGAATAAGGAAAAAAAACCAAGCAAATAAATAACTTTTAAATCAAACAGATAATATTTATGGAAATAAATAGGTATAACATTTCCATGACTAAAATGTTGGAATGTTGGTTGGTGGATAGAAACAGGTTTCTAGCCATCAGAGGAATAAAGTTATGGAAGCTTCTGATTGGATTAGTGGACTCTACAATCAGAGTTTTCTTTACATTCTCAGCTTTGAAGTCCAAGTCTCTACACATTGAATATCCTGTCGTATTAAATTCTACATAAATTTTCTCACTCAGAAGAAGCAAAAGCAAAACATTAATAAAAATGTATTGTCTACCACAGGAAATTTGGGGATTTTTTTTTTTTTTATTAGGATAATAAGAAAAAACTAAAAATCTAGATTGATATTTGTTCATTGGCAAACATGATGGAAGGGATGGGAATGTCAAAGGTGAAAAATGCTTCTGATTCCTTTCCTTTCCTTTCCTTTCCTTTCCTTTCCTTTCCTTTCCTTTCCTTTCCTTTCCTTTCCTTTCCTTTCCTTTCCTTTCCTTTCCTTTCCTTTCCTTTCCTTTCCTTTCCTTTCCTTTCCTTTCCTTTCCTTTCCTTTCCTTTCCTTTCCTTTCCTTTCCTTCCCTTCCCTTCCCTTCCCTTCCCTTCCCTTCCCTTCCCTTCCCTTCCCTTCCCTTCCCTTCCCTTCCCTTCCCTTCCCTTCCCTTCCCTTCCCTTCCCTTCCCTTCCCTTCCCTTTCCTTTCCTTTCCTTCTTTTTTTCTTTTTTTTTCTTTTTTCTTTTCTTCCCTTTCCCTTTCCCTTTCCCTTTCCCTTTCCCTTTCCCTTTCCCTTTCCCTTTCCCTTCCCTTCCCTCCTTTTCTTCGTTGAGCATAAATATAGTAATTTAATAAGTTAAATAATACCACTTCCTCTTAGTAGAGGGAAGCATCACAAGTCATGCCTGTATCTGGCTATAAGCCTAATAATCTCATCTTCTCAGCAGTTTCATGCCCTTTGAGTCCGTTGCCCACAGCACTCTCCTTAATGAGTCCTCTGACTCAAAGCGGAGGATATTTGAGTCCCACCATCTAGTTGAGGTTCTGTGAAATTTCTGTGTAGTGGTGGCAAACTGACTCCTTAGGCTTGGCTTCTGTGCAGTTCATGGACTCCCTGACAAAACTTCTCAGTCAGAAATCCAATAGCCTCTTTGTCTAAGGCAGTCTGACATTGTTAACCTAACACAAATACAGATAATAAAACAAAATTATTAGCTAAGGCACAAAGGCCTTTATTTCTATTATCTTTTCCAGAAAAAAATAACTTTGTTGCTTGTTTAAATCCTCACTGACTCACTCAGATTTCCATTTTCACTTAAGTTGTCTACTGACTACATTTCTTGTCTTGCTTTGTTACAGGTAAGTAACAAACAGATATGTCCTTAAATGACAATGGGAAGACCATACCACCAACTGCTGAAATCAAATAAAAATACTGATACTATAGGTATCAAAAAGGAAAAAATTCAGACAATACCTTTCACTAACAAAGTTTTACTTAAAGAGCTGATTCCAGTTCTAGATACTGAACTGATCTTTGCAATGTTCCCTAATTTGTGTTGAAAACAAAGACCACTCAACCCACTGGACTATTTTCAAATGGAGCTGATTTTTTAAATCCAGCTATTTTGATAGGAATTGCATGTGTGAATAAAGTAGATGGCCAAACTATCTCACCCATTTAGTAAACTATTCAAACATCATAGTCTTTTCTCCTGACTTATTGTGGCAAACAAAAAACTTGGGCATGATAAGTCTCTTTGAGTGCGACAGGCGACCGGCGAAGACAGAGACTCGGGCTCAATATGAGTTTAACATCAATGCCCTTTAATGAATGTTTTAACAACACATTGAATATCAATGTCCCCCAATACACGTTTTAACAACCCTTATATACTCTTTACTCAGTGGTCACGCGACAAGCACAGGCTATGACTGGTTACTGTCTGCAGTCACATGTCCCCCCACCATGGTGATTAGCTGCAGGGCACTGTTCACGAGCTGTTCACACACAGGGACGACAGCGCCCCTCCTGCAGCCTGGGTTGAGGATAGACCAGCTTCTGTTTACTTAAGCGACTTCCGTTCTGTCTTTGGTGTCTCCAGACAACCCTCCGTGCAGGTCCTGGCCTACACCTCAGCCACATCAAGCTCTGGCTTGTTCACAACACACAGCCCATGTCCTCTTTCTTCCAAAAACTCTCCACAACTTATCTGAAGAGAACAGTTAGGTAGGAATTGGAAAAATGTAACAGTTTAAATCAGTTCTTTCAGAAACAGGAAAAAAATAATGGAAAAAAAAAAAAAAGATTGCTACATCTTCAAGAATGACATTATCTTACAAAGATCAGAAAACAGGCAGTGGTAAACCTAGTCTTCACCTTATACGTGCATTATAAAACATGAAAGAATTAGGAAGACCTAGAGGAGATACCTGACATTTTCTGTAGATTTAAATAGTCACTAAAAATAGAAATAGGAAGAAGAATGTCAGAATATGCCTGACAATATCTGTATAGTAATCTTCTGTATTATTTTGCCAAATAGAAGAGGAATTCTATACACAAATTTCTGTCAACCAACAAAGGAAAAATAAAACAGACTATATTTCCCCATTTCATTGATACCCAACACACCACATTGTGATTGTAAGGCCTGGGGCATGAGACTAGTTCCTTGCTCTATGTTTTTAAGTGCCAATGACAAGTTTCTATTAGGGAACCTGTGACACTTTGTCTATAAATAAAAATAAGTATATTAAAAATAGTATCATTTGCTTAGGCTTTTATCTCCCTCCTCCATAATCAAGTCAAACAGCTCAGAAAGGTCAAAAAAACCCCACAGCTCTGTGGTCATTTGCAGATCCCTGTTACTTCAGTACTCTGGCAGCTGCATGGCAATATTTTGCTGTATTTCTGGAAGACATGAAATATTGGGAGACATTTATCAGTACTTTCTGGAATTTCTCCTTTCTGAGGAAGTAAAAATGTAGTAGTCTACAAGCTGCACCACTTCCCAAATTCCTTAATTAGCAGAATTTTCAGGGAGAGAATGAACAGGAAGAGGCAGGAGGATGAAAGGACAGGAATACAAATGTGTTCCATATTGAAAGGATGGTGACACACTGCCCTCGTAAACCAACTGCTGGTAATAGTTGCTCTTGCCTTGAAATAGATGCTCATGAACTTTGTATATCTTTCTCAAGCCATGGTGAAACAAAAGATTTGAACTACTTGGACAATTTACATCCTGAGGGCTGATTTCTCAGAATATGTGTTCTTCTTAAAAGCAGGAAGTGAACAGTCAGCAACTTTTGCTGTTAGTGAATGTTAAAAACCACAAAATGAAAGTCTTGAAAGCAGTAACAAGGGAAAAGATGTTTTGGTAGTGCAAATATAATTATAGTGGTCCTGACAGTGCAAGTCAACAAGAAACTAATCTACATAATAATTTTCAGCTTGTAAGATTCTGTTGTTAGTTTGTTTTTTTTTTTTCTTGTCTTAAGAGCAGGAATAGTAGCACATAATGTGACCTAACTGTATCTGGGAATATATTCTGCAGTTGTCAGAAAATCCTTATATCAAATACTGTCTTAACTGTTTTACTTGCTTTTCTTTTTCCTTCTTTTCTTTTTTCTTTTTTCTCTGTTCTTTTTTCTTTTTTTTTCTTTTCTCTGTTTTTTTTGTTGTTGTTTTTGTTTTTGTTTTTTTCCCCCACATGTATAGCTCTTAAAAATGTATACTAAAGATATTGGTGCAAACAGCTAAAGAAACTAAAGTATGTTTTAAGAAAAAAATCTTGTCAATTCAGTATTTGTTGATTTAACAATACATTATTTTCCAAATTCTTGTTTGTCCATCTATCGATCATTTTGGACCTGTAAACTGGAAAGGATCTTAAAGCTAAGTATAACCCATCACAAATTTCCCTGGTTTTAAACATATAAGCTTCCCATAAATCAGGCAGAAGGCTCACTTATGCTTTGTAGCTGGAAAAGAATGCATGTAGCATAGTTTGCCTAATCCACTTTTATACCCTTATAAAACTGCTGAGATAGTGGATTACCATTTTATCTATTAAAATACTGAAGAGCTATATTTTTCTTTTGTGTTTTTTATTCTTCAAGTTTGTTAAAGAAGACCTTCTATGACAAATAGAATAATTGAATCATAAAATCATTAATGTTGGAAAGGACTTTTAAGATCAACACTGCCAAGTCCACCGCTAAACGATGTCCCTAAGCACATCTACACATTATTTAAATACCTCCAGGGATGGTGACTCCACCATTCCCTGGGCAGCCTGTTCCAATGCCTGACAACCCTTTCCATTGTTTTTTTTTCCTAATATCCAATCTAAACCTCCCATGGTGAAATTTGAGGCCATTTCCTCTTGTTCTATTGCTTGTTACTTGGTAGAAGAGACCAACACCCTTCATGCTACAACCTCCTTTCAGGTAGTTGTAGACAGCAATAAGGTTTTCCCTCAGCCTGCTTTTCTTCAGGCTAAATGACCCCAGTTTCTTCAGCTGCTCTTCAGAAGATTTATGCTCTAGACCCTTCACTAGCTTTTTTGCTCTTCTTTGGATACACTCCAGCACCTCAATATCTTTCTTGTTGTGAGGGGCACAAAACTGAACACAGCGTTTGAGGTGGGGCCTCATCAACACTGAATACAGGGGCATGATTGCTTCCCTTGTCCTGCTGGCCACACTATTCCTGATAAAAGCCAGCATGCTCTTGCCCTTCTTGGCCACATGGCAACATCCTCAGGTCCTTTTCCTCCAGGCAGCTTTCCAGCCACTCTTCCCCAAGCCTGTAGGATTTCATGGGGTTGTGACCCAAGTGCAGAACCTGGCACTTGACTTTGTTGAACCTTATAGAACTGGCCTCAGTCCATTGATCCAGCTAGTCCAGATCTCTCTGTAGAGCCTTTCTACCTTCCAGCAGATCAACACTCTATTAATAGTTTTTTTTCCTATTAAAAAAAATTTGTTTCCTAATAATCAGAAATTAATTTTGTATTTTTCTGGCAATCTAATTAATAATCTGAAATAGAGATTTTTCAATTATTTTAAATGTTTCAGTGCAAAACAACCTGAAAAAAATCTGTATATGAATAATTTAGTTATATTAAATTCTAATTGAAAAAATGTAGGTCTTCATTGGTACAGTTCAGTAACAATTAACAATGTAAAAGGAATCGTAACGTTATTTTTCATACTGTTAATAACAATACTATTAAATGATAGGTTGCAATTCAACATTACATCTATAGGATCACTCAGAAGGAACAGAAATTGAGTGACTAATAAATGTCTTACCCTTGTTGTTTATTGAATTCAATTATTATATATGTAATTATATCATCATGACAAGCCAAGTGAATAAAATAAAAAAAAATCTCTTATATTTAATACCAGTATGATTCTGAACCACTAACACTCACTTTAATCTTTTGTAACTCGCTGTGAAAGTATATCAAAGCTTACTTGCTTCAGGGAGATCAGGAACATTAAAAGCATGTCCAGAACATAATGAAATTTCTAGAGGTATTCTGTTGGAGGAACTTAAGATATTAAAGGCTTCTTATGGAATTTGTCATATTCCTTGTTTACTTATGGTGTTTGAATTAGGAATCATTTTTAATATAATATTTGCTATTATTTAGGTTGTCATTTTTCAGTCATGAATATTCAAATGTTTTTTAGATGTTAGTGTAAATACATTTTTACTAGTCACTTTTATCCATTAGTTATTAAGTGTCTTTTTAAGCCAAGGTGGGTGACTAACCTAGATTCCTTCCATGGAAGTACAAATGTACAAATCATAAATGTGATGATGTCATTCCTTCTTTTGCTGACAATAGTGATTTTTTTATGCCCAGCACTTCTACAGTATCTGTGCAAAATCAATCCTAAATGACGTCAAAAGCTGAAACATAAAATATAAAAGATTCTTTTCAATAGTCTCAGAAATTTAATATTTATTTCAATTGTACAGAGGTCACAACTTCCTCTAAGTTATTTCATTTGCCTACTCAATGTATTGAAGGCACCATCATTGCCTATATATACTAAAAGTACATTAACTATGAATTGTCATGTAATAAGCTTACAAAATGGGGCCATCTGTTTCAGCATTACGGATTTATTTGGGTTGTTAAAATCTTGAAAAAGTTACTTATATATTCCTTGTCACTTCTTTTTAATAAAATCATAATAATCCTCTGTAATCTAAAGGAATACATTTTGATGTCTCTTTCTTTTGTCCTTCATAAAAATGGATCAGAAATACCATTATACCAGTATTAGTAACAATGGGTGCAGTCTTTAAATCCATTTGGATGTATTGCACAGGGAAGCACAGAAAGTGATGCTTTTGCCTGAACAAAGGCTGTGTGACACTTAAGAGTCGGATATTGCAGCATTTGGCCCAGATTTGATAATTCTATTTGCCATGCAAGAGAACAGGTTGCAGCAGCAGACTAGGAGCCAATTTCATACTTGATAGAGCTCTATTGCACTCAGAAGATTTGCCCTGTGAGTGATTTTAATCCATATGGGGTCTTATCAGAGATGACTCTAAAATGCTCTGAAAATATTTAGTGACTTTGCATACTCACCTTCCTATTTGTAGGTATTTGTTACTAACATGGTCCTTATTACCTGACTTCAAAGTCAACACTGAAGCAATAAAAGTGTCATGAGGACTAACTTTAGCTCACAAAGCTTTCTATAAATAAATCCTTTCTCCTCCATTATCCTGAGGCATTTACACTGGTGACAGAAGCATATCTGCAACAACAGATGGAAAGGATTAAAATGGCTCAGCTCAGCAAAAAATCTTAATTCATGGATATTTTTCTATTGCTTAGGCCAGTCTCTTAACTAGAATAGACTACAAAAGCAATGAGGCTGACATCATTTGTGATGGGAAAACAAAAGTAAGGACTGGCACTACATATTGCATGTTGATAAGACATACTTCAGCCAAAACTAAAGTTATAGAAGTGGTGAAAGACTTAAAAGAGAAAAGAAATGGAAAGTACTGTATCTGACTAAAGCTTTCAGCCCTTCTGGAAGGGGACTATAATTGTCATAGGTGCCAGTGGACATGAATAGCACAATTATCCTTCTGTGAACTGATCTGGAAGATTATATACCTCCTTCCTTATTTTTTGCATTCAACTTGGCATAGGATTGAAATCTAGCTTGTAAATGCAGTGGTAAAACCGTCTCAAAGAGTATAATCACTTCTGGAGATGACAGGTGAAGTCACTACTTAGTCATGCAGCTGAATTTCACATCAAGATCATCCCAGATTTTTTTATTTAGGGACATGCCAGAATTGACTGTTTATAAGATATATGTATATATATATACCTTTTATATATATATATATATATATATATATATGTGTGTGTGTGTATATATATATATATACACCTTTTATATATATATATGTATATTATCCTTAGGCTGTGATTGTCAAGCACTAGTTTAAAAAGGAATTTAAGACTACTGGTAGCCAAGGAATTACCCACCCTCTGCTGGTTTATGTCACCACTGTGCCACTTAATTCTGTTAGAACAGTTAGTACTAAATGTAGCACATACTTCAATACTTGACATTTTTTGTAATATAACTGAGTTCAGAAATGAAAAATATTATAGGTACACATGTAATACGTAATAATCTTTTTTACAGTATCCTAGGAAAAATAATAAAATATTTTGTAGGAAAATTCCAGCATAACAAGAAATGAATACTTCATTTACTGGATATAGGCAAACACATTCTTTTTCTGCTGAGAAAAAAATAGGAAGTCATGCTGCCATACAGTCTTCTGGTTTGTTTTTATTTTCCAAAAATATAAAATCATCTTTATTAGGTACTTATGTTAGGAACTGAGCTCAGGGTCCTTTGATAACATCTTTTTCTGCACTAAAAAGCGTTAGCTTTGTTGTACATGAATTAACCTCTCTCAAGTCACTCACAAAATGACAGAAGATAATTGCTGGAAAAGAGGCAAGTTATCTTGGTTACCAAAATGTATGCAAAGACTCAAAAGAGAATTTTTTTTTTAATAAAAGGTGCCTGTCCATCTCTTTAATTTGCTATGTCTGTGTTCAAAAAAATTTTGCTCATTATAGGTCAAACAGAACTGAATATGACGGCATAAAATGAATGAACAACTTTAATTCTGTCTGTAGAGTAACAAATTGCAAGTAAAATTGGATTGATGTGTAATTTATGCCATCTACTCTAAAATCATCAGCTAATGGGGTCTAGACTTGTTTTCAGTACTTCTATTTAATTGAAGAATTCAAGGTACTATGGCATACTGCATTCAGTATTAAAAACAATAAAAATGTTTTGTTGCATTTACATAAGAACACTTATACATAGAAAGCCACAGAAGCTAATGTTATGTGGTGAAATTGCATCAAAAATTGATTTAATAATACGTGTATTAATACATCCAAATTATTTATGTAACAACACTTGAAAGAGGCATGGTACAGACAGCTGTAAAAGCATAAATAGAACAAAAAACCATCCCAAAGCATTCTTCTACAGACAGGTAGCAGGAAACATAGTGTTCTTGCATTCTGAAATTCAGGCTGTAGTAGTGCTTTCAGGCTCAAGCGATACTTTGTAAGTGTAATGGACTGGTGCTGATCATGAATAACAAAGAGGTATTTTACTCTGAGTGGGGTCTCTGGCAGCACAGATCCCCTTGATTTCAGTATAGTTTTGCCAGTGGTCTCAGCAGAGAGTTTAGAACATAAATAACTTTAAGCATGGCAATACAAGTCACATATAGTTTTAGGTCCGTACCTAATGTATCAATGTTTTGACTTAGAGTATGTAATTTAGAGTACCATGATCTAAGTTCAGTCAGTGAGGTTAAGTCTTCTTTATGTTACACTGTGTTTATTGCAGGCCTGTATGTCTGGAGGTTTATATCTTATCATTACAGGAAAAGGCCACAGGTCTGTTTTAACTCCACAAACCCTTAGAACTAGGACTTACCAAGCTTTAGTCTGGACTTACTATACTATTGTGTGCATTATGAACTATCTACGAACCTGTAATACTAATGCAGTGTAGAATAATACAGGCATGAGAGGATGAAAGAGGGCTTGAAAGCAGAGGCACAGGATTGTATCTAAGGAAGAACCCACTGGAGAATTGAAGAGTTGAACTTAACATCAGAGAAGAGTGGTAGATACCAGGAATACTGTGTATAATAATTTTACCTATACTGTTGATGAGAATGAGTTGAATAGGTAATCTGGATTTAAAAAGTCAGCAGTTATTAGAACAGTAATGATTATAGTTATTAGAATACTAAAGTTATTAGAATACTAATAATTACTTTATTAGACTGTTAAAACAGACTGGTGTAAAGATCATTTACTGATATAAATTCTTCATTGTGCTCATATTGTGTGTTTCTTCAGCACACACAAGAGATACTATTATGTCATACAAGTTTGTTGAGAACCAGTCAGTCTCTCATTTGGACAAAGTTCAGGCACAAAGAGAATCATGCTTGTATGGCTACTGATGCACAAAACAGTTGTATTTGCCTTTTGGCTTCATTTCCTTCATGGTCATATGCTTAAATATGTATATGGTCCCTTTCACATGAAATAGAATTTACCTTCAAAGCTATTTATTGTTGTGGTTTAATCCCAGCTGACAACTGGGATCATGCAGCCACTTGCTAATCCCCCTCACCTTGAAGTGAGATAAGAGAGACAATCAAAAGGTAATGGTGAAACCCATGGGTTGAAATAAGAACAGTTTACTAGAACAACAAAGAAAGATAAAATAATAACAAAAATAATAAAGCCAATATATATTTAATAATTGATGCACAACACAATTGCATACCACCCAGTAGTGCTCAGCCAGTCCCAGATCAGTGATTGCAAACTCCAGTCCTGTATGGTCAACTCCAGAATAAGAAAGCCAGACAATAGTTTGAGCTCAAACACAACTGTGCCAAACTTCTGGCCCCTGAAATAGAGAGAGTCCTGGTTCCAAGCACCTGATCCTGTAAAAAGAGGAAGAGGAAAGAACCAGAAAGGCCAGCTCCAGCTATATACTGAGCATGCTGCTAATAGTAGGGGATATCTCATTGGCCAGCCTGGATGTCAATCTAGATGCTGTCCTGTTATTCTCCCTCCCGGATTCTATGTGTACCTGCAGATGGGAAGTTGAAAAAGTCCTTTATTTTCTTGGCAACAGCCAAAGCATCAGTGAGTTCTCACATTCTTTTAATACTAAATCCAAAACACAGCCTAGCTACTGCAAAGAAAAAGGAAGTTCAGTATGTTATCACTTTATTTTCAAAACTGAATCCAAAATATAAGACTGTTCTAGCTACTAAAACAAAAATATTTTAACTACTATGAAAAAAATAACTCAATCTCAGCAAAAACAACCAATTTCAGCCCTTACTCCATTTCTGTCGTGCTCCTGTCTTACCATTACATTTCAATTAACTACCACTTTTCCTGCCTATATATATATATATATATATACACACACATATATACATATATATGCAGATATGCAGACAGATATCACTCCCTTAGTTCATAGGCCATTCATCTGAAATTTTCATTGAGTTAATTTAGCCTATGACTTTGTGTTCCATCTGTCATAACTGTCTCTCAAGGCAGGGAAGATGATGTGTGATGTTGGATTGTTGCAGTACAAATTTATATTACTTAAGCATTCAAGAAGTGTTAGCATTTTACACATGGGAACACAGAGATATTTTGAGTATTTCTATGTAGTATTTCATCAAATTGTCAATGCTTTGTCCAAGCAAACATGTATGATTCGAATCATGCAGCAGGATGTCAAAACACCAACTGATAACCCTGGTGATACCTTGTTACTCTCCACACCTGTTCTAATGAATGTCATGTTCATATGGCTATAATATTTCTAGCTATAAAGCTGGCTGCCTTACTGCAAAGCCTACATACATACTAAAAGTCTAACATTCAGAGTCTTAAAGGTACTTAACAATAATAATAATTAAAGGAATAGATGACTGAAAAGGTTTTAAAAACAACCCTCATACATACTTGTCTGTTAGGAGTTAGGAATTAAAAAAAAAAAAAAACCACAAAACCAAGTCTGTTTGGTACAAGGAAACAATATAAGCCGCTTATCCTTAATTACTTAGAGCTTTAATCACTGAACTTCCACGTTTACTTGAAATAACGATAAATAATATATATTTTCACATCAAATTAATCCCTCACATTCAGTTGACATGTATTTCTCTAAACAGTATCTTTGGTAACAGCTCTGCTACCATGCAATGCTTGGAGAAATGTTATACACTTTAGTCTTTGTGCATAGGAAAGAAAACAAAAAAGGGAATCTGCCTTCTGCTTTTCCTTAATTAGCTTTGGTTTTAGTTGCAAATACAATCGGATAGCTTTGTAAATACACACAGGGAACAGAATGGATGATCAAAAAGAACCAGTTCACATGTAAGCAGTTCTCAAGTTAAAATTCAGATATTCAGATTTTGTATAGGAACCCACTTCTATAATTAGTTTGAATAAACACCCTTATTTTCATGCAAGGATTTTGCTTCTGCTTTCTTGTTTTGTGTCTTTTAAAAATTATTATTTATTTTCCTAATGGATACTACCATGAAGCAAAGCTTTGTGTGTTGCTTAAGCCCATTTAGGTTAGAATAAAAGGTAGTTTAGCAGAGAGAGGCTTTTGCGGTAGTGTTAACTTAATTTGAACTTGGAAAGACAGTCTGGTATGGCAGTTACAGCAGGGTCAGAATACTGTAGCTGCAAAAATTTGTTGACTTTGTGAGACCAAATATCAGCTTTGGTTCTTCATAATTATTTTTGAAATCAGTTGGGCAACAGATGCAATTCATAGGTGGTAGAATTAGGGTATACTACGGAGCTTTTAATTTATTCACAAGATCAATTAATTGTAATGAGATCTTTATGGTACAGATTAGGAAGTGAGCCAGTTCAAGCTGACTCACAGGAAACTATTTCAGAGTAGTCTATTTCAGCATAATAATAAAGCGGGTTTGTCATTCTTTGACAAAAAACATATCCCATGCTTATACAAATGCTAAATGGACAGCTAAAACTGTCTTTTCAAAAAGAAGCTTTTGATCCTAGGGACTCCAGAATATCTTTTGAAAGTAGAAGAGGAATGGGAAAGACTATGTCCGTATTTGTTCTTCATTCTTTTTTATGGGACTAGCAATCAGTTTATGAGACTACAGAAAGAAAAGGTTCAGATTTTCTTTTCTCAAAGAAATTGAATGAGAATCAGATACGATAAACAATTTGACAAATTGACATTTATAATCTCAGTGACGTGTCTTCTGGAAAACATGATGAAAATTCTGTAGGATGAAAGCAAAATGCTGAACAGAAAACATGGAAAAGCTTTTAATTAACTTAAGTGTTGTTATCCGCACTATACTTTTAAGGTAACTTAAAGGCAAGTAAAGAGGGTCTAATGGCAGCCAGGAAGTTGACATGCTATGGACTGTCCATGACAGAAAACTGAACAACCAAACAGGGTCATAATTTGTTGAAACAATAGGAATATTTGCTCTATGACCTTTTGTATCAATGCATTTTCTTTAATACATGGTATTGAAAAAATTCACAGGTGCTCTTTTGATGTGACTGGGTTAACTAAGGATAACCCTCTAGCAGCTTCTGGTCTGAAACAAATAGGTGTCGCTTGCAAAATTCGATTCAGTTCCCATTCTACCATCTGAACTTTGTCACGACAATAAGAGGTTTGATCAAAGAATGCTTGAATGTGACAGTTAATGATGTTTTCTACCTCAGGCTGAGAAGCACAAAACTTAAAAAAAAAGGGGGGTGAGGGTATTGCAAACACAGAGAAGTTGGATTCAGGCAGCTGAATAGGCATGAGAGGAATTTCAGCACTGGAAAATGTTATCAATTAGGCAAGTTCTGCTACCCATGCTGCTTTTAGCATCACTTAAATTCATCTTGCTTCTACTTTGTTCCATAGTTTTCCTCTAAATGCTTTTCTAAGATACATACTGAAAAAAACCCTTAACATTCAAATTTATGATTAATGTAAAAATAGTGCAAAACCGTTTTTTATGTAGATAGTATGGGCAATTCAGTCTCACATCATTTTCATACAAACGTTTAACACTAAGAAGCTAAAGATTAAGCTTATAAGAATTTGGTCAGGTCTGTTACTGTGTATTGGTAATAGTTACGGACATGGATGAAAAGAACAATAAATGTTATTTTATGTATCTAGAAGCACAAAATTTAGATACATGTGTAACAAATGTCAATTACAGATAAGAGATATGTACAGGAACAGATAGTAAGTTTTGGGACTAATATAGCAGTGATGTGCTTCATAATGTTTAGGTCATTGATTCTCAAAGAAGATGAAAAATCACCAAAAAAGCACATATACAGACAGGTTAATTTATTTGATAAAACAGTAGTTCAGCTACTCCAGAACAGAAACATCTACAGTTACTGCTGGTTTACTGAAACCATGTCTGCAAGCTTAATTACTGACAGTAATTAACGCTGCCTCCTGCATCTCACTTTATGCGTAATTAGATTCTTTTTCATAGCTTGAAATGTTACATGCATGACTGGACATGAGTTTGGGTTTAAACATCAGCTGGTAGAGAGGGGAAGATTGTTTTCTGGAGAACCACACAAAGACATATGCATCAAGAGTGCACTGTATTTCCAAAAAGCCTGAGAAAGGTTAAAATGAATCTCAGATTTTCTCTGAACTTCGTTAGTTGGTAGATTAGGTTGCACATAAACTGAGTGCTTGCTGAAAAGAAGACTGAGCCAGTACCTTTTCCAGTATACATCTGGTAAAAATGGTCTGGGAGGGCAATACTGCAGGAACTTAATAAAAAAAATGTGTCCAAGAAAACTGGACTCCAAGCTGACAAAATCAGTTCCCTACCTGTTGTTGTTTTGTTGTTGTTGTTTTTTCTAGTAAAACAGCAGACATTCCCAGGCCCTGAATTTTGGCAAAGAGACTACCCTTAGTAGAGATACTGGGATAAATTTCATGTTTTGTGCTGTTATATTCAGCAAATTTCTTCCTCATAGGAGAACTGAAGAGTATTGAAATTGTTAGACATCTGCTTCCTCCTTGATACTTTAGAACTGATCACATAGAGTTCCTATTCAATTTTTAGATGAGATTTTTTTCAGTGAACAGAACAGGTTCGGATTTTTTCCCCTGAGTAATAATTATTTTTCTTTGATTTTATGTCTCCATGGTAACTTTGTTTTTGAGAATCTCTTTGTCTCTTTCCCTGGGAAAGCCCAGATATTATCACTACCCTGCAAACAATGTAAATAATTAATTTAATATATTTCTTGCAGTCTTTATTAACAGGTAGAAACCTGATTTTTCACTTAACTTGAGCCTGAAGGAGACATAAAATACGTTTCCTCTGGAAGTGTCTATGCAGTCATGTCTTCTGGGTTAATTTCTGTTTTTCCATACAGTAGTTAAAACAATAGCTCTTCATGCTTGATTTATCAATGTAGTAAAAAAGCAGTCTCAGCTAATTTCCTGCCTTTAAGAAGCTATGTTTCCTTGCCTTTCCTTGCCTTTCCCTTCCTTGTCTTTCCTTGCCTTCCCTTGCCTTGCCTTCCCTTGCCTTGCCTTGTCTTCCCTTGCCTTGCCTTCCCTTGCCTTGCCTTGTCTTCCCTTGCCTTGCCTTCCCTTGCCTTGCCTTGTCTTCCCTTGCCTTGCCTTCCCTTGCCTTGCCTTGTCTTCCCTTGCCTTGACTTTCCCTTCCTTGCCTTTCCATTCCTTGCCTTTCCTTGCCTTGCCTTTTTTTTTTTTTTTTTTCCTTTCCTCTGGACCACAGATTTATAGCCATAAGATGAGTCTTCATATACAAGTTAACTATTTGGATGAAGCTGTTTATTTAACTGCCTTACATCTTATAAAGTTATAAAACAGTGAAGGAATCTATTTAGATACTACTATTTCTGAATAATTTTGTGAGATATGATTATTTTAAAAGATACAGAGAGTTAATAGAAGATTTTGCATTTAAGAAGAGTAATTTCCCTACATTTAATGAACAACCAAAAATCTAGCAAAAAATTAGGAAGATGCAGAAAACCCACTTTTATTTTTTTTTTAGATCTCCACCATTCATTTGAAAAATTAATGTCAAATTCATGATTTGTTATAACTCCACATGGAATTAATCCCATTCGTGGCAAACTCTTTTAATGAGTAGATGTAAAATTATGTAAAACCTTAGTATTTGCCTTGTTAATATTTGTTTGTTTATTTTTTAACCAACTCATACTGTGATTTAAGAAACAAACAAAGAAAACCAAAACCCCACCACTAAACAAAAAACCTAAACTCTAAATAAAAAAAATCTTAAAAGCAAAGAGACAGATCTCAGGCCTGCCACCTCATAACAAATAATTTCCCTAAAATCCTAGTTTGCTGTTTGGTTTTGGTTTGTCTGGTTTGGTTTGTTTTGTTTTGTTTTGGTTTTTTGTCAATAAGAAAGTAAATAAATAATGGGAAAATAGCCAGTAATTTTATATCTAAATTTCTTAACAGCACATTTTAAAATATCTTTACCTTATTCATTGTAAAATATTTCTTTTGACCAATTACTTTCTTTACTCCATTTTATTGACAAATATTTAGCATTTAATAAGCTTTATTTCTCTATATGAGCTATATGGTAGAGATTTTGATCAGTGTTTGGCTTTAAACATATAAGATTACGGGTCTGAAACTCAGATTCTGAGACCATTCCTGAAAGAGTAAAGAACAATTCACAATTTCAATGAACTTCTTTGAGCAAACTGATTTATTAAAATGCTTGTGAGACACGAATTCAGACATAAGTATAGTCAAGCAAGCTGATTTACAAAGTCAAATGAATATTCATGGTCAGCACCTCATATGCTGCGCTCTCAAATCAGCCTCCTTTTGCCAAGAGAAGCCAGAACTGGAACAAGAACTGGAACAGAAGTGGAACAAGTCATCTTGCAGTGTGCCTAGAGACTCCTACTTTCCTCTCTTGCTTAATCAAGAGGCAGCACAACCGTTTAGGGAATCCTGAGTGCTCAATACTAAAAGAAAGATATCTCTATTTACCTTCAGACAAATTTTCCCCACATTTTTATTTTATATCATCACAGAACCCTAATCTCATTAATTCTTCAAAAGATAGCACCAAGAGTTCACAATGAAATCAGCTAAGGGAAACAAGGCTTTGCTTTGATTTAATCATTACCACTTATGTACATATCTGCTGATGTTCCATATGTGACCTAGAGATACTTAGCTGGACTCACATGAGTCCAGTCAAGCATGTGGAATGGTATTCAAATAGCAGACTGGGCAGGACTTTTAAAGTAATCAAAGCAAGATGTTAAAGGGAATGTGAAAACACAAGTCAGTTACTTTCAGGGCTCCAGAGTCTAAGTTGAAAGTGGACAAGTCTCTTTCCCAGGATTCAGACTTAAAAGCTCTTATGCAGTAAGGAACTTAAGTCAGACCACCAGTCCCTCAATTCCTTGCTAGCATCTCCATTTCTCTTTCTCTCCACCTCCACACTAGTAAACAAACTTCATTTACCTGACTTGTAGTATTGATTTGAAAAGAATCATAGAGTTACAGAATTATTTGTGTTGGAAGAGATCTTTAAAGATCATCTAGTTCCAACACCCCTACCAGAGCCAAGGACACCTTCCACTAGACCAGGTTGCTTGACACCCCCCAACCCAACCTTGAACAGTTCCAGAGATTGGACATCCACAGCTTCTCCGAGCAATCTTTACAGGGTCTTACCACCCTCACAGTGAAGAATTTAGTCCTTATATCTAATCAAAATCTACCCTCTTTTAGCTTAAAACCGTTACCTCTTGTCATATCACTACAGGCCCTTGTAAAATATCTGTCTCCATCTTTCTTATATGCCTTCATTAAGTATTGAACAGCTACAATGTGGTCTCCAAGTAGAGATATCCCTACTCAGGAGAAGAAAGTTGGAGACACTGTATGAAAAACAGTTCTGAAGTGAGAGTGCCTCACTCTTTCTTGTCCTATTTACATTTGTTTACATCTCCTCGGTCTCCTACCCTGCAACTTATCAAGTAATTTTCTCTTTGCTGTAGTAAATACTTAATCAAATATAAAATCTTATAATGGTGAAATTGAAAGTATGTCATCACCACAAGTAACTCAAAGCACCATGGTTAAAACAACCCAGAAGCTGAGGACTTCTGTCAAGTATGAAGGGCAAGAGGAATTCCCCCCATATCGCAAAGAGCAGGAACTGGGCCTGGGTGCATTTTCTTCAGGTAATATTCCAGGTCATGGTTTTGTGGGGTTTTTTTGGCCTTTTTTTTTCTTAGTTTTTAGTTTTTCAAAAAGCCAGCCCATGTTTTGGAAGAAAAAATTCCAAATCACACATTATAGATAAGGTACTTAGGACAACACCTAGGCTAGAACATCTTGCTGAACTGTCTTAGATACTTTACCAGTTAGGAGATTATGTTAGAAATGGTGCAGATATTCATAAACTGGCAGAAACTGAGGGAACCTCACTAGCAGAAATGTAACAGCCTAGAATATGTAGATGTTTCCATGCTTAAGTGGCAGGTGCGGACAGATTCCAAACAACACTTTATATGAAATCATCAGTTTGGGGAAATGGTCTCTAGCCTCAATGCCAAACTGTACAGAAAATTTCATTTCTGCAGTGTCTAGGAATTTCTTCTTCTATAGCAGACTGGTGTGATCACCATTTTTCCTGATGAAATTCAACAAGGGCAAGCACCTGGGGAGGAATAACCACAGGTACAGGTTGTGGGCAGACCTGCTGGAAAGCAGTGCTGCAGAGAAGGACTTGGGAATTCTGGTTGGCAACAGATTGATCATGAGTCAACCATGTGCCCTTGTGGCCAAGAAGGCCAATGGTATCCTGGGGTGCATTAAGAAGAGTGTGACCAGCAGGTCGAGGGAGGTTATCTTCCCACTCTGCCCTGGTGATGCTGCATCTGGAATTCTCTGTCCAGTTCTGGGATCCCTAGTTTAAGAAGGAAAAGTAATTACTGGAGGAAGTCCAGCAGTGGCCTACAAAGAAGACTGGGGGCCTAGGGCACCTTTCTATGAAGAGAGACTGAGAGAGCTGGGTCTGTTCAGCCTGGAGAAGGGAAGGCCGAGAGGGAATCTTATCAATGCTTAAAATATCTCAAGGGTGGACATCAAGACGATGGGACCAAACTCTTTTTAATAGTGCCCAGTCATAGGATGAGGAACAATGGGCACAGACTGAAGCACAGGAGGTTCCATCTGAACATGATGAGAAACTTCTTTACTTTGAGGGTGCCAGAGCACTGGAACAGGCTGCCCAGAGAGGTTGTGGAGTCTCCTCTGGAGACATTCAAGACCTGCCTGGACACATTCCTGTACAACCTACTCCAGGTGAACCTACTTTAGCAAGTGGGCTGGACTAGATATCTCCAGAGATCGCTTCCAGCCCTAACCCTTCTGTAATTCTGTGATCACAGCACATAGATTTTTGTTCTGAGTTTCTGTAGGCACCATGCTGTGTCCCATGGCCCCAAGATATAACTCTTTTGGGTATGTATTTTTTTAGTCAAATGTGCCTGAGATAATGTGAGTGCTGTGTTGAAACTCAGAAGCACAGCCTTTGTTTATAGCTTGAAAATGTAGAGAGGTATTGTGTGACCAGGTGGCAGGAAATGGTAATTAGGGACCCTGAGGGTGCGGAAGTTTGTACAGTGTTACAAGACTGTGTAGAATGGAGAAAACCAAATCTACTGCAGTCATATTATTCCTATCTTGTGGGAGGAGTCCCTAGACTGTACTATCTGGCACATTGTGCTAAGATTTTTTCTTTAAGAAAGACACTTGGAATCGAAAGAGTCAAGAATCATAATACCAGTTCTTTAGTGTGATGATCAGGTTTCAGTGCTCACTTTTATTCACTGGCCATCTTTTATTCAGCCTGGCAGGTATCCTCTTTTTGGCATGAAGTGGTTGCATAATGAAAGAAGAAGTTGAAATTAAATTTTATCTCTATGATAAAATTATCAACATGTTAGATACTTGTTTCATTTTCAGATTCACCAACAGAAGATCCAATTATATATTTAACTGCATCTCTAGGTAGCATTGCTTCCATGTAACTTATCTCATATGGCTGTAGTTTCCCCAAAGCCTAGGAAGCATGTTTCATTTTGAAAATACAGCCTCTGGTGGTATTCACTTTGACATCAAGATACTGAAATGCTGCTGGCTCTATGCAAGTATCTTTATATAAGCTAGTGAATAAGCCCTTATTAAAAGGCTTCATCAGTATTCCTAAATGTAAATGACTGGTGATATTAGAGATACCATCTAATATCACAGATATCATAGATGCAGAAAGCAAGGAAACTCGTGTTCTTCTAAGCAGTTCATGTGAGACAGTGCATCCCAAATAATGTATGTAAAGGCAACTTAAAGATAGCCTGAGTCAGTACCAGGTGCTCATAGAATCATACAATCATCATTTAGGTTCAAAAAGACCTTTAAGATCATTGAGTCCAACTGTTAACCTAACACTGGCAAGTCCACCACTAATTCATGTCCCGAAGTGCCACATCTACACATCTTTTAAATATCTCCAGAGGTGGTGACTCAACCACTTCCCTGGGAAGCCTGTTCCAGTGTTTGACAACCTTTTCATAGAAGAAATGTCTCCTAATATCCAATATAAATCTACCCTGGTGCAATTTGGTCAATCAACACCCTCCAGTTCCTTTTCCTGCAGGCAGCTTTCCAGCCACTCTTCCCCAAGCCTGTAGCATTGCATGGGGTTGTTATGACCCAACGACGGGACCTGTCACTTGGCCTTGTTAAATTCCATAGAATTGACCTTGGCCCATTGTTACAGCTTGTCCAGTTCTCTCTGTAGAGCCTTCCTACCCTTGAGCATATCAACACACTCCCCCAACTTCATGTCTTCTAGAGATCAATCCTCTTATCCAGGTCATTGATAAAGATCTTAAACAGAACTACCCCCAATACTGAGCCCTGGGGAATGCCACTTGTGACTGACCAACAACTGGATTTGACTCATACACCACAACTCTTTGGGCTCAGCCATCCAGACAGTTTTTTACCCAGTGAAGAGCATACTCATCCAAGCCATGAACAACCAGTTTCTCCAAGAGAATGCTGTTAGAAATGGTGTCAAAGGCTTTGCTGAATTCTAGGTAGACAACACCCACAGCCTTTCCTTCATCCACTAAGTGGGTCACCTTGTCATAGAAGGAAATCAGGTTAGTCAAGTAGGGCCTGCCTTTTCCAAACCCATGCTGACTGGGCCTGATCCTTCCTTGTCCTGTATGTGCTGTGTGATGGCACACAGGATGGCGATTCTCCTTAGTTATCCTTTGGTTGCTCATGTATTCATAGAAGCATTTTTAGTTGTCTTTTATGGCAGTAGCCAGATTAAGTTCTAGTTGGGCTTTGGTCCTTCTAATTTTCTCCCTGCATAACCTGACAACATCCCTGTAGTCCTACTGAATTGCCTGTCTTTTCCTCCAAAGGTCATTAACTTTTTTTTTTTTTTTTCCCTGAGTTCTAGCCCTGAGTTCCAGCTCTCTATTCAGCTGGGACGGTCTTCTTCCCCACTGGTTTGTCTTGTAGTGGATGGGGACAATCTGCTCTTGTGCCTTTGAGCATTCCTTCTTGAAGAATGTCCAGCATTTCTGGACTCCTTTGTCTTTCAGAGCTGACTCCCAAGAACTCTCTGAACTAGGTTCCTAAACAGGCCAAAGTCTGCCCTTTGGAAGTCCAGGGTGGTAGTTCTGCTGACCTCTGTCCTTCTCCAAGAATCAAAAACTCTATAATTTAATGATCATTCTGCCCAAGATGTCCTCCAACCATCACATTACCCACAAGTTCTTCTCTGTTCACAAACAACAGGTCCAGTGGGGCACCTTCCTTAGTTTTCTCTTTCAATTACTGTGTCAGAAAGTTGTTTTCCACATATTCCAGGAACCTCCTAGACAGTTTCCAAGACTGCTCAGAACAGTTCAGATTACTGGCTACAAAGGGTTTAATACATTTGCCTTAACACAGGTGTGAGATGACACATAGGTATCTCTTGGATCTCCAGTTTCCATTCCAAGAAGGAAGGAATTTTTCCCTTTAGTTCTGTGTAGTACCTGTCAGCCCTTGTTGATGTAGGGTGCCTATCCATCAGCATTAGATATCGATGCTTAGACAACTCAATCAAACCTAGCTGTCTATGTCATCCTCAATGGAATAATTTTATGGACTCCATTGACCATACTGACTAGGTTTTCAGTGCTATAAAGGGAGATTATTGAGCTAGTTCATATGTAGACAGCTTACATGTTGGTACCTCAATCTTGTACCAAATCTCATTTTTTACATTTGTATTATGTATGTTTTCTTTATTTTGAGAAAGGATATCAACCTAACTTAAAAGTTAAGTTTCAGCTTAAAATTTGCTAAAATGTTGAAAAAAACCCCATACAACTTATGCTATAAAACATTTCAAGAAATGAACCCCAGGTTCAGGCAGTAAATGAAACACCCCCACCCAGTTTAATACAGTAGTAATTTCCAAAACACTGATTCTCTTTCTCAGACATCACTGATTTTACTTCACACTTCTTTGTTTTGCTTAGTGCTGCTTACAAAGTAAATGAGCTGTGTTTACCTGATTCATATAATTGGATCAGTAGACTGTGAAATTGTGTTACAATGGAATGTTATTAGGATACTAAAAACTGTTTTGGCCTATGACTTTTTAAAGGAAAGGACATTCAAACATGACTTAATAGGACTAAAAAATCCACAATGACTAACATATTTTTCACCATTGTGGGAAGTATCTGTGGACCATCTCAAATGCAAAAGAACCAATGCATGCTTTCAAAGCCTTAATTTTTTTATGAAAAGAAGAATTTCATATTTATAATTTTTTTGGTAAGTCCAGATGTTAATAATAATGTAAAGAAGTCTCAAAAGTCAAAATGAGCTGATAAATTCACCAAGATATTATCTTTAAATATGTGTTTTAACATTCATGCATATTCATGTAATATAGAATTAATTTCCATGCACTGTATTATTAATTTAAAAAGCTTATTTACATGCACTTTTATGTTGGTGGTTCTTAAGGTGCCAGTGTAATCTTTGACTTTTTTTTTTTTTTTTTTCTGTTGGGTATTTACCTCTGTATGAAATTAGTGTTACTTTCAGAAATAGATATACATTTTCCAGTCAAAATTTTTTCTAGCTTTGGGGCAAGCTTCTGAACTGAGCTGATGTCAGGGTGGTTCTCAGGAAGTCAGCCATATCATACAAATAGAGCAAAATAGAGATTCACAGCACCATGGTCTGTCTTCCTCTCAGCCTCCCTCTTACACAGACACATTGGAGTACATTAAAATTAGCTTTCGTGGAATCATACATCTGGAAATGACCTATAATAGCTGCTTAGCCCATCTTTCTGCTCCAGAGAAATATCAACAATATCTACATCATTGTTGGTGGGTGTTGTTTAGTTGTCTAGTTGATTCTTAAACACTTCCACAATAGTGCCTCCAAACTTCCCCAGCTGCACTATTTCAGTGTTATTATCTTGCCGTTATTTTTTCCAATTACAGTGATGACTCAAGGCTCTTTATGATCTGCTGTATCTCTACCTCTAGTTCTGCAGAACTTCTATCTGGGGAGTTGTTTGCTCACCTTACCTGTGCAGTTACTTCTGCCTAAATCAGTGTATTTCATGTAACTTATAGAATCATGAAAAATTTAACCCCATTATTCATTCCTTTAGTATTTAAAAATCCTTTTGAATTCTGTTCCTGTCCTCTAATGTACTTGCAATTTATCCTACACTGATATCAACAGCAAAACTAATGGTCATACTCATGGTTTAAGGTTATTATTTCAAATGCTGAATAGCAGCTGTCCTGGGACAGATCCATAAAGAATTTAATTTGGTAAATCCTTCCATTTTGACAGTGAATGATTCATATTCTCTTACTGTATATTTCCAATCAATTTTGCAATCATACTTGTATTTGAACAATTTTCCTTAGCTTGTATGTGATGTTGACATGAAAAACAATGTCAAAAACTTCACTGAAGCCAAATATACAAGTCTAATATGTTGCTTACTTTTTGTCTGCAAGGCCTGTTACATTATCCTAGGAAGAATTAAATTGGTTTGACATGATTTGCTCTTGACTAATCCATGTTGGCTTTTGCTTACTGCAGGTCTTAAGTGCACTGACTAAAAGGCTGTGACTTGTGAAAGCAGAAGAGAGCTTGTCATAAGATGACACTGCCCAATACATCTTGTTATTTCTTTTAACAAGGCTTAGAAAATGTTATTCATTCCAGGGATTTTGTGACATAAAATTTCACCTAGTATTATTCTTTGATTAACTTGATTTTCTCAATTGAGCTAATATAAATGAACACAGAATAGATTTAAAGTACTTGGAAAGCTGAATGATACTCTTTTTAATCTCAGTAATAATCTGAAATGAAGCTAGTGACACCGTTTGCATGACTAAAGTGGCAGGAAAAAGCATTCAGTCAATGTCCATTTTTTGAATGACCTATATGAAAAGGTGCCAGTGACCTAGCTACAAAAAGAAAAAAAAGGAAAAAAATATCAGAACTTACTACTCACAAAAATAATTAAGTTATCTAAAAGTATACCTATTATTTTCCTTTGTTGTATCATGAGTTTAATAATCTCAAATATATTATTTGTTTCACGGTTTCACCATGTCAATGTGTGAGCTAATAACCAAGGGACTATTCTATGTGGAAGACTGTATTAATTAATTTTTGGCTTCTCATAAATACACTTGTTCTCTATACACTGTACATCAACTGGGAAGGAACTACTTGATGTAAAGCAAAGAAACATGTGGGATGAAATTAAAAGATAGATATACAACATATATGCACAAAAACTTACATAAGGTCTGTCAAGTGCAATGACAAAGACAAGATTTTTAATGCACTTTTTTCTGTGTGAGCACAGGGGATAAAGGTCTGAAGACTCAGCAGGGATATGGATAGGTAATATCTATATGCAAGAACCTGAGGCCATCTAATTTAGTTATTATCACTGCTGTTTTAAGTTAAAAAATAAATGGTGCTTTCAGATGTATAAGATGTATCAAAATGTCTGATTACCAAGAATCATGCATTTGGGAAATGAGGTCCAAGTTCAATTTCTTCTTCTTCTTCCCAGTCCTAATCTATATCTTCTGGGAAAGTGTCATGAAAATGTTTGGAGGGAGAAAACTTGAAAGAAACTTTTCAAACTTTATTTTAAAGCTAGAAAACTAGACAGAAAAAAAAATTGTTGCTGTTCAGTGGATTAACAGTTTATCAGAGCATCACCAGTATTTTAACTCCATGAAGTAAATCCACATGCTGCCACTTGCCAATATTACATCTATGTCAGTCACCAGTACATTAACTCAGATGAATCTGACCTTGATCTAGTCAAGATTTTAGCCTCCTGACACAGGGAAGAATCATAGAATCATACAATAGTTTAGGCTGGAAGGGACCTTGAAGATATAGTTCAAAAACCTTGCCATGGGCAGCAACACCTTCCACTAGACCAGGATGCTCAAAGCCCCATCCAGCTTAGCCTTGACCACTTCCAGGGATGAGGTCACTTCCAGGGACAGCTTACCTGCACGGCCCACCTCTCAAGCCTATCAAGGTTCCTCTGAATGGCGTATCTTTCCTCCAGCATGTCGACTACACCACTGGACAGCCATGAGTTCTCAAGTGTGATGGATAGTGACTTCACAACTTCATTTGCCAGTTCTCTTAGGACCCACAGATGCATCTCATCAGGTCCCATGGCCTGTGCACTTTCAGGTTCCTTAGGTGGTCTTGAACATTATCTTCTACAGTGGCCAGTTCTTAATTTTTCCAGTCCCTGCCTTTGTCTTCTATGATTTTGGCAGTGTGTCTAGAGCAGTTGAAAGTGAAGACTGACACAAAAAAATTATTGAATACCTCAGCGTTCTGCATATCCTGGATAACCAGTTCTCTCATTTCCTTTCGGAGAGAGCTTGCATTTTCCCTATTCTTCCTTTTATCACAGACACACCTATAGAAGTTTTTCTTGTTGCCCTTGAATCCCTGGCTAGATTTAATTCTATCAGGGTGTTAGCTTTCCTAACTTTATCCCTGTCTGCTCGGACAATTTCTCTTCTAGGTTACTTGTTCTTGCTTCTACACTCTGCAGGTTTCTGGGAGATCCTTGTTCATCTATGCAGGCCTCCTGCATCTTAACTGACTTCCTCTTTGTTGGGATGCATCTCTCCTGAGTTTGGAAGAGGTGATCCTTGGATATTAACCAGCTTTCCTGGACCCTTCTTCCCTCCAGGGCTTTATCCCATGGTACTCTACCAAACAGATCCCTGAAGAGGCCAAAGTCTGTTCTCCTGAATCCAGGAACATGCTTTGGGTCATGCCTGCACTGTAGTTGATCCCCTTGGTGAGTGACTCAACAATAAGAAGTTACCTCATTCCTTAGAAGGCAGTGTTCCTCTAGTCTGCAAGATCTGTAGATCTGAATGGACAGTTTTCCACCCTTCAGCAGTCCCCTATGAAGTGTAAATACTCTTAGAAAGTGGAGTAACTGAATGTGAGCTTTTCATTCTTTGTGGGATGTTGTGGCAGTTGCACTTCCCCCCTCTGAGAACTGGAGACTTCAACGGGACAGTTAATGGTTCTTTTGTGGGAACCGGAGTCAGTTGACAGGGTCGTTAGCAGAGGAGGGGCCCATAGAAACTGAGAAGCTTCTGGAATGCCCACAGCCAGATCTGATCAGACTATAAAATGGGGTACCTGCCAAAGATTCCTTTTGTGTGGTCTTCTCAGAGCAGCAGGTCTGTGCTGGAGCCCTCCCCTTAGGCGGGAACGCTCTCTAAGGAAACTTCCTGGGACTGGGAGTGCCTCACCTCCTCGTTTGGGTGAGTGACAATTTAAGTCCTTGCCAATCAGGCAAGTGTAGTCCTCGCCTAGCCAGGTGAGTGTGAGTCTTTGCCTTATTCAGGTGAGCGTAGTATCCTGGAGTCAGAGGGCTCTGGCTTTGTTTCTTGTGAGTGTGTGCATGCACACTGTGGATCATCATTATTCTCATTTTGCTGCACCTCAATAATCTCCTCAACTGATATCTGAACCTTTACCTTATGTTATTGGAGTGCTAACTAATTGTATAAACCCCGTTTCTAGCCAATTCATTGGCTGTACTTTTCTGGCCAGAATAAAGTCTGTTTTGGACCTTGTTGTCCACCTAAAACTGACTCTGGGGTGCCTCTGTGACAGATGTAAAGGGGAAAGTGAATAGCACTAGCATCACATCTTGATTTAAAAAAGAGAAGAGTGAGACCTAATCAGTTGCTTGTAAAAGAAGTCATCAATGCATGTTGTCAAGAGAAACATCAAGATCATGGATTCTGAGCCTAAGAAAGTATTTCTCTACATGCCTTAAGAAAAGCATTTGAGTGTTCAGTATGTACTAAATTATTTTCTCAGTTAGATAGATGAATATTAATTTAATATTTCTATGGTTTGTTTTGGTTTTTTTGTGTGTGTGTGTCATATCAAGCTTCTGTTTGCCTTCACTGCATCACCACAGACTGGTTTATATCCATGTCGTGCAATTCTCAGGGCTATTTGATCATGTGTTCTCTGCATACATAGTTGTAGTCCTGCTTTTTTAAAATAGCTCTCTCTGCATTCCTGCTGGATACCTGTGGCACAACCTTGTTACTGATTTGTCAGGGGGGTATGAAGCTTATTAGGATTTCACAAGGACTGGGGAGAAAATCCATTCTAACTCATATCCTAGATGTGTGGATTCCATCACAAAAACAAACAAACAGAACTAATTTCAATGACACTCTTGGATACTGTGCCACCTGGTTTCTCCAGTGAGAGATTAGTGTCTATAAGTGCCTTCTAACAAGCATAGACTAAGTCTTTGGTATGTTGGGGTGGCCTGTTAGATAGTGCAAGCACATTCTGATTGTGACAGAAAGCAACTCCTTGGTCAGTACTTTCTCCATGAACAGTATTGAAATTTGAGGTATAGCACAAGTTTCTGAATATCATTTTAGATGCCAGAAGCTACACTTTAGGTAATAACATACCTAATTATCAATTCTGAAAGATCATGGCGTTGGATCATAAAAGTTGTATTGCGGTTGTAGCCTTGAATTTTATTGATAAAATTAACTCCCTAAGTTATGCATGAATGGGTAAAAAAAAAGTTAAGTAGAGGGAGGTTTCTGATCACTACCCTTTTTTTATTTAGTGTGTTTATTCCATGGTCAACATGGGAAAATAAATTCAGAAGTAAGCCCTGTATTTATCTTACAAGAAATGAGCTGTAAATGCAGATAGCAAGTACAAAGGCCCTAAGTGCACCCTCTCCCTTCATGGGTGTATGGTGGCTTGCAAATAACTCTGCCTATAGCTCTTATAATTTATGTGAGTTCTTACTTTTTCTATACTAAGTGAGAGACAAGAAGTAAGAATTGGGAGAGAAGAGGAAGATGAAAGCCTCTGGAATGCACCTTCGTATTCCATTCAAGGTTTTACATACAATGGAAATGTGTAAGGAAAAAGAAATGTTCCCTCCTGGAAGTGGCTGGTGATTTTTTTTCTCCTGCATTACTGTTTACTGTATTGATGTGTAGCCCACATAGCTTAAATCAGGATTTTATCTGCAGGGTTTCTTCTCCCTTAAGCACAGGAGTGTTGTATTACAGTCTCAGAGGCATAGCACAAAAGAGTCACTTCATGTGTTTTCAGCATAGTAATCAATGCATTGGACATGAGTTACAAATCTAGTAATCCTATCAAAATTTGCTGGTAATCTTTTGAATGAAATTTTGCTTTTCTGCCTGTTTGATCTAGTTAATCTCAGCTACTCAAACATTCATGGAAAATAAATGTGAAAAAGTAAACATTTTTGAGCTGAAATTTGGTTTAGAATCTGAAGAAGCAGTTCCATTTCTCTTTTCTTTACAATTCACCCAGCTGCAGAAAGCAAGGTAATGTTCGTGCAGCTTTTAGCTATCAGGATTTCTGCCAAACCAGTAGCTTTTAGAAACCCCAGGGAACATCACAGATGGGGATAAAACACTCAAGAGTTTTAAATTGTCCTTTGCTTACCATAAATCAGCCCTTCCTTGAAAAGGTAGGTCATATTAACCTTTTCTAGGTCTCCTATTTTTATCTTTCCTCAGGAAAAATAAATGAAAAACTAAAACTAAAACTGTATATCGAAAGCATGTATTAGAAAGGACAAAATTCTGCCACAGCAGGCCAAACCTCTGACAGTTTGGCTACCTGTACTTATCCTTATTTTCATTTGCTGATTTCCTTGTTCAGTGGTCACAGAGGAAGACATGGTGGGGAATTGTTTTTCACTGAACCCTGCTAGCTCTCCTCTTTAGGATCAGTTTATTAAGGCATCCTTTAAATGGTGCAAAGTGACTCTGCATGTGACATATACGTAACTTGAAAAGTAAAAATCAATTCTTTATTAGTTCAGTACACACATACCAGCTAAGATTTAATGATTCATTAGGCTAAACAGTAGTTTGCTCACAAATACTGTTAAGGCACCCAAAGAGTTGGCCACACAGACATCAGTCAGGAGGTGCAGGGGCAGCCTTTAACAGTCCTTGAAAAGGACTCAGAGTTGCTGAGTTGACGGGTCCCACCAGATCTGTTATCACTGATGACACTGATGCCTTGATCCAAGACCCCAGTGATTCCTAACTACTCAACTAGCTTTCCCATTTTTTTTTGTTAGTATTTCATATTTTTCCATAGTGCTTTTCTCCTTGAATGCTTGAACTTCTAATAATCTTGCCTCAATAGAGCTACCTCTGGTTGTAATTTTATCTTTCTTATCTGTCTGCCTTCTTTCTCACAGCTCTCCATCATAACTATCAGTTTTCCCAGAAGCCAAAGTAAGGTTATGCTACTGAGACAGATCAGATCTAGGCCTTGGGCCCTTGGAGTACAAGCTGCTGAACCCAAGGAAAAAGAGGTTCACAGCAGTATTTGCAGAGTGAGAACATTACAAACTTTATACATAATTTTTGTCAATGTGGAAAAGTCAGCAAGTATGTAAAAGGCAGTCATGACATAAGCAGTTTAGTTCTACATCTTATAAAATGAAAACAAAAATTCATCTGCTGAAATTTGTGAACTCCATAGGGCCTATTGAAACAAAAGATGCTTGAAATTTGAGGGCTTTAATTTATTAGTGTTTCCAGCTTCAAAGTCATAAATTCTTCAAGTTTTGAGGCATCACAAGGAATAGCATATTTGCAGGTAATTTGAGCAAATTGCTAATATATCATTATGTGAAATCATTATGACGAAGGAAGCTTTTGACTGTGTCCAGGAAAAATTTCAGACCTTATTTGAAGTTTTCTTATTTTTACAAAAGTTTTTGTATTTATACAGTAAAATAAAAAAAAAAAAAAAAAGAAGAAAAAATGTTCAACTATGTTTTGCAGAGAAAAGCACATCACAGAATAACATAAGAAAAAGAACAAGAAGATGCCACGCTACCTAAGTAGAACAGTCATGGCAAGTTCAAACTATTCAGATTTGGCAAATGGAGAAAAATTTTTGTAATTGTATTTGAAATTCTATCGTGAAAAACATGAAACTTTCAAAAACCTGTCTGTTTTCTTTAGTTGTTGCTTGTTTCAAGGGTCAGCATCGAAAAATCAAACAGAAAATAATTTAATCAATTTAGTTTACATTTTTTACTTACTTGCTTTCTAATTAGTGAAATATCTATTCATAAGACTGATAAAACATGAATGCATTTTTCTTGAGATAAAATTAACACCTGAGCGTGAAAGTAATTTCTTTTCTTCTGGAAGTCAAATTTCCTTGCTTTGCCAGTATTGCTTACAGAGTGGTGAGAAATGCTCATATTCCTCTATACAAGCAATAAGAAATAATAATAAAAAAGTTAATTTCTCAAAATGGTTGTGTAAACTAACCATGAGTGATTGTCATACATAAAGATCCTAGCTTAAAATTGGTAATATATATATTCAGCAAATGCTCTGTCAGGTGATCAGCACCCTTTTCCTAGTCTACCCCGTGCGTGACAGATAATGGAACATATGGCTCATTTGTTTGCCTCACTGATTTTATTGTTCTCACTTTTGCAAATGTTGCATGTTGCATTGAATTACTGTTAATCATCTTCCAGGTAACAGCATACACCCTCCCAGTTCAAGTTACAAACCTCATCTTGACTGCCTCCTTTGAAAAGAAGAATGCTGTAATTCTGAATGATGGGTATAATGCAATATAATAACTCTTCTTTAGGAAGAATAATGTACAGTACCACCTGTGCTAGTAAAGCCATACTGAGCAAGCTTTGTTATAATAAAAGCATGCAGCTGTTTCAGAATGCCCTGAAGCTCAGTGCTCTGACCATTATTCTTCATAATTTTTTGTACTTTTTTTTTTTTTTTTTTTTTTTTAAGCTGAGAACAGTTAGATCCATGGAAGTGCAGATACAGATACAGATATAGATATAAATATCTGAACTATTTTTTTTTCCCGTCTTCTCAGAGTTTTCTTGTTCATTGTGGTCAGATGTCTGTCAGCCACACCTGGAGCTTTGACAGAATACATCTGATGCAACCTTTTTTCTATGCTGGGAATACAAATGAATTCTTATTTTACCTTTCTTCAGAGATAAAAGGACTGTAAACTTCAAACTGGTGATTAATTAAGTGCATAACTATCATTTGCATCAACTGGAGCAGCTCTAATGAATTTTCACAGTTTAATTAGGAACCTCTATATGACTTAAAACTTTAGAAGACCTAAAACCACAGCTCCAGATAGGACGAAGGGATACCAAACCTGGCTGTTTTTTTTCAGAGTTTAGATGTAAATAAATCAAGCTTCGCAAGATATTTCAACCCCCATCCAGGATAAATAAAGAAACACTTTCTCTGATGAGGAGAACAGGAAAGGGCAGCTGGAGCCTGAGAAGAGTCAGATGGGGAAGTAGGGAAACCTATGAATCAAAATTTCCTGTTACAGTGTGTCCTGTTACAGTGTGTTACAGTGTTCACAGAATCACAGAATCACAGAATGTTAGGTATTGGAAGGGGCCTCAAAAGATCATCTAGTCCATCCCCCTGTCGGAGTAGGTTTCAGTCAGTTTTCTTCCTAGTAGCTGGTACAGTTAAACCAGGACACAGTACAGAGTGAAAAAGTTTATTATAAAGGTAAATTTAGTTATGTTAGTACTGATGCTGTTCTCTTTACCTGTTTAGGTAGATATCAATAAGTGCTATAATGTTGGAATACATAAGCCCCATATTTAGAGGCTCTAGGTTTTACCTAGTCAGATATTCAGGCATTCAACTACCAGCAATTCTGTACTCCATTTGTTCTGAATATGTTAATTTCCTTCTCCCTCTTTATTGAGACTTCTCACTTGCTAAATCTAAGAAAAAACCACAACCATGTGATCACTCTGTGCTCCTCCCCATGGGTCCTTTAAAGTGAGACATTCTGTACTTACACAGCCATATACCTTGAGCAATTCTTTTAAACCTCTACTAATTAAAAAACTAAAGGTAGACTTCAAAGGTGTAAGTGGGCAGGAACAATAAGTATTTGTTCTCAGGAGCAAAGACAGAAAGTGATTTTAAGATCTTATTTCAGAAGATACTTTTCTTCCTTCCCATATACAACACAGTTCTACTTGTCAAGCTTGTTTTTGCAGATTACAGGGTGATTCAAAGAGATGGACACAATTTCAAAGCGCTACAGAGGTTGTTTCAAAAATATGGGCCCAATTTGAAATCACTGTATCTCTGCAGTCACCAACCACCCATGACTGAAGTTCTTATGACTTGAAAGGGCAGGGCATAGAGCTTCAAACAATTACCACTAGATGCCTCTCCCAGTGCACAAACAGCCCCTTGCCTCAGTCATTCACAGGATGGTGACCCTGCAACTGCATTGGAATTGGGTCCATCTTTTTGAAAGACCCTGTACTTTGTACCCTAGCCTAACTGACATCTTTCCTACCCTCCACATCCTGTGTTCAAGTGATAAGCTGTGGTTAACTTTTCTACTATCATGCCTATGAAGTAGTTATACTGTCTGTTTATCCTTTACTTCTTTAGAGCTGATTATCTAAGAGGAATTAACCCATCTGACATGCCTATTAATATCCAGGTTTCTACTGATTGGTTCCTGGTTTTTGGAGGGTGTTATTGTTGTTGCCGTTGTTTTTAAATATTTTTTTAAAGTGTTCTTTCTTCTTTACAGAAGACAATTAAACAAACATACAAAACCCACAAAATAATTCTAGCACACAAAGGAAAATCACTTCCATTTTCAGTAGGAAAACCTTTTCATTACCACTGCATCATCTGAACCCAAACTAGCCTCAAATTTCCTTTCATCACTGTAGTAAGCAATAACATGTGAACGTCACAATTGCAATAAGGATTATTGCTGTCTGCTTCATCTGCTAATCAGTAGTATAATGTAATTCACTTCAAAAAGAGCTAGTAACTACTGCTGAAAATGGTCCAATATGTCTTTTTAAAAAATACAGACTTCTAGTTGAAAGTTCTGCCTAAATATACTATTATTAATAAACATAAAACCTTTCATAAGGAGAGGCATTTCCACAGCGTTTCATTTGCTTCTACTACCCTACAAAGCCAACTCCAAATCTTTTTTTCCTTTTTAAATTTGATTCCTCCTTCATAAATTCTGGCCTTCTCTGGGTCATCGTCTCTTACCTTTCCTCAGTTCCCTCACCTATAGCTTCCTCAGGGGTTTGGTATTCTTCTGCCTCCCCATCGTTTTGGTTAGTCATCTATTCCTAGAATAGCTCAATATCTACCTTTCCTTATTATTATTTTTCTGATCTTGCAGGTTGAAGTAGCATAGTTCAAGTAAACACAGGGACAAGGAGATGCAACTCTGTGTAATTTTGGAAGATGAATACTTCTTGTGTGGACTGGAATGTTAAACAGTCTCAACTTTTTTTACCATGTACTTGGTAACAGTAATCATCAAAGTCTATCAGGGTGTTATATGAGCAGTAGGTTGGATTGCTTTGAGATCTTATTTACCACAACATGTATATACAGCTCTGTTATATCATTGAATATATTATATTTACTATTAATTTTCTTTAAGAAATACTTGTCCAATTTGATTGATTTGAAATAAATGTACTGTGCTATATACACAAGCTTTGGTTTTACTGAGTGGTGAACATTTTCTAGCACTGCATTTCTTTAACCTCTTTACATAATGTGCCTTTGATTGTTTTCATCAGTTGCAAATGTTCTGAATTTCTCTTCATCTTACTAGACTTCTTGAACTTAGAATTATTTGTCTGTTTTCCACAGAAGTTTTCCCATGATTATTTTGGGGATGTCCAAGTGAAATTAAAAGAAAACAAAAAAAACCCATGCATTTCACAAACATGAGGGACAAATATATATTACTCTGCAGCATTCATGGACTCTAGCAGAAAATAAGGTCTTGCAAATGATTTGGCTGTTAGTAGCCAATGGTACCTCAGAAAATGCAGGGTAATGTCAATGGTCAAATTACTTTCCCAGAATAAACTCACATGGTCATAATATAGCACATTCTCTATTGTTCAAAATCTCTTAAAATTAGATTCCCATCTGTCTTTTAGGAACAAATTAGAAACTGCTGATCCAGAAATAAAAGATTTATACTTACAACACCCAAAATAAAATTCCCCAAATTCTAGAATTCAACCCACTGTGGTAGGTTGACCTAGACACGCAGGTAAGCACCCTGTCACTCACTGTCTCCCCCAAGCAGACAGATCCCTATCCAGTGTCTCAGCAACAGTCACCTTAGAAGACAAACACCATCACCCCCACACACACCTTTTTTAATCTCCCCTCAATTTTAACTCCTGAGCATAGCATTGCATGGTACAGAATATCACGGTTGCCCGTTTGGGTCAGCTGTCCTCATTGTGTCCCCTCCCAGCTTCTTGCTCATCCTCAGCCTGCTTGCTCAGGCAGCAGAGTGGGAAAAGAGAAAACCTTCATGGTGTGTAAACATTATCTAAAGACAAATGAAACATCGGTGTGTTAGCAACACTGTTTTAGCCACAAGTCCAAAACACAGCACCATACGGGCTCCTAGGAAATCTTAACTCTCCCGGTCAGACCAAATATACAATTTTTTCTCAAACTTATCTCTAAATATTTGAATGTATTTTAACAATCAAATGATGCTTACTTAATACACATATTATCACTTACAACACTGGTAGTTCATGCTAGCTGGTGTGGGGGTTTTTTTGCCCTTTTTTGTTTGTTTTGCTTGTTTGTTTTTTGTTGTTTGTTTGTTTTTTTCTTATTTTCTAACATAAACTAAAAACCCCAAACTGTAGGTTCAGTGAGTTGTGCTACTTGTGAGGATACTGTGATTAGGTGAAGAGTTTTTGGAAACAAGAATTAATAGAACATTAAATGAAGTGTGGGATTCTTGCTTTACTTTTTCATAAAACAACCAACTGGTCAATAAATTTGTGTTATTATGAAAAATATTCAAATTTATTTGAGCTTTTGGGACTTCATTTGGATGAAAAATCGATAGTCTCAGTACTGGATTCACTTAAGTGTGTCCAGTATCTATTGTTATGGAGGCAGGCAAAACCTGACAAACAAAAGCTAGGGCTTTATTCTGCCCTTGTATACTGTATGGACTCTTCAGAGAGATCAGTGTGATTATACAGTGGCTATGCTCTGAACTATAGTGATTCTGCTCAGCTCCACTTCAGAAATGTAGGTCACTTTGGCTCAAATCAGTTTTGCTTTCCAGTTGGTTTTGGTGCATTTCAAGATGATTCTTAGCCTGTCTCTGCTTGTTGTCACTGAAAGAGAGACAGTTGCTCACCTAGTGATTATGGGAGGTGATTCTTACAGCTATATCATTAAATCATTACCCTATAATACAATCACTGAACTCTGCTGTAGATTTTATGGATGCCACAAGTTTCCATCATTTCAAAAGACGTTTTAATGCACTGGGACTAATGTTCATTATGATCCCAGAGAAAAAGGCACTGAGACTTTGTAAAGTATTGCTTAATACATTGGAGCTAACATGAGAAAAAAAGGGCATATTATAGGTAACCATAAGTCTCTTCAGATGCTGGGAACCCCAGAAAGACCTCCTAGTAATGTAGGTCATGCTGTGCAGATCCTGTCCATGGAGAAGTTTGCTGACATTTTGCCTTTTAGAGCTTTTACAGGATTTTCTTAACAGAAAACAATTCCGTCTGTTGATTCTACTGTTGAACAAAAGTATGTTCACATGTGAATATGCTGTTTCACTTTAACACAAAGGCAAGGACATATAGCTGGTGTGATTGCCCAGTGCCCATAGGGAGCTGCCTCTGGGTCCTCTGTTAAAATTAGCAGCTTAAGTTTCCCTTGCATCCAATGAATATGTGCTGCAAACACAGGCTTGACCAGCAAGCTGTACATGCAGCATAATGCCTAAGTGGCAGATTAGTCTTCGCTAACAGCCAAATGATGAGCCAGCTGTTTGGTTCCCTTCTCCTATGTGTGTCTCCTGTTTTACCCTTTCCAAAATACATTTTCCCTGAGATGCCACCACCATGGATGAGGGGCTCAGCTGTGCCCTGTGGTGGGTTTGTTGGAGCCGGTTGGAACCAGCATGGAGCAGCCCTGACCTCTCCTCACAGAGGCCCCTGCAGCAGCCCCTGATGCCAGCACCTTACTATAGATGCTCCATAAACTTACTTTTCAATGTACAATGTTCTTCCAGTTAGCACGACTACAGAAATTAAGGCTCTTTTCACCATTGCCCTTCCATTGTGTCAAAAATCAGAAAATGAAGCAAGGAAGTGTTTAAGCCATGGTTGCTTCTGTTTGCACAACTTGCCTACTGACATGAGATCTGGGTGAATGCTTGAACCACACACACACACAGAAGAAAACTTCCTCACTGTTAAAGGGGAAGCCACAAAGTGCTTTAGCTTGTCACCTGCTATTGCCATTTGGAACACTGCAACTTGACCTTACTAGTTATACACAGCCATAGAGATGGACTAACTATTAGCTTGAACATAAAAATTCATGAAACTTTCTGGTCTTTTGACTGTTTCACAAAGTCAGCAAAATTCCTAATGTTTTACGACGCTTTTAAACATGAATTCAGGATTTTGCCTTGCGTCATTCATTGCAACAGCAGCTAATCAAATTGAGAGGAAACAGAGATGCAACACCGTTTTTACTAATTATTTGCATTGAAAAAGGCAGTAAACGGATATTATTTAGATGGCATATTTGCTTTAGACTCTTTTAAAATAAATGAACCATACTGAAGTTCCTGGAATATCTTCAGTTATATCCTGAGGTCAATGAGATTATATTTTAGTGATTAGTTTAAAGCAATTTAAGTTCCAGGCACTTTTGCTGTCAGCCTTACCCAAAATTACATACCCCATTGCCTCCCTGGTGGTAGGTCTTATTTTCACACATCTATGCACACAGGCCTTGTGAAGAAAATGTACACTTTTAAGGTTACATTAATGTTTTATTAGTTATGTTAATGTTTTATTTAGGATGAATTGCATATGATTAACATTCTATGAAACACAGAAGAATGATCTCTGCCCCTCGAGACTGCAATGCAAATTATATTTTTTACTTACACTATTCATTTTTTTTTTTTTTTAGGATTGAAATGAAAATCATCTCAGCAACATTTAACATAAGAACAAATCAGGCAATTTACATAACAATAGTGATGGCAGCAATAAATTCCATTTTATGTCCTACCACATATATGAAACATCTCACCTCTGTGAAGTTAAAACATCAAAAATAAGTATTTAAAATTAATAATCGTGAATTGTCTTTGAAATTAGTCTATCTATACCTCCTGTAAACTGACAAAAGTGGTGTTTAAACAGTTCTGCTCTATCCATCCTGTGTCATACTGCTTTTGATTGAAAGAAATAAGTACCTACAAAGGGTGATTCATGCCACCTCTCATGCATATTTATTTCCTGATGGGGATTCCTCATTCCTCCCTCAAAGATGCCTTTTTTTTTTTTTTTTTTTTCCTTTTCCCAAAAAGATAACCTATAGAACTAAAAAATGTGAAGGGTGGGACTCAATTAGCTAAACATAAGCAAAAGTGCTATCTGGGATGTCACAGAGCAGGGGTGTCAAACTCATTTTCACCAGGGGCCACATCAGCCTTACGGTTGCCTTCAAAGGTCCAAATGTAATTTTAGGACTATGTAAATTTACCTACTTCAAAGAAACAGAGTACACACAATGTATGCATAAATTTCTACATCATACCATAGTACTTTTCCATCCTCCTAAATGGGGAAAAAACTCACAAACGTTGCTTCTTTTGATAACATCTGTGAAGAGAGAGATTTTTTTTTTTCTTAGTGAAAATGTTTATAACGCATAGAAAACAAAGCAGGCACTTAAATTATTTCTTTCATAGACTGTCTTTCATATGTGGTGTGACTACAGCTTTTGATTTAGAGAAGAATAAAGTGCAAGAGAATCAAATCTCAGTCCTCTACAGTTCTGTTTGTATCACTGACTGGTATCTTGGAGCATGGCTGTAAACATCAGAGAAAACAGCGTGTTGTTAAGCACTTGTAAAACATGGTAATAGGTTTTAATTTTTCCCCCACAGTAATTTAAACCTCTTAGGATGATACTTTGTAAGCAATTTACTGCCATGTTTCTCAATGATAGAATGTTTAAACATAAACCTGCAATTTTCCTACATGGGCACCCTATAAAATTAGAATGCTCAGGTTAAGTACCATTCAGAGACTTAGGTGATTGAAGGATTAAAGATGGTTTAAGGCAATTTTCAATGACCACAGGGGTGTGATTTTCTAATTTTAATATATGCTGTAGGATACCAGTACCATAAATAAAATGTTATCACCAACCTTTATGTCTCTTGAACTCAGCCTTGCTTGCATATCTTCAAACGTGTCTCTTACATGTCAATTTGATTCTCATAAATTTTTTTCAATTTTATTTAAGAAATGAAATGGTTTCTTGTTTGCACTGCACCATTTTGATTGCCAAACATCAACCACAGGTTCTGTTTTATTTCCATATGCTTCAATTAGTTTATTCAAAATAACAAAATCCCACAGTATGTAAGTGATCCAGGTTGAAAATAGGAGCATAAAATTAAGCTCCTTCTTGTGCAAAACCACAGAAATATTTAGGTATAGACTATGACTTGAAGTGTAGAGAAGCACTGTTTCTCCTCCCAGCATTTGAGGAGTACTAGGTTATAGAAATGGTTCATTATGCTTTATTCCATTTCCATAACTTGCATGAGAGAGCAGGTAACGTTTTCATGTCTGTTCAGTTGGGTGACTTGCGCTATTTGACATGCCTCAAGTCATTCTTTATAGCTTCTCACTGCCAGCCCAAGGAGTCAAAATTCTTTATAAATGACCCATGCCACATCTATCTGTCATATTTCTGTGGGCTTTGGTACTAAGTGGCTAGGCAACTGGACTGTGTCCTCAGATTCCTCTGAGTCTACTGACCAGATCTCTGCTGTCAAGCTCACAGGCACACAACTGTATTGTATTCATATCTTCTGCTTCAGAGACAAGTGCTCTCTCCTATGTTTGTTTGTTTGTTTGTTTGTTTGGGTTTTTTGGTTTTGTTTTGTTTTGTTTTGTTTTGTTTTCCTGCCTTCCTCATGTATACAGCAAGGGAGAGAAGATTTGACAAAACTAAGAAAAGCCTTAATTCATGCCTCTTCTGGGGCTTCCCCCACCCTGCCCATGACCCAGGACCCCATTTCAGCTCCTCAGGGCCATCAGACCTGCAACTCCTTGGCAAGCCATATTATTATTTTCCAAACTATGATAAGAAAGGATTTATCAGAGGAGTTGGCAAAACTTCTATGGCTTCCTGTAGCTGTCCTGAAGCTCTGCAGAAGAACCTGTCAAAAAACAAACAAACAAACAAACAAAAAACAAACAAACAAAAAAAAACAACAAACCTTCCACTGAATGAGAACAAGCTTCAGATCTGAAGAAAAGAGAATTTGCAATGATTTTTTTCCTAGCTGTGGGGCCTATTCAAAATCCACATAACCATTGTAAATTTACTGCCTTTAAAAAGATCTTTGTTATTCTGATTTTATTCCTTTCTATCTCATTTCCCAAGTATGTGAGTCCAAACTGTTTTTTATACTGTATTTTTGTCAGTTGTGATAAATAAGGAACTCCATACACTTGGTGGTCAACACTCCATTCTCAGGTGCTACCATGGATCTCCTGCTGTGGGTGGTTGGACACCAACATGGGAAAAAATCTCTGAATTGTAGTAAAAAACCTGTACCTCACAAAGAGTACTTTTGTGATGATGAAAAATTTTTAAATAGCATCCATTTAATCAACTAATTCAAGTTAAACTATGAATTATCCAAGAATAGCAATTAATCTGAATCTTGACCAATCTGTGAAATAAATGGCTTTGTGATTGTTGAAGATCCCTTTGGTAGACAAAGTCAATATTAATCAAATTCAGTAGTGTCATTCAAGTCAGGAATATTTTTATAAGATGAGTTCTTTAATTGTGTTTTACTAATCTCTAAGAGACAAACAAAAATAACCCTGACACTAAGCCTGGTCAAATCAGAGGACAAAAAAATAGCTTTATTTACTGTCTCAGTCAGACCAAATTTAAACTGTGCAGAATTGATTTATAATTTTGTGTTTGCAGTAAATACTGTTTATGATTGAAAAGAATCAATTTTTAACTCATATTATTAGAGATAAATAGATTTTGTGTATTAACTCCTGAGAGATAATAAATGTGAGAAATAAAGTATGGTGATGTTTTATAATGCAGATGAAAGAGCCCTAACAGTGAAAAGTAGGAAGGAACTCAAGCTCCCCTGACCTCAAATCCCTAGATTCATAACAAGAGCAATAATTATTCTGATGGAAATACAGGTAGAGTATTTTGGTCAAAATTAAAGGTCAAGAAAAAATTTTCATCACTATATAAAGAGCCCATTACAGAGTTGACTTTTCAACAACTAACTTCCTGTTTAGGAAAAAAAAAAAAAAAGGGACTATGAGATTAATTAGCCAAAATTGAACATATCCTCTACTGTCTGGCATGGACAACCTTTAAGTTAATTCTTTATGCAAGATTAAGGACAATTTTGGCAGTGTTGTTACCTTTGTATGGAGATAAAAGTTTTGATAAAGGCATCATATGTACCTGTTACAGTGGAATTTCACCCAAAAGGAACAGGATCCAGGAATTTTATTTTTTTTTTCTACAAACCATGTTGCTTCAGGTAACAATATTCTAAAAACACCCCAAGAAAAATAAGAAGCATTACATGGGTTTATTTTCGTATACTGCCTTCCGATGGAAACAAATCCGTTTCAACATCATCCAAAAGCATGACTTATCCCGTTCCTTTTTTTTTTTTTCCTCTTGTTTTATTTAGTCCAAATCAAAAGTATGTGAAGATCCTTTTTAATACTAATTGAGATATATACATCAAGTAGCAGAAAGATGGAATCAAATGACTCAATTCATGACACATTGGACTTCTGTGTCATTTGAGATGCTATTGGCTATCTTTGACATCACATGGGGCTAGCAGATATGACCCAAACTGTGAAGTGTCATCCTGAATCAGGCACCTCAAATGACCCCAGGTTCCTGTATGTGAACAAGTGAAATAAGGCCAAAGGGTAGGATTCATTTCCATATTCCAGACACCTAAATCCAATTTTATGTAAATGGAAGGTATACCAAGTATGCAAATTAGGTGAGCTATGGGTTTGCAATAGTAAGAAATGCAATATTATATTCTGTTACTCCACCCATAGTTATCAGATGTCATTTGAAATACTCTAACTCATCTGACTTCCGACTGAGAACTTGGCTCTCCAGCAAGCTCAGGCTCATGTCTACCTTTGCTTGGCTTATATGCCTCTCAAAAAATACTAGATTTCTACACTGGCTCTGGCCTCTAAACTGCATTGAGCTCATGTGATATATCTAAAGATAAAGAAATCTGAGAGTCTGTGGCTGAACAAAATTTTCCCATTTTATCAACTAAATGGATTTTACAATAAGGGAGTTCTTGTTCCTTTTACAGTTATCCCTCCGCTATATCAATAGCAAGCTCTTATCTTTGAGTCCATAGTAAATTTGACTTAGATCAAATAAATGAATAATCTTAGAGAATAAGACTAATGCTAAAGCCTACCCTTGAAAAAACTCGCTAGTAACCTCCCTGTACAATTATGTTTTCCATTTCAGCACTGTTCACCGCCTCTCTCCAAAATTCAGTTATTGTATATCCTTGTACACAGTTGGGCTAATCGATTTTAATGTAGTGTCATATGAAATACCTTATTGAGTGCAGCTAGATTAAGTCAATTTACATTCCTGTTGCCTAGAAAATCAATAGTCCTCCTAAAAACTGATATCAAAATCGTCTATCACCATCTAAATGTCACACCTATTCTTTAATCCTATTTTTGTTTCTGTCTTTAGTTAATCTTTCTCCTAAAGCTTTTGCTGAATATTTGCAAACCACTGACATCGGATTACCAACTCGGTAATGACTCTCATCACTCTTCAACCATGTTGAAAGAAGATGTTATGGTTGATCTTCATTTGTTTGATTCCAGTGTGATTACTCCATTAACATCACTATTTGCTGTGAACAAGCTGAACTAGGTAGGCAGTTGGCCATTTCTCTTCTGTTAAAAGCAATGACTGGTATACATACAGCTGTACTCTTTTCAGGTTATTGCTGGAATAAACATAGCAACTAACTTGAGATTATATCCATTACATTAAGTAGGAGTTATGGAGGCCTCTTACAAGTTTGAAGTCTGAATTTATGGTTTATATAAGAATTCAAAGACATAGTGATTGCTGTATAAAGACTTTCTTCCACATTTTGCCTTAACAGTTACCTTCATATACATTGGTTCAAGATACAAGTGGATATAGTATATACCTCTTGATAATTTTATTTTTTTTAACAGAAATTTGGAAATTCTGTATAGCATGCTCTTAAAACCAAGTTCTTTGCACCCAGTAATTTATTTAATTCTGTATCTGTGACTAATCTCCACAGCTGTTGTGTTGAAGCTATTTGAAGCAAGTAAAATTAGGAGAGGTAGATAATTAACTTCATAGATTTGCAGAGGTTCAGGGCAAAAGGGATTATTAGACCATTTTGTCAAACCTGGAGTATACTGCAGCCCATTAAATTTCATCCAGTGTTGATATCTGTTGAAAATGAGCTGTGATTATCTGTATTATTATTATTATTGATCATATTTGTTATAGCACTACCCAAAGGCTGAAGAAGAAAAGAAGTACTCTGAGATAAGCATTGTATAAATATAGATTATTTGATGGCTATTTGTCTCTAGTCATCCTGAGTCTACTAAGACCCATGTGATTTATGGATCCAGGACTAGTACAGAGATAGGTAAATAAACAGGCCAGCATGCACATTTCTATAAAATTTTACACTGAATAGAGGAGAGAAGAGGAAAAGCAACGCAGAGCTTCTGCATCCCTTTGTTGAAAAAATCTTCAAGAGTGTGGGTGGGATGAGAAAAAGAGATGAAAGACTGTCCCAAGGGTCTGTCTGGGTACTTGTTTGTCCTCTAACTTCCCACTTCAATAATAAAAAATCTAAGCTAGGTCAGCAAACAATACTATGTGAGAGGACTACTTAGAGAAAACTAAGTGAAAGAAATGGATTTTGCATTTAAATCTGAAAGCTGTGAAATCTGATCTTATTTCACAAGCTCCTATCACTTGTAAAAGAGAGTTCCCTGATCTTCTAACAGCTCTTGAAAAAGTTCTATCTCCTGTGCTTGCAAGTCTTTCCTTCTTGACAGAAAACTTCATAGTTTCATTTGACTGTAACAGCTGTCAAGGGAAGTCATGATTTCTGAAAAGAAAAGCCTGGTCCTCTTCTATAAAAGGCTCTGAATATTAAGATAAATCATAAATTGGATCCTGTATTGAGTAGGAAAGCAGTGCATATAGCAGTGCAAGTGGTGATGTATTCAGAATCCTATGCGTTACTGGGAAGATGGGTTGATGCATTTTGAAACTTCTTTTTTAGTGCCTGCTTGGATTCATTTCCAGACATAATGAGTTGCAATAATAAAGTCTGGAGTTCCAGAATGTATGGCTTACTCTGACAAACTTTATTCCTGATATTCTGAAGTCACTCCATGTTTAAACCAGTATAAATGAGAACAGAATATGGACTTACTTTCTTTTACTTATTATTTTAACAAGTCAACTTTTAACAGGCATTTGAGAACTCATAAAATAAGGACCCAAACTTTGATTCTAGCTCTTGGTATAGCACTTTTGATAAATCTGACTTCTTGAAAAAACTTGAAATCTGTTCGTATTACATATAACTTAGTACTTGCAGCTGTAAATGCCATTGAGTTAAAGTAGGTGAAGAGCTTTTACAGACTAAAAAATAAAACAAAACAAAACTGTGCTTTTATAACAGTTGGCAATATGAAATAGGAAATAATAAAATAGAAAAGAATTAAATTGTGCACATCAGTATCAGTGTCATCTGTTGAAGTCTTCAGCACTGACTTGTACAATGTTGTTATCTCTACAGGGAAAACCCATTTGTACATAAAATTATCTATTTGGGTAAAAAGTTATATCTTCAGTTTTCCTGTCCCCATTTATTTTTCCACTTTGAAATCTGACACCTGTGACATCACTTATTATTATTATTGCTTAAAAAATATGTTGTATGCCTATTTAAAAAGACATAGTGAAATTTGAAACTGATAGGATTTGACTAGTAAACAAAGGGAAAACAATGTTGATCAATAACTGTTTTTCTATTTCTCTTGGTCAAATTCTGTTGTGCCTTAAAGTAGTATGATTGGAAGCAGCTTCTTCAGTATGTCCAATTTTGTTTGAAGTAGACCCACAGATATCTTCATATACATTTTAGATTAACTCAGACAGATGTTGGTGTTCTGATCAGTGAAATTAATACTCTCTTCTATATTTCTCAATGAGAAAGTTTACAGAAAAGGTAAAACTGCAAACAAGTTGAAGTTCTAAATTCAACAGACCAATACAGATATCTATCAGAAATAATGTACTTTTTCAATTGTATCATGTCTATCATTATCTGGTACACTATTTAAGATTACACAGTTTATACTTAATGAATGAAATATTTCACAGTTATTCAAGAACCTTGAAGGAATCCCTATTTAGGCCCAGATTAAACTATCACTGTGTTTTGGGGTTCAACTATGTAGTCCAGGGGCTAAAAAAAGAAGAAGGAATTGAGTTCTGCTTCACTGAAATGTCAAAAAAAATGACTGGATGAGTCCCAAAATGTCTTCAGGAGAACTTTCCCTGGTTTTTGGCCAGAAATTCAGGACTGTTAGCCTCACAATTTTTATTCAAATTTAAAAGAAACTAAAGCCAAGCCACAGCTTATGCCAGAGGATGGGATCCATGTCTGGAGTTTTTGATTGGATGGCAAATGTTTCCATTATTTTGAAGGCATTTGGATTTAAAGTTTCATCTTTGCTCATTATAGTAAACATTACTAGCTCTTTTAGTTTAAAATTACAACAAAAGCACTACAATCATTATACGTTCCTCATAGCAGAAGAGAACATACTACACATTAGTCAGCATATGATTTAGTTGACTGCAATAAATAGGTATGATTGTTTTAGGGGGTGTAATGCTTAGGCTTCAGGTCTAGCACTGTAAAGTCATGGGATAACATTAAAATACCAAGTTAGCATTCAGATAAAGTACCAAACAGCCATGCTAGAGTGCAATGTATTTTAGCACAGCAGGTTTCCTCTGACATGTTTAGAGTTGAGTTTTACAGTGGGAATTTAGTGGGTATACGACCTGCTAGTGACACATCCAATAATAAGGTGCACCGCAAGTCACTTTCTGAACCATTGCTAATGCTTCCTACACTTTCTTTGATTACTTGTATTTGTACTGCTGCAGGAAGTAAGGAAAACAGAACTCCCACATGGGATTTACCTGTGACTGTCACAGTCATGAAGAGTTACTTACTAAATTGCTTCCAGAACACTGGCAGAGGGAACACTTTGGTTGTCTCAAGCTGGTAAAAACTCTATTAGTGAACAACTTTCACATATAAAGGCTGCAGGCTACTCCAACACAAAAATTTACCAATGCTTCACAATGGGTTATAGCAGTAATATTGAGACAGCTGACCCTATACCAGGCAAGTCACTGCACCAATCTTTGCTGCAGTCTACAAATCTGTAAAATCAGGAGAGTAATAGTTCCCTGTTTTATAAGGTGTTTAGAAGTCGAACTTCACAACCATATAAGATGGTATCAAAAGGGCATCAAACCCATTAATTTTAAATGAACGTTGATGACATTAAATGGTTTTCCCCTATGATAGTCCAATTACATAATCATAATTAGTCAGTCAGGGTTTACTAATTTTCATATTATTTATCTATTTATTTTTTGTGTGTAGGTGTTACTATAAAGCAAACCTGTCTTTTATATGATGAATGGAACACTAAAGAAGCTCCAACAGCAGTAATCATAACCGTACAGATGCAGACTGAAAGAACTGTGACTTACCCCAGAGCTTTTAAGTGAGGTATCCATCAAACAGAAGACCAGTTCACTTTATCAAAATTACAAGATCGAAAAGTCTCTTGGCAGTCACTTTTTGAGAAACGCAGACAAATCCAAGGAAAGCATTCTTGATCTGAAACACACAGAACATCTGAGCCTAGAGAATACAATGGAGTGCATTATACCTCAGAGTTTGCTAAAGGTTTTGTTTAATAAATACTATACAGGGTGAATATCTAGCTTGAAATCTTATAAAAAAAAGCAAAGAAATAGATTTTTTGGCCTAATCTTTACATCTTCTATAAGACAACATAAAAGACAATGTATGCATATGCATAGGTGTTCTCAGGGTGAGAGGCTGAAATTTTAAAAAAGATAATTTGTTTTCAGCTGTTTTCCCACTTAAGAGAAAACAGGTCTAAAATTGACTTCTGTACCTCAGTCCACTGAGACTTACACCATTTATGCATCACTAAGGCCCAAGCTTCAGATGCAAAGATCGGATGATGCGAGTTGAACTATGGTAGGTTCATTACCTGAAAATTTCAACTTTCATTCATATAAATATGAAGTCTTCTTGACTTGGTACTTTCATATGAGACTGGCGTCTGCGTAGGCTACCAAATATGACACAAGATTTAAGACAAAACCATTAACTCTGTGGAGGTGCCACTAGAGACCAGGTAGGACACTTCACAATACCTAAAATGACATTAGGAGGCCACGTGACAATAGAATTTTGCCCCAAGCTTAGAGGACAATTCAGCTTACCCTAAAGTAGTTACCTAGGGTAGGATTCAGTTCTTAGACATTCATTTTCAATGTCATTTCAAGTGCTCAGAGAATGGCATCCAGCATTCAGCTGGTGGGTTTCCCTTAAATCCCATTAAATGCTTGTCAGTCTTCTGCGTTTCTAGGAAACTGAGGCAGCCTGGCCAGACAAAAGCTAGACAAGATACTCTGATATCTAGAATGGGCATCAATGTCTATCAGCCACCAGGGAAATGAAGAAAATAAAATTGTTGTTTTATTTTTCATGAGTTAAGCCAAAAAATAAAATACTAATCTATACCATTCTTAATGTTTCTGAGATACACACACAACTCCTTCTAGTTAATTCTGTGGCTGAGGATATGACCCAGTACCATCTGTATTTCTTTTCTTTTTTTGTTCCTAGTATTGGAAATGCTTTGAAATTCAGTTGTGCTAGAATATATATTTTGCAAACAGGTGCTTTGAGAAATGAATAACAGAGATTGCAAACCTTTTTTCTTTAGAACATGTTAGCTTCTCAACAAAGGCATGAACATCCCATAGCTAAGCTATTAATTAACAAATGTTTTCTTTCTTACTGTTTACAAATTGCTTACTAAAGGATAAATTCTCATATTTACTCATTAGTTAAAATGTAACCTTCAGCTTTTAATCTTTAAACTGCAATTTCTTTGGAGACATCTTCTTTCACTCAGTACAATTTAAAGTACATTGGTGAATTTTGTAAATCTGGATAGTGGCTTCGTTACTCCATGACCATAGCATGTAATTCCACACATAGTGGCAAGTGTGTACTTTTCAGTTGGATATAAATCTTGAGACATACACACAAAAAAATGCTCTTGTTATGGGCATGTTAGAATTTACTAGGGATAATGCAAGGACTTTTTATGCATCAAGACAATAGATGACCCTGTTTGGACACATTTCAGAAGGTTAACTTTGTCATAATCGTCTGACTTCAAATGATATGTGAGATTATTAGGCTTGTGTTTAGTCAGTTGGCATATAGAACACATAGTAAAGAATTCCTCTGTCTCATGATAGTGTATGTTTATATCAAAATACACTGCTGTACCAACCAACCTGTAGTCCAAATTCTTGGTATTTTTATGTTTTGCTTGGCAAACTGAGGCCAATACCTGCATGCCCAAGGACATCAAACAGAAAATTGGTTCTATAAAGAAAAAAGGTTGTCTGTGAGATCCTTCTCAGTCTGGTATCACAGAGCATCAAGGATGAGTGGGACTTGTTAGGTAGTGAAAAGTGATCTGTTGAGAACAGATTATGGGAAGGTCAATGACCAAAGAAAAGTTGTTTTGGTTTGAAGGAAGATGGATGATACAGAAAAACCTTTAAACAAGCATTCAGAATGCTCATAGCTTTCACAAATCAAAACTACAAACCTTTTGTGGTTTGTATATTGCTTTTTGACACACTTAAGTCTTATCCTGTGATGTGTGAAAGTGCTGTTAATATAAAAAGGCAAACTTTGCTGTTAATATAAAAAGGCAAACACAAATCAATACCTTCCTCTTTAGCAAGCAGTAATGTTGGACAAGTCCTGTCTGCCCCCTGTTAGTGTATAATATTGCTTGCTGGCTGAAGATAAGATTGATTTTCTTCCCCCTCAAATTCTCCTTATACACTTCCTCCTACAGTACATTCATTTTTGAGAGAAGAGTAAATGAATTGCTGGTTTAGAAATGACAGAGGTGGTGCAATATAAAAACTGTTAACATCCTTTTGGGAGAACAGGCAGATTGTTTCCATGAGGTTATCACCCTTCTCCATCCCTGCCTTCATAACTGAAGCCTTTTCCTCTGCTCAAAAGGCATGCAGTCACAAACAATGAGCGTGGAACATACCTCAGTGTTGCACCTCTTCTACTTATGGAAAGAAGGCCAGGCAGTGAGCTCAAGAACTGAACCCCTCCATGGATCTAAGCAGGGGTTTTTATGCAGTACATTTGAAAGAATCTGCAGTTTCCTGCCAGAACAAGGATTTCTTTAACAAAACACGCAAGTAATTTGAGCATAATCACTCAAATGATGACCCTATCAGTCATCTGTTTAAATATTTTTCTTCTTATCCTTTCTGTCTAGATCTTTCTGTGCTTGGGTGAGATCAAACCATCATGTCTTTTCTGGAATAGTTTTTACTACAGTACAGGCAAATATGATGATCTTGTGTTTCTTAATTTATAAACACTTTCACATTGCTGAATGCATTTACTGTTTCCTTTAGCCATCCAATTGCAAGTCTTTATTTATAATTTTGCAAAACATGATTAACCAGAAACTATGACAACCTAATCACTATGTTCTAACAACATGCATGCACATACACCTCCACCCTTAATATTTCGTATGTCACATGGTGACTGACAAAGCAACATTTAAAGCAGTATACCATGGTATATATGTGATATTTTTCCTATGAGCACTTTATCATCAGACTTTCGAAGACAAGGTACAAGATTTATGTTAATTAAACCACAGGCTGGACCTATATGCTGATCTCTCATACTGCTTAATAGGTGATTTGCTCCCTAGATCTAACTGCTGTCCTTAAAGCAAATCTACCATAGATGAAAACTTCACTCATAACAAATATTTGTGTAATCTAGCCTTAAAAGTCAATAATTTTTTTCAACTTCTAGAGGCAATTTATTTTAGAACTTCACTATTTTTCCTATTAGAAAAGTTTTCCTAGTATCAGGACTGAATCACCTTGCTGTAATTTAAGCCCATTACCTCTTATACTATATTGAAACCTATTCTTGACAAACATTGTTTTCTTTCACAGGAAATTGTGCCATGAGTATCTTTCAAATAAGACTTTATTACAGTTAATGTGAATTGAATGAGTTTAAAATTTTATGAGGAATATTGTTTTTTGAGTATGGCAAAGACTGATAGATTTAATGCACAAATATTTAACTGCTACTTACCATGTGTCTCAGGAAAGAGTTTATAAGCTCTTTATTCCTCCTGCAAACTCAACAAATTGCAGATTTCATCTTTTTTCTTAATTTCTTTCCTCCGAAAATATACGTGGACAACCGTCATCATCAATAAGCTGTCAGCAGGGCTAGTTGGAAATCTTCTATCAAAGCTATAACAAAAGATCAATATTTGACATAAAGTTTTGGTTTTTCTACTTGTTTTTTGTTCTGCAGGTGCTCCATTTTCTTAACACTTTTTAATTCAAGTGCATATTTTTCTAAAGAAAAGCCTCTTAAAATTTCTATCAGAAATTTCAATGTTTATTTTCATTTGTGTTAAAAATAAAAAATCCTGAACAATAATAATAGTTATTATTACCTTATTTTTGATCACAAAAGAGTACAAGATGCAGAAAATGTTTCTTCACAAGCTAAGTATTCTTACACACATATATCTGCATATATTGTTTTTTGCAGATTTATATTTTCAGGAACAGCAACAATTTCGATAGTTATCTGTTGATTAAAAAAATCAATTTAATATAATCTCCTTCTGGAGATAAATAACTGTATGCTTAAGTGACTATAGTGAAGAGATTACTCTGAGAATAATGAATACTATGAAAGGTTTCTAGTTCACCCACATCTCATACAGCAAGCATACTGTGAAAGAGGGGGAAAAAAAAAAAAAAAAAGCTATGTGCATCTTCCTCCTGTTTTTCTCCCTCTTTCTCTAAAAAAAATTGTAGGAGGACATTTAACTAGTTGGATACTTGTGGTGAAACTGTTATTCCTCTTTCTTTTTACAGAAATAGTCATCTCAGAAGACTGCAAATGCTGTAAAGTTATGTTCTAGCAGGATACCAAACTGAAGACAATCTTGCTAACTGCACTGAAGAATCTCCTCTTTACCAACTTAGGTTTTAGATCAGGTCTGTGCTCCAAATCTCCCGCTCTTCCTCTTTAACATACTCCTGTATGTTCCTTTTTATGCTCATCCCTACTGACTTCAGCAGTCAGCAGGCTTCTCTTGGGAAGATGTCATTTTGCTTTTTCCAGAGCAAAGATCTGCTACAGGAGAAACCTGCTCTTATTTCCACCAGACTTGTGCCTTCTCTGGTGAATGAAGAATGAGCTACTTTGTTGAAAAGGAATGTCATCCCTTAGGTTTCCTACATGTTACTTGGATCTCACATCCTTTGCTAAACCTTACTGCCTTTTTGTTTCATCTTCTCTGGCCTTGTACTTTGTTGCTTAGTATGAACCACTGCTGCCTCAGGAAAAAATAAAAAAGTGTCTTACTCTTCCTCTATTTCTGTGTATATTACTGTCACTTTAACTGAGCTGATGTGTATATCCACACAGCTAGCCAGTGAACTGGTAGGACAAAATAGAGTGGGTTAAAATAATTTTTATTTGGGAGGTTTGAGGATGGGGGTCAGAGCAGGGGAGTGGGGAAGGTTGGAAGAGAGGTGGAGGAAGATAAAAAAGGGAAAGGGAGATATAATTTCAATTTAGAGCATTTATAAAAGGTAGACATAGCACACCTATTTTCAACTGCAGTCTTGATTTATGCTGCTCTAAAGTGATCATCATATTGTGACATGGATAATTTAGGAGTTTGCAGGGAAAGAAAAAAGCTTTTCTCTTGTTTGTTTGTGTGGAGTTTTTTTGGGTTTGTGGGTTTTTATCTATTTATTTATTTATTTATTTATTTATTTATTTATTTATTTTTTGCCTGGTAATAGGCTGAGATAGGACCTTCAAGTTAAATTAGCACCAATGACAATGGAAAGCCCTTTTAACTTTAAAACATACAAATTTCTCTACAGAAAAGTCTTCATCATTGTTCATTTTCTATTGAATATCCAGGTGTGTAATCTATGCTCAAAACTGCATTCCCTGTGAGAATCAAATACTCTAAACTACTCTAAAAATATTTGGCTGCTGACTAGAAACAACTCTATAGAAAATGCCAATGATGCCCTTATCTTATTCTTCAAATAGATGTTTGAAATCCACTCTCTGTTGAAAGGAGATAATTAACACTTTTGAAGAATTCAGTCATGAAGATGATTTAGACTTTCTTCCTGAGGAATATTTGTTTTTCTTCCCCTTCTGCTACCAGTATTTTTTTCCTTCTAAACTGCTCTTTTCCTTCATTTACACCTATTTTAGCCAAAAGGTACTAGTTAGAATATTCTTGCTTGAGGACTAGTGACCTCATGCAGTTGTATGTTTTGAATGTTTATCTTTAATGTCTGAAACAGATGCCTCTTATTCTTAATCAGCACACTATCTGCTGACATAGGCCTATATAGAATCAGAGAATAATTTTGGTTGGAAAAGACAAACCGTTAACCTAACACTGCCAAGTCCACTTCTAAGCCATGTGCAAAAAATCTTAATCTATCCATCTTTTAAACACCTCCACAGGGTTCATATATGGTACCTAGGAGAAAAAAGAACAAAAACAAAACCAAACAAACAAGAACAAAAACAACAACAATAAAACAAACAAACAAACAAGCTTATACCATAGAATATTCTGTTGATAGTACTAACCATGGCCAAACACCCCTTGATGCCACCTACACACAGTTAAAATTATTTTAAGTTAGAAAGTTGAATGTTAAAAATGCAGTTAGAAAATCTTAGAATGATTTATATCAGAAAAAAGCTTTGGAGATAATATACTACAACTCCATGGTCAAAATAGGTCAGTTTAAAGCAGGGTACTGAGGACCCTGTTACGTCAGGATCTGAATATCTTAAAGGATGCAGATTCCATAGGCCTCCTTAGGCAACCTGCTCTGATGTTCAATATGCTTCACTGCTAACAATATTCTTCTTAATACGTATTTTAACTTGTTGCTACTTATATCTTGTTGCTTCTTGGCCTTTCACTATGCACTTCCTATGGGGTCTTGCTTTGGGTTTTTATGCCATTGTGATGAGTAATTGAAGACAGCTCAATATTTTTTTTGCCTTCTTTAGCAATTCACTTTCAACTTGGTCTCTTGTAGGTCTTTTTCTGCAAAGTGATATTCTATCTAGTTGTAATTGAATGACTACTGTTGCTACCAACGCTAGCAATGTAGATATTGCCAGTTGAGGATTCAGTCACTGGTGAGATAGTCCTATTTATATAGTCATTTGTTTCACACTTATAAGCATGTAAATATGTTCAAATGATAAATCTCTTTTGACTGTGAACCAGCATTCTGTTTTAAGCAGTTCTACGGGATCTCTGTTTCATTTATGTGTTGCAGAGGGAACAACACAGACTGTATGTATCACATAGTGAAAAAGATAGAAAATAGCAGGAAAATAATGTGATCTTATCCTCACGGCATTTGATTGCTGTCTTGCCAAACTGGACTCTTTCTTGTCCTTGGCCACACAATCCATATATAATGCTTGATAATCACTTGTAAGAAACTGCTCAGAAGTGATTGTTATCAATGGGCTCTTCGGTTTTTTATTTGGTAATCTATGTTCTGGTTTGTAGAAGTGTTGAGCATTACTAGCAACACAAACCTCCTTAAATCCATGGTTATTTCTGCAACCATTCAGTATTGTTTTCTGTCTGATCTCCCCTCTCTATTACTGTCTATACACATACCCATATACCAGTGACATGCAATTGAATTTAATCCAAGCGTCTAAGAACTGACTGGCCAACATTCATATAATTCAAACATTTAAATGAGTCACCATCATGAACATGAAATATGCCTTCCTTTTTGTTCAATAGCATAGCACATTCATCACTCAGGCAGTAAAATGTATTGTGACTTTAATAACTTTAGTTAATTACAAATGCTTGCATTTATTATGGGATTTAGTAAATTAATATACTGATGATAATTAGCAACTCTAATTTGTTTTATGAAGAATATGTTCAAATTTTTGAATAAAAAATATTTAAAATGTAGCTGTTACGACCTTACAAATCAACAGGATGAGTAAAACTGCCCATCAATAGAAGGTTGATGTTACAATAGGCTTGGAATAGTGAATAATTTTCCATGGATTTTAAAAGGACATTATAGTAAAATAGCAATGTTAACAAAACAGAAATGTCTCTTCAGTTCAAAAAGATTTGGAACAGGGAAAGGAAGATTACTTTGAAGGAAAAAGAAAAAAAGAAGAAATACACAGAGCCATAAATAACCACAAAAGGGGTACTTAGATATTATTTCTTTGGTGTTTACTGCAAAGAATTTAGAATGAATAATGAGTCTATTTATATCATGGTGACCAGACTTCTTGTTTAGTAGAGAAGCCTGTTTGCTGAAGGAGCTTTTTAAATGGTAGGCCTTATTTAGATAAACTTTTAAAAAATACCAGGATTAAACAATATTTCTGTGTCTTGTTACCAACAAACACAAAATATGAATATTTCCTAGAAGGGAATTACATCCTTAAAAACCCCACAAACCTAAATCACACACACACAAAATCAAGCAAATAAACAAACCCACTTCTGACACAAGAAGCAAAGTAGTAGTTACAGGTATTGTTTTTCAGAAAACTCATTTATCTGCATTTTACAAAAGTTAGATTTATGTCTGGTGGTATCTTTGTGAGAAACACAGCATCAGCCAAATAGCATGGAGCAGCTGCCGTATAATGCCAAGGGAAGAATAAAATCTTTATAGTTTTGAAAGCTATAAGAGCCTTACTTTAATATGTAGGCAGTGCTTCTTGAAAAGCCACAGAGTACTATGAAAGGGCACACTTTATTCTTGAAATAGTTGGGCTAGTCAGAAAATTTCTCAAAGAGTTGAGGGAACAGTCTTCATAAAGAGGAGTATATTTAGTGGGCTCTCACATCATTGCTGAAGAGCAGGTAACAATAAATGACACAGTCAAATGTGCCATCTTAGTAACCCTAGTATATTGTTAACTTATGGTTATATTTGGTATATTTGTTAACTTTCTGAGATTGGATGGAGACATCCTCATGAAAGAGCATCATACTGTATGTTTGATCATGCATGTGCAACACAAAGCAGAGCAGAAGGAAGAAGCTCCATAACCAAACCTGACCTTGTAACAGCGTTTATACTGAAATTTTTTTTCAGAGAGTAAAACATATTCTAGCTGCAATCTGTCTGGATCGTGGTATTTTACCAAATTAGAATTCCTAGTGTAGCCTGTGGCAGTTTCGTAGGGAGGGATTACAGGATTTAAAAGTAATGTCACAGAGATCAAGAGTCTCCAGTATGAGTCACATGCCCTACCTCTTGAGTTCTAGACATCTTTAGAATAAGCTTATGGATACTTTATGGACTTAAAAATTATAGATAGTAAAAGCAATTCCTGACATTATTTTTGAGAAATAGGA